>NW_027555847.1:178419692-178837192 GCF_003287225.1 Phascolarctos cinereus
GAGATGCTTTTTTATCATGGTGAAAATAGGGAATGAAAGTTTTCTCAAACTTCCCTGCTATGAAATAAATGACCAAAAAATTAAGTCGACAGAAAACAATTTCCTTTATTAATGACATGATAACTTTAAAAGATAATACTGAAAAACTGATGAGCATATTTATCTGAAGTCATAGGAAATGTTTATCATCTTATTACTAAAACCATAAATGTGAATACTAGTTCTGCCCTTTAATATCTGTTTGACCTTGGATAAATAATTTTTATCTCCATGAGACTTAGTTGCCTTATGTGTAAATTGAGTAGATTAGACTAGATGACCCCAAAGGTCCCTTTTGGCTCTACTTTTATGATTCTCTGAAATTCCTCATGGGAGACAACATGTTATATGTGTAGAGAGTTTTGGAAACCCTGGGTTCAAGTCCCCCCCATTTATGCACACCGACTGTGTGACTATGGTCAATCATTTACCCTCTAGGCACCCCCTTAAAGATCAAAATACATAGCAAGTGATGATCTGCCTGGGTAGAGGTGCTTTCCTCACAGAGAATTCCCTGGGCTACTAAAATCCCAATTCTAGCCAAAACTATTTTAAAATATGAGAGTTATGATGTGGTCAAATAACACAGAGGCCAAGTCAAATATTATACAGATGTTATCATTTGCTATAGTGAGCAGGTCAATTAAGTAGTGTGATACAGCAAATAGAGGCCTTAGAATCATGAAGAGGCCTACTTCATCCTTTCTTTTCCACATCTGACTATAAGTTTCAAATAAATTGAATACAATTAATTTAACTAAATTGTGACTCTGAATTAGTGGAGAGAATCTATATGCTGGGCGTTCCCCACACCAGTGAAGTCAAAGGTCTGAAACAATGAACAAAAGATGTAGGTAGATAGATAGTCAAGACAGACCAGGACTGTAACTGCTGTGAATACCCTCCTGCCCCTGGCAAGATTAATTTTTTTTAAAATTTTATTTATTTTGTTCTGAACTTAAGATATAAAACAAGCATTTCTGTAACACAGTAGAATGGGAAAAAAGATGATTGCACATGAAACTGCACATATATTGTGTACAACTTGCGACTCTTTTTAAATATATAATAAAGTTATCTTGTAACTTTCTTTTTTTCCCCTTTTTTCCTTCCCTCTCTTTCCTCTTGCCCTAGGGATGACTACCATTAGATACTAATATGTGTATATGTAAAATCATTCTATATGTAATTCTATTTATCAGTTCTTTCTCTGGATGCGGATAGCATCTTTCTTCATGGGTTACTTGTAGTTAATTTGGGTATTTATAATAGTCAAAATGACTTAAATTTGGTATGAATTGGAAACAACTTCCTTTATCCAATACTCTCTCCTCTCACAGTGGAAAGATCTAGAGGTATTTTGTAAGATTCTGCTAGCTTCCAGAGTTCCTCTTCACCACCATCTTCCTCTAAGGCAAAAGATGAGCCTGTATTAAGTACCTGGATATGAACATGCATGTATAAAAATAATTTTATAATTTATCTATGTATCTTTATTTTTGGCCACCGGAGATTTTTACAGCTTTCTAATTTATATAGCCATTTGTTTAGACTGTCAAAACATTTTTAATTTTAATTACTGTGTATCATGCCTCTGGGTGTAAAACTGTCAGATAAATCTGAGACTCTGCATAAACATGTGGAGAGCTGCATGTGTTATCACTCAACAATTGTTAGTGGGCAGTTAACAAATTCTTTTCCAAGGATTTGGTGCCCTCCCCCAACCCTGCCTCCTGAATTCTGCCTTTTGGACAGTCATAGGGAGATGGTGACAGACTGAGGCTGGGGTGGAGCAGGGTGGGTGATGCCTTGTTAAAGGTAATATACAAGTGTCCTACATGGTAAAAAGGCAAAGGTGCCCCCCCACACATCCCTTACATGGTGCTATACAGAAGATAGCCAATCAGACAGAACTTCAAGCTTGGATTGATTTGATTGATTGAAAAGGCCAATCAATCTGAGAACTCCTTTTGCTTCTTGACTCTTCTCCATGGTTCTCATGGGCCTTGGATTCTGCCCCTGGGACTCTGGGAACTGATAGGTGAATTTTTACTTTATCTTGCCTAGAACTAGGCCTCTATGCATTTTTTTATTTTAGTTTATTTACTTTTAGTTTTAAACATTCACTTCCATAAGATTTTGAGTTCCAAATTTCCCCATCTTCCCCTCCCTCCTCCACAAGATGGCATGCAATCTGATATAGGCTGTACATATACATTCATATGTAACATATTTTTACATTAATCATGTTGTAAAGAAGAATTAGAACCAATGGAAGGAACCACAATAAAGAAGAAACAGAGAGAGAGAGAGAGAGCAAGTAGTATGCTTCAATCTGCATTCAGACTCCAGAGTTCTTTTTCTGGATATAGCTAGCATTTTCCATCATGAGTCTTTTGGAGGTTTCTTAGATCCTTGCACTGCTGAAAAGAGCTAAGCCTATCAAAATCAGTCATTGCACAATGTTGCTATTACTATGTACAATGTTCCCCTGGTTCTGCTCACTTCACTTAGTATCAGTTCATGCAAGTCTTTCTAGGTTTTTCTGAAGTCCACCTGCTCATCCTTTCTCATAATAGCACAATAATATTCCCTCTATGCATTTTCTGGCAGTCTCTAAACCACAACATCTCTCACCTACCCCCTTTCTAGCTCCATTTTAATAGTTATCTTTACCCATTTAAGGGAGAGCTAGGTGGCTCAGTGGATAAAGCACTGGTCCTGGAATCACAAAGACTTAAGTTCAAATCTGGCCTCAGACTCTTACTAGCTGTGTGACCCTAAACAAGTTCCTTAACCCTGTTTGCCTCCATTTCCTCATCCATAACATGAACTGGAGTAGGAAATGGCAAAACACTCCAGTATCTTTGCCAAGAAATTTGACCCAAATAGGGTCACAAAGAGTCAGACATGAGTGAACAACAACATTACCCATTTGAATATAAGCTCCTTGAGGGAAGGAACTATATTGTTTGCTTATATTTGTATCTCCAGTACTTAGCATAGAGCCTGGCACAAAGTACTATATAATACATTCTCCACTTAGCAATGTCTGTGTTCTTCTTTTTTCAGCTAAACTTACAAAATCCTATACTTGGTAAACTATAGGGAGGAATCTAGTGCTGTTGACTTGGCTTATGGAATCTCAGTATTAGAAGAAACCTCACAGCAATGACTACAGCAGTAGTTTAGAGAAAAGATAAGGTTAGATTGGGAGGCAGAGGAAAGAGCACTCAATCAGAGGGCACGAGTTCAAATGCTACCTCTGATGTTTACCAATAACGTTGGGCAAGGAGCTTCTTTTTTTCCCTTAATAGCATTTTATTTTATTTTTCCAATTACATATAAAGATAGTTTTCAACATTCATTTTTGAGAGTACCAAATTTTTCTCCCTGCACGCCTCCCCTCCCACTTCCCCAAGACAGCAAGCAATCTGACATGTTAGAAGTGTACTATCACGTTAAACATATTTCCACATTCGTCACGCTGTGAAAGAAGCATCAGAACAAAAGGGAAAAACCATGAGAAAGAAAAAAACAACAAAAGTGAAAAAAGTATGTTTCAATATGCATTCAGACTCCATAGTTTCTTTCTCTGGATGTGAATAGCATTTTCCATCATGAGTCTTTTGGAATTGTCTTAGATCATTGTATTGCTCAGAAGAGCCAAGTCTATTATATTAAGTTAATCATTGCACAATGTTGTTGTCCCTGCACACAATGTTCTCCTGGTTCTGCTCACTTCACTCAGCTTCAGTTCATGTAAGTCATTCCAGGTTTTTCTGAAGTCTGCCTGCTCATTATTTCTTATAGCACAATAGCATTCCATTACTTCATATACCACAACTTGTTCAGACATTCGCTAACTGATGGGCATACTGTCAATTTCCAATTCTTTGCCACCACAGAAGAGCTGCTATAAATATTTTTGTATATGTGAGGACTTTTTCCCTTTCTTATGGTCTCTTTGGGATACAGACATAGCAGTGACATTGCTGGATCGAAGAGTATGTGTATTTTTATAGCCCTTTGGGCATAGTTCCAAATTCCTTTCCAGAATGCTCTCCAGATCAGTTCACAACTCCACCAACAATGCATTAGTGTTCTAATTTCTCACATCTCCAATATTCATCATTTTGTTTTTCTGTCATATTAGCCAGTCTGATAGGTGTGATGTGGTATCTCAGAATTGTTTTAATTTGCATTTCTCTAGTCCCAATGTCTTCTTCTTACTATAAATCCAAGTTTAGATACCTTTGCTAAAGCTAATGAGAAGCTCCTTTCTTTGGGTAACCTTTAAAATTTGGGCTAATATATTTTAAGTCCTTAAGATCGTGGAGTACAAAGGAAACTTTTAATCCACGTGGTCCAACCTATGCATTTTACAGATAAAAAAAAAAGAGATGGAGCACAGACAAGTTAAGTACATTGTAAGGTAAATTGTCCAGAGTCACCCAGTCAGTAAGTTTCTGAGGCAGAATTTGAACTCAGGTAGTTGAGAACTCAATCTATCACTCTTTCTATTCTAATACACTGCCTCTTATCACAGCATGGCTCTTTGTCTCTGGCCATATGCTTACCCAAGCTGTATATAAAAGAAATGTACAGTTTCACATACAGTATTCTTTTCTGTTCCTTGTCATATATTAAAATGTTCATTTTGGTTGGTGTTTATTAAATTTATAATGAAAGAAAAATTTAAAAATAGAAAAAAATTTATTATAATAGCTGACATTTACACATTTCTAAGAAAGAGTATTAAAGACTGAAGAGGGTAAAGGGTCCAGTACAGAGCATAATATAGATAACGATCCAGCAAGGGAGAATGAGGAGGAATGGTCTAATAGGTAGGAGGAGAACCAGAAGAAAGCCATTATCCTGAAAACCCAGAGAGAAGAGTATCTGGGAAGAGAGGAAAATCAACAATGTTAAATGGGAATTTTATTTGACTATTTATGTACTTATTTGGCCTACATTGAGGCTTGGGCTTCTCTAGGTATGTTTTGAGCATGCACATTTGGCCTAACTAGACCCTGCAGAGTCCCCTACCATATGGATGGTATGACTTTGACTGGCTGACTATATCATTAAAACTGGAGAGACTGAGTCATTCACTCTCTTTTCTGTAGTCTTTTGGCTATGCTTTTTGAGACTTATCCTGGCTCTGAAGAAGTGGGCCTGGGAGTGTTTGTTCTGTTCTGTGTTGTTTGTCCTCCTCAGTTTCAGGTGACAGAGGTGATCCCCACTGGATCGGGGAGTTGGAACCATGGCCATGACCTTGGAGCCAGGATTGCAGATGAGATGCTACAGCAATCTAGTCTGGCACTAAAGCCCTGAGAAGCCAGATGCCTAGGACTTGAGCCTGAAAGGGGCTTTGGTCTTGGAACTGAGATTGTGCTCTATGGGAACAGAGCTAAGCTACCTAATCCTCTTTTCCTCCTCAGAGACTGAGGTGGTACAGAGAGGAAAGGGAATTATACCTCCCACATGTGGCGGAGTAAGTTTGTGTATTTGTGATTATGCCTTTTGAAGTAAATATTCTCTTTGTTGAATCTCCTGTGTTACATGTATAATTGTGAGGATTTAATAAAAGAATATGTATGTAAGCATTTTGAGAAAGTTTAAAGTAAAATTATAATGAAATAGGTTCCATTCAAAATAACTACAAAATGCATAAAATATCTGTTCACTTATACACACAAGATTTATGTAAATATAATTATGAAATCTTCTTTAAAGAAATAAAGGGACACAGTAAGACAACTGGATATATAAATTCAGTTTATGGTTGGATTTGGCTTAATTACTTCCTTCTTAATGAAGCCTTTCCTGGTCCCCCCAATTACTAGGACATCCCCTCCTCAAACTACCTTCTGTTGATTTTGTATATAATATGTATATATTCATATGTGTGCATGTTTTCTCTCCCATTAGAATATAAGCTCCTTGAAGACAGTGACTGTTTGTCTTTGTTTCCCCAGCCCCTAGCACAGTGCCATGCATATAACTAATGGTTAATGAAAATTTACTGATGACTACTGTGGAAATATGTTTTGCACAACTCCATATTTATATAATAGGTATCATATTTATTGCCTTCTCAACGGGCGAAAGGAGGAAGAGAATTTAGAACTGAAAAAATAATAAAAACAACAAAAACATAAATACTTGTTAATTGATTGATGAGAGAACTGCCATTATCAGTATCAAACATCAATTATATTCAAAGCACCATGCCAGGCACTAGGGACACACAAACAAAAACTGAACAATTTCTGCTTTCAAGGAATTTACAATCCATTGAAGGTAAGTGATTTATCTAAAGTCACACAAGCAAGTAGGACTAGGATAAAAATTCAGGCTTCTTGACTTCTAGCCCCTAATTTTTTTTTCAATAGACCCAGTTATTTATTTTCTGTGTGATATTGGGCAAGTCATTTAATCTCTCTGTTTCTTACTGTAAAATGCTTTGGGTCCATATGAAGGTTGCTAAAGTCCTTTTCATCTCTATCTTATGACATTATCCTCTTACAACTTAACAAAAAACATAGGAGAGCATAGATAGGTCTTCTCCTGGTAGAAAATTTCAAAAAAGCATTAGAATTTGAGATGCTTGAGGGTGATTGTCTTTTGACTTTCTTTATATGGCCAGCACTTAACACAGTGCCTGGCACACAGGAAGCATTTAACAAATGTTTATTGACTGATTTACAGTCTAGTTTATGTGTATAGTGTGCCCTTGGTCACAGTTACACACCTTTCTGCTCTGTAACTGACAGGCAGGAGAGAGATACTAGTTACCAAGGCCCCAGGACAGCTACTTTTATGTAATTCTATGGGATGGATAAAAGAGATTAGGGCAGGATGTAGATTCTCTCTCTGCTTCTTCATTGGAGGACCATCAGGAAATGGAGATTTCTAATGAATACCTAGTGCCAGGTATAGGATGGGAGCAGAAGGGATTTGGGTGTAAAATGTCACCACATAATCACTGGGTACGGTTTCTTACCTCTCATTCAATCCACTGTTTGGTCAGAGTGTTTCTGGAACTCCCTGGATGTGGAAGAGATAGGAGTAGAAGTAGTCTTTTTTTCCCCCCAGGCCCTCACTCTTTGCAAATTTTTACATCTGGTGAGTCTGCTTTTCTTTCTTGGTTAGTTCATATTTATAACCCAAATAATCACATTTCTGCCTTAATCTCCTTCCTATTACTTAATTAAAAGACCTGATGCTGATGCCAGGGAAGGGCATACTGAGTGGAAAATATAAGTAGATTTGTGATTCCAGAGCAGAGAGAGAGCGAGTCTGCTGTTGCAGCACAACTGGGCCTGTGGTATATTTTCGGCCTCTCTGGCACGCAGGGCAGGAAGTCCTAAGTATCAGGCAACTTATTCTTTCTTCCAACACAATTAATTCAACATGTTAATAAATGCCAGACTCACATGAACAGTCAATACACTTTGCTTTGGAACTCTGCTCTGGGCCTGAACTGCCATGATTGGCAAGTGAATGAGTATAAATTCACCTATTCTACTATATGTAGCAGGACTCAGACCATATTTTGTATCTAACTACCCCAGCCATACTGCCATCTGCCTTCTTACTCCACAAAGATTTCTACCTCTTACTCTCTGAACAGTAATCAAATCAATACCATTATTGTTTCCTTAAACTATGACTATTGACTCTCCCACGATCATGATTCCTGTAATCCCCTAACCCCATCCTCTAACCCAAAAAGTCCTTCTCTATATACCACTCTCTAACATATGTTATTTTTCCCCATTAGAATACAAACACCACAATTTTGTATTTCTATTCCCATTGACAAGTATAATGCCTGGGTTGTAGTAGTCACTAAAGTATAATAAGTATTTATTATACTTATCTATGTATTTACCTATTCATTCATTTGCTAATTTATTTATTCATGCATGCATTTATTCATTTATTTATTCACTTATTTATTTCCCTATTCATTCATTCATCTATCTGTATCCATTCATTCATTTATTGATATGTTTGCTTACTTATTCATTCATTCAATACAGCCAGCCTCACTAGTTTGCTTTTGTTAGACCAAGGACATTCTCTCAAAAATTATATCCCTGATATGGCTCACCTGGCCTTATGTACAGACAGAGTACTTATTTGCCTACTTCCTCTGAATCTAAAAGGTGAGAATAGCACCAATTTATTTATTCTAGCTAGAGGGCATATTTCCTCAAATTCCACTCTTGGTGATTAATTCAGTTGAATTAAGGGATCATAGAAACATATGTTTAGAATTGGAAGGGACTGTACAAACAACCTACCCATCTAGAGGTTTCAGTCTCTTGTCATCTTTTACAAATGCAATGATTTGCAGAAAAATAGCTTATGAAATGATCATCAGCCACTCATACCTTGGGTGAATTCATTTGTCAGACAATTTCCTTTCTGGTGCATGTAAAAATGGCTCTGGATGGGGGAATAAGAGTTTTGATGGAAGGGCTAAGGTGGAATCATTTTGATGTCTGGAGTGGGGAGGTGGGGAGGGAGATCTGGAAGAGGTGTTAGTACAATTAGGGAGAAGTGAGGAAAATGGAACTCTGACCAGAGCAGGCAAAAGGTTTGGGTGGGTGGACCAGGTTAGAAAGGGGTTTGAGAAGTGAGGAGAAAGGTGGGGCAAGAGGTAACAGACATATTTTTTTTTCTACTTTACACTTTCACCCATGGTTCATTCACCTTGAGGTAGGAAAGATTGATTTGTATGTCAGTTTTTAAATAACCTTATCCCCAGGATCCAAAAGCCAGACTAACATTTATTGAGCATCCATTATGTGAAGAATATGGTTTCAAATGTTGGAAGGACAAGGACAACAATAATGTAAATAAAATCAACACCAAAAGAATGCTACCTGGAATTAATTGCAATGCCTGTCCCCAGAGAACAAATGATGGAATTTATTTCCCTCCACTTAGTGGGGAACTATAGTTGTGGAATGTTGCATACACCATCAGAAGGAGTCATTCTGTTAATGGTTAAGGGTTAATATTTGTTTTTCTCTGTTACAGGATAGAATTGAATGTTGAAGAGCAGAGGAGTAGGCTATTCTAAAAAAAGCATCAATAAAATTATAAAAATAATAAATAAATATTGTGAAGAAAGTGGTAAAAAAAAAAAAGATATGGTTTCTCTACCCATAAGAAGCTCGATTCCTAGTGAATATCATAAGAGGAATAAGTGAGGAAAATCTCCCATCAGAATATTCAAATAGGTTATAACGGGATCAACCGTACAGAGCTACAAATTCAATTCAATTCAACAAATAAGGTTCTATGCTGTTTAAAGCACCTAGTAAGGAAACAAAGTTCAGATGTGACATAATCCTTGCTTTTAGGGATCTCATAGTCTAAAAGAAGATAACAACATGCGTGCATGTAACTATATAACATACAAATACTTAAACGATGAGGAAGGGGAAGAAGAGTATTGCAGAAATCAGAGAGCTTCTGGAATAATTGAAATGACCACAGGCAGGATACTCATAAGCAGAGTTATGAGAAGGGTTGGAGGCCTTGCTCTGCCATTAACTAAATCTGTAGCCTTGAGCAAATCCCTTCATATTTCCAGGTCTTAGTTCCTCCTCCATAAGAGGGGAAAGGTTGGATTATAAAATATTATATAATAAATCCAGAGCTGGAAGTGACACCAGAAGCCATCTAGTACAACCCCTCTTCTTGTACAGAGAGATAAGGAAAATTAATCCCAGGGAGGGTAAGTGATTTGTTCATAGTCGCATAGGTAGTATGACACAAGGGATTGGTTGTGACTCCAAAGCCAAGGATCTTTCCGTATCATTTGTTGGGATGCTTTGGGGTTTTATATTCTAAGATTTTTAGGAAATAATCAGAAGCCTGACAGTTAAGATTCTGGATATCACTCGGATTCTTTTTTTTTTTTCTCCCCCAAGCTTTGCTATTTACATTGTCCTGTACACAATTGATTACCGACTGATGAATCTCAGGGTCCAGTACACATGAAAAGTAGTAAAATAATGCTGTAGATGGAAACTGGTAAGAGGGGGTACCCATATTACTTGATAATTCCTTAGTAGTGGCAGTTTATAGGAAATGAAAAGACCACCCTATGACTTTTAAAAACAGACAACTATCATATTCCAAAGGACTGGATGCTGTCCTTTAATCTAGGCCCTCTCTTCTTATTGCATATTTGGAAAATAAACCACTATACTTTGCTCTAAGACAAAGTACTCTGATGGTGGGCTTTGTAGAGCTCATGAGCTATGTAGAGATCCACAAATCAAACACTTTTAATTTCTTCATCTACTATCCATCCTAGTTTCATTAAAATGTTTTCTCTGTATCAGCCCTTAGCACAGTGCCTGGCACTTACTGAAGTGACTTGACATGATATTTGAGGGTATATGTTGAGACAGATACCTAAGACAAGTGGGAGTTAAATCTCCAGGATAACTTCACTATCAAAATTGACCTTATTTTTTATTTCTATAGAGCTTTGATTGAGAGATCAAAATTAAATGTAATCATGGTATTTCTAAGCCATACTACTTAGTTTAAAACAAAAAAAGGAATCCTTTTCTTGTAGAAGCAACCAAATAATTTATACTTGTTCTGAGAAAAGATGCTATGCATTCATAAGGACTTTGCAATTATGGAAGGAATACTGACAAAAGCTAGCTTATGTTCTTCCTTCCCCATTGCCAAGTATTTTTGATCCTTTGATAAAGCTCAAGCTTTATCAAAACTTCAAGACAATTTGTTTGGCAGGGTGATGTTTACTAGGGTTTTGAGGTAGGGCAGGAGAGAAGTCAAAAGGACTTGAAGCATATGTGTTAATTCTAAGCTTAGGATAGGGACAGGGTGAATTCATACTGTATAGGAAAGGCATATTAATTAGCCCTTGAAGTAGAGTAGTGAATGTCACTCATCTTCGGCCATTTAGGAGTAAGGCTTGGATTTTTCCATGGAAATGGTGAAGGGAGTTTCACAGACTCCTGATAAGCCCATTTGGGTCTTCAAATGTGAGAAATCACTTCCTAGGCATGTGTTCCAAAGAGTCTAAGTCTAAGAGAGTAGCAACTCGTACAGTAACAGTAATTAAAGGCAGATATGGCTTCGACATATGGCAGTTAAGAAGCCTTAAACAACAGTGGGAGAGATATGGCTTGAGAGTCAAGTGACTGTAGAGATTGAATTGTGGCAAGTAACTGATCCAGAAACAGCATCAGTCAGTGGGAGTTTCAGAGGCAAAGCTTCAGTAACTGATGGCTTTGGAGGCCAACCTGCTGATCCACACACAGCAGTAAAGAGAGCCAAGGATCTGTCTGGAGAAATAGACTTGTGCAACAAATACAAAGCAGCTCTTTTTCACCCTCAAGTGTTAAGTCAACAAGCATTTATTAAGCACCTACTATTGCCAGGCTCTGTACTAAATGCTGGGGATATAAAGAAAGGCAAAAGATAGTCCCTGCCCTCAAGGGGCTTAAAGAGTCTAATGGAAGAGACAACATGTACAAACAAAATCTAGGTAGGGTAAATTGGAGATAATCTAAAGAAGAAAGGTATGAAGGTTAAGGAGAAATGGAAGAGGCTTCTTGTTAAAGGTGGTACTTCAATTAAGACTTAAAGGAAGGCAGGGAAGCCAGAAGGTGGAGATGAAGAAAGAGAGACTTCCAGGCATGGGGTTCAGCCAGTGACAATTCTTGGAGTTGGAGATGGAATGTCACTTGGCAGGAATGGCAAGGAGATCAGTGTCCCTGCATCACTGGATCACAGGTACATGGAAGGAGGTAGCAAGGTAGGAAAGTGCCAGGTTATGAAAGGTTTTAAAAGTCAAACAGAGGATTCTAGAGTTGATCCTGGAGGCAATAAGGAGCCAGCCACTGGAGTTAATTGAATAGGAGTGTGATATGGTCAGATTTGTGCTGTGGGAAGATTAATTTGATTAGAGGATGGACTGGAGTGGGAAGACATTTGTGACAGGATGACCAACCAGAAAGCTTTTGTTAACAGTCTAGGCTGGAGGTGATGAGGGCCTGTAGAAAGTGGAAAGAGGTGAATAGAAATGTCACAGAGGTAGAAAATGACAGGACTTAACAAATGATTGGATATAGGAGGAGGAAGGTTATCAGTCTGGGTGACTAGGTGATGGTGAGTTGTGGGGGAGGGGTAAGAGGTTTTGTTTTTTTTTTCTCCAATGGGAGATTGTTCTCATTTGTAAAAATGATCCTAGTGCACGTTTCCCTCCTAGTTACTTTGCCAGTACATTTAAATTAATTATTTTATTCCTTGATTTATGTCTCTTGCCTGCTCTGGGAAATCAAGTCTGCATTTGTTAGGGGCTTAAGCCATATTTTTCTTCTACATCAAGTTGGAATAATATGGGAATCCAGAGTCAAGTGGGATATGCATTACATATACATTTTTCTACTTCTGATTCAACTTATTCTAGCTTATAAAAGGACCCTCTGGATCCTGGTAAGAGCATTCTCTGGTGTTTTCTAAAACTGCCAGAGCTAATTTTAACTCAAAAAGAAAGGGTGACAGCAAGAAATTGTACAAATTGAGAGCCAACAACAAAGCTAATCTTTAAACACTTTACAAGAATACAGTGATGTGTTGATTAGAGATTACTCTTTGTGTTTTCTTCATTTGATGGTCTTGGTAACCCTTTAAATAATATGATTATGCCCATTTTAGAAGTCAGCAAAATCACTTGCTCAAGGTCAAATGGTTAGTAAATGTTGGAAATCAATTCCATGCCTGCTGACTGGTCTAGTGCTTTTGTCCCATTAAAATCTTTTATGATTAGGCTGAATAAAGATAGGCATTTTTGTGGTTCAGTCATTTCAGTTGTATCCTACTCTTTGCAACCCTATTTGGGGTTTTCTTGTCAAAGGTGTTGGAGTAGTTCACCATTTCCTTCTCCAACTCATTTTACAATTGGGGAACTGAGGCAAACAAGTTAAGTGACTTGATGAGTCTTCCTGACTTCAGGCTCAGTACTCTATCCATTGAGCTAAGTACATGTCTACATGGTATAATTTGGGGATTCCAGGTTAAGTAACACGCCCCAGTAAATTTCCCCAAATATTTCCTCAATACTTTTTAGGTGTCACTGAAATACCTTCTACCATCAATTCCATTCAATAAACAGTTACTAAGCACTTGCTATGTGTAGAGCACACCGCCAGTCACTGAGAGGTACTGAAACAAAAGGGGAAAACAATTTTTACTTTCTAGGAGGTCATATTCCACTTTCAGTTCAGTCATTTCTCAGTCATATCTGACCCTTTGGGTTTTCTTGAAAAAGATACTGGAATAGTTTGGCATTTCCTTCTCCAGCTCATTTTTACAAATGAGGAAACTGAGACAAACAAGGTTAAGTGACTTGCCCAGGGTCACACAGCTAGTAAGTGTCTGTGGCCAGATTTGAACTCAGGAAGAGGAGTCTTCCTGATTCAGGCCCAACACTCTATCCACTGTGTCACCTAGCTTCCCTTTATATGCCACTACTGGTATACAAAACATCAATAGATAAACACTTTTTTTTTGGGGGGGGCAAGGCAATTGGTGTTAAGTGACTTGCCAAGGGTCACACGCTAGTAAGTGTTATGTCTGAGGCTGGATTTGAACTCAGATCCTCCTGACTCCAGGGCTGGTGCTCCATCCACTGCACCAACTAGCTGCTCCATTAAGTACTTTTTATACAAATAGAAGTATCTCTCAGAGGCATCTTCAGGGTAACACATTAGTGAGGATTAATTGACAACTAGCTGAAATCCAAGTTCTGTAGTTATGTGTCCCAGGAACAGCAGCTAGAAAGGGTGGGACCCATGGGAAGAGGGCAAAGGAATGCTAAAAAAGGAAAGGGGACAAAGACAATATTTGTCTACTTCTTAGTTTTTAGGAGAGCCAGCAATGAAATTGTCAGCATAAATATCTGCCTTTCATTGCTAAACTTTTCAAGGCTTATATCTTTCTGCCTACTTCATTCAAAAAACTATCGAACTGCTAACATTGTGCTTATGTATATTACTGATTTAAAACCATTTAAAGGAATTTCTTAGGATCCCCATTCTCCCTGGGCATTTGACCCACAGTCTTCAGAGTTGTCCTAAATGTTGTTCCATGGATTGTAAGGTTTCTTCAGTCAGTCAACAAGCGTTTGTTAAATATCTGTTCCTGGCCAAACACTGTGCTAAGGGATGGGAATACAAAGAAAGACAAAAGACAGTCCCTAATTTCAAGGAACTCATAGTCTAATGGGGGGATACAACATGTAAGCAACTAGGTACAAACAAGCTAGATTCGGTTAAATTGGAGACAATCAATAGAGGAAAAGCACTACCATTGAGGAGGAAAGGCATCTCATAAAGGATGAAATTTAATTGGGAGGTAAAGGAAGCCAGGAAAGTCAAGAGGCAGAGATAAGGAAGGAATAGGTATGAGGAACGGCCAGTGAAAATTCCTGAAATTTTGGAGATGGAGTATCTTCTTAGCAAGAAGGTCAGTGCCTTTGGATCACAGAGTACATAGGGGGCATGGGAGGGAGGAGTAAGGTCAAAGAAGACTAGAAAAGGTAGAAGGGGATAGGTTGTGAAGGGTTCTGAATGCTAAGCAGAGAATTTTATATTTATTTCTGGAGGTTATGGGAAGCTACCGGATTTGATTGAATGAGTATGTGACATGGTTAGATTTGCATGTTAGGAAGAGGAATTTGATAGTTGGCTAGAGGATGGACGAGAGTGGAGAGAGACTTGAGGCAGGGAGATCAACCAGCAGTCTATTTTAATAGTCTAGGCATGAGGTGATGAAGGCCTGCACCAGGATGGTGGCAGTATCAGAGGAGAGAAGAAAGCAAACATGAAAAAATCATAGGAAAGTAAAATCAATAGAACTTGGTAACTAATTGAATATGGGGGGGGAGAATACCATAAAACAGAGAGTTAGGACTAAAGATGATCCCTAGATTGAGAGTCTGAGAGGAAAAAAAAACCAGTAATAGGAAAGGTAGGAATTGAGGAGTATTTGGGGAGAAAGATTATGAGCTCAGTTTTGGACAATGCTGATTAAAAGATGTGACATCCACTTTGAGATTTCTTGTAGGCATTAGGATGCGTGAATCTAGGGTTGGAAGAAAGATTAAGGCTAAACAAGCAGATCTGATAACCATCAGTGTAGAGATGATAATTGAAACCATGAGAGTTGATGAGATCATCAAGTGAAATAGAATAGAGGTAAAAGAAAAGAGGGCTCAGGACAGAGACCTGAGGGACATTTACCTTCAGTGGGAATAACCTGGATAAAATCCAGCAATGGATACTATGAAAGAGCAGTCAGGGAGTTAAGAAGAGAATCAGTATAGAGGAATCTCATGGAAAGCTGTAGAGAGGTCTAGAAGGAGGAAGACTGAAAAAAGGTCGTGAGATTTGGCAATAAAAAAGACAGTCACTCTGGAGAGAGAAATTTCAGTTGAATGGTGATGTTGGAAGCAAGATTATAGAGAGTTAAGAAGAGAGAGAAAGGAAAGAAAGCAGAGGCATTGATCATGTAGGCGGCCTTCTCATGGACTTCAACCACAAAAAGGAGAAGAGGTATGGGGTGATAGCTAGTAGGGATGGATGGATGAAATGAGAATATTTTGAGGAAAGGGGAGACATGAGTATGTTTGTAGGTAATAGAGAAGAAATCTGTGGACATGGAAAGATAGAACATAAGTAATAAGGTGGGAATGACAGAGAGGATAGTTGAAAAAGATGAGATGGAATGGGATCACTTATGCATGTAGAGGCTATAAACACTATATTTAGGAGAAGGACCACCTCCCTTTTCATATGAAATAATGGTGAAGAAGAAGATAGTGGCAGATGTAAGATGAGTGATGTATGTGATGTAAGATGAGAAGGATGGGAAATGAGAGAACTCTCAGTACATCGTCTCCATTTTCTCAGTAAAATGTGAGGTTTTCAGCTGAGAGGATGAGGGAGGGGAGCCATGGGAAGCTTGAGGAAAGATGACAAGGTTTGGAAGGACTGAGATGGTGAGTAGGATAGTGATTTAGAGGGACATAGAATATATGTCCCTCTAAACATATATATATATATATATATATATATCTATATCTATAATATATATATTATAGATATATATAATATATAAATATATATATATATAATATATATATATTATATAATATAATATATAATAATATATATTATATATATAATATATATATATATATATATATATATAATATATATATATGTATATTCTGAGCTGAAAGAGAGAGAGAGAGACAGAGGGAGAGAGAGGTATATGTCTTGCTAAGGTGAGGGCTCCATTGAGGTTATGTAACACAAATTTGTAGTGGATGCAGTTGGCACAGTTTCCAGATTTTCTCCAGCTTTGTTCAGCATCATATTCATAGGACTGAAGGCAGAAGATTGTGGCAGTGATCCAAGACTGAGGCTTGGCAGGGCACCGTATGTATAAGAAGGGGCCAGAAACTCGAGAGAGGAGGATAGTTTATAGTTTAACTAATTCACCAAGGGGTCAAGATGAGAAAGTGGGAAAGGGAGCCAGCGAAAGATGGAGAATAGGGTTTGAATGATGATGATCAGGAGCTCAGAATCATTGAGATAGAGGGAGGTAATGACCACAGGAGAGTTTGTTAATCATTAAGGAAAGGATTTAGATAGACTTTCATTGTCCACAGGGTTTTGTCCTTAGGGTGGAGTCCTCTCAGGGCCTCAGGCAGCTCAGGTGCTGCTGGGAGCTGAAGCAATAGTGTTAACCATCCTTTTCCTAAGGCAGAGGACCAGGTTGGAGATATGATGGGATGGACTTCCTCCTTTTCTCTCAGATAGAAGCCTGGTGCTTAATGGATGACATTTCTACTCTTTGGTAAGAGACGGGAGACAAGACAGGAGATCTGGTGCAATGGAATGATACTTTCTACTCTTACCCCAAAAGCAGGAGACTGGTGTGTGATGGAATAGTGTTTCTCCCCATCCCAAGGGAAACAAAAACTTTAGACAAGAGGCTTGGAGCAATGGAATGATATTTCTTCTCTCCCTGTAGAAGGCTTGGGACCAGTGAGGAAACCTTGTGCAAAGGAATAGCATTTCTCTTCTCATGGGAGGCAAAACCCCAGAGTAAAAGCTATCTTGATCTGAGTTATAAAATAGGACAAAAGGTGTAAACTCGTATTTGTGCCCTCTCTGGGATGAAGCAAAGAATCTGTTCAAGGCTGATAGGTTCATTCGATAAGAGGGGAACATCATATGTCCAGGGGTCTCTGGTAAGAAAAGTCCAAGTTCAACTTACTCGCCTTTCATTTGCACAGTCCAAGGGCATTGAAAATATCAGGCATTTATTGCAAAAGGGGAAGGAGTGGGGAAGAAAGTTCATGAAATGGCAATGTCATTGCAAATAATCCCTATCATGATCCCAGAGAAAATATTTTCAGGAAAAAAAAAAAAGAATTGCTGACAAATATTTTTTCCTCTCCATACCAAGTACTCTTGGACAATCACAAAAGAATCAGATTAAAGACAACCATTGGAGCTGCTTCATCAAGGCTGCTGAAATTCTTCTAGACAATATCCCATTCCATTAGTTATTCAGTGGAATGGGAATAGGAGATTAGGGATTTAGATGCTGACAATAAAACTGAAGATCATTTAAAGGAGGATTTTTAAAAATTCATCTTATTCTCTTAGCATATTCAGGAGTGGAATCAGTATGCATTTAAAGCTGGCAAGGAGAATTAGCAAAGGTGAGGGTTGTTGTTGTTGTTGTTGTCCAACTCTTTGTGACCCCATTTGAGGTTTTCTTGGCAAAGATACTGGAGTGGTTTGCCATTTCTTCTCCAGCTCATATTACAGATGAGGAAACTGAGGCAAACATGGTTAAGTGACTTGCCTAAGGTCACACAGGTAGGAAGCGTTTGAAGCCAGATTCAAACTCATTAAGAAGAGTCTTCCTAATTCTAAGCTCAGTGCTAAATCCACTATGCCACCTAGCTGCCCTCAGGGCGAGGGTAGAAGTCATATTACATGAAGGACTATGCAGCCTTTAGATCTAGAATAGAAACTGTGGCAAAGAGAAAAAAAAAAGTATTTTCATTCATTCAGTGGAGGAGGGGGGTGGCAATAAGTGAGGGGAGGGCCCTTCTAGTGCTTTATTCTCAAATGAACCAATTCCTGGCATATCCTTTTGTACCTTCAGACACTCATTTTCTTAAGACACAGACAATGAATCACAAGGGAGGGGGGATGTCACAGAAGCTAGCAGAGTGAGAGAGCCAATGACTAGTTAAGAAAGAGCTGTGGGGTGTCAATGGAAGAAAGACTACAAAGAAGTGGTCTCTTACAGAACCATCTCCACAGACACCAAGGAACGGGCCACAGAAGCTATTAATGAGCATGATAAAGGCTAAAAACACCGCAGGGGTGTCAGATTGATTTGGTCAGATAGCAGATAGCACGGATAGCAATTCTTATCACTCTAATGCTAGTAAGAATCTAATGAGAAGCAGTGTGGTATAATGGGCAGAGCTTTGGCCCCAGAGTCAGGAAGATAGGATTTCAAGTCCCACCTATGAGACACACTTGCTTATTGGTTATGTAGCCCTGGGCAATTCACTTAACCTTTCAGTACCCTAGGCAACACACATATACACTGTATTAGATGTGTGCATGTATATGTAGCTATATATGTATGTACACACATACATGTATGTATATGTATTATAAACCTATATTCATGCATATGATATATAGGTATACAGTCACATATATACATATGATGTTGTTCGGTCCTTTCTGACTCTGTTTGATCCCATTTGGGGTTTTCTTGCTAAATATACTGCAGTTATTTACCATTTCCTTTTCCAGTTTATTTTACAGATGAGGAATTGAGGCAAGCAGGGTTAAACGACCTGCCGAGAATCACATAACTACTAAGTTTCTGAGGCCAAATTTGAACTCAGGAAGGTAGTCTTTCTGACTCCAGGCCTAGTGCTCTATGCACTATGGCGCCACCTAGCTGCCCATACACTTACAAACCTAACGCCTTATTTTTGACATTGCCATTGTTACTACATGGATGGATCATGACATACAACTGGTATGGTGGGAGTATGAGTATCTCAAGTTGGATCAACTTCTTTTTGCCGGCTCAGTGGGCCAGCCACACAACCTATGTTAGCTAAGATGACTGGGACTATTGGTTAGTTTGCAACTGCTAGTTGTTCAAGGTTTATCAAGTATCCCTGTCTTTAATTAGGGAACTAAGATGTAAACTGCAATGTCTTTAACAAAGCCATTCCAATTGGGGCTAATTGGATGAGCCAGTTGCTGTTGCAGAGTAATTGGGAACTCAAAAAGGATTCGAGTATGAATGGTAAATTAAGATGCAGACTAGCATCAGGGATTTATACCTGGATCGTGAGAGGCCTTAATGACCCCATAAAAAGGAATAAGGTCATTTGTTATTTAAAGGATCATAAGATATTGCATTTTATAAGGATATTGAGCATGCACAAGGTTAAAGCATTCATGGGTGAACCCAGTTTCCCTTTCTTCATTTATAAGCAGTACCAGAAGAGTTAGCCTTTCTTGATAATAAAGCTCTAAATTTTCAAGTGACATGCTCTACCTCCCAAATCCCGAAGGGCAACTGCTGCTAGGCTCAGTGTTGGAAAATGTTCGTTTCATCACTAAACTTAGCATATGCACAGAGTCCTCCATTTTAGATCCAATTAAGAGAATGGTTTTCCAATTTTCTGGGACAGTTTGTCACATGCTTCCAAATGGGGAGAGCCAAAGAGATCAAAGCATGGCAGGGGTGGGGGGAGAAGCAAGGTGCTTGGAGCTCCAGAAATTCAGATTCTCATTTTTAAGTGAACGAGGAACTTAAAAGACTCAGGTAGCAATCTTAAAATAGATAATTGGGGGGCAGCCATATGGCGCAGTGAATAGAGAACCAGCCATGGAGTCAGGAGGACCTGAGTTCAAATGTGGCTTCAGACACTTGACATTTACTAGCTGTGTGACCCTGGGCAAGTCACTTAACTCCAATTGTTTCACAAAATAAAACATAGATAGTTGGGCTAAAGATAGAAATGTTACTAGTTTTCAATATTCTGTTCAAATAGAGGGGGTTAATGGAGTATATGTGGTTGTTTGCACGTTGCCTCCCTCATTAGACTGGAAGCTCTTTGAGAGCAGGACTGTCTTTTATCTGTTTTTGTATTCCCAGGGCTTGGCACAGTTCCTGGAACACAGTAGGTTCTTAATAAATGTTTGTTGACTGACATCAACTACCTTTTTTCCAGTTATGTGTGTGTGTATAGGTATGTATATGTGCACATATGGGCAGCTAGGTGGTGCAGTGAATAGAGCACTGGGCTTGGAATTAGGAAGATTCATCTCCCTGAGTTCAAATCCAGCCTCAGACACTTACTAGCTGTGTGACCCTGGGCAAGTCAATTCACCCTGTTTGCCTCAGTTTCCTCATCTGCAAAATGATCTGGAGAAGGAAATGGCAAACCACTCCAGTATCCTTGCCAAATAAACCTCAAATGGGGTCACAGAGAGTTGGACACAACTGAAATTACTCAACAACAGCATGTGTGTGTATTTACACATGTATGCATTTTGGTTTGTTATGCATGATATTATTTTGCAAACCTTCCTAATTATATTTTTTCTTAGCATTGCTATTAAAATGAGTTTGCCTTCTCTGAGCGCACACAGTCTACCAGCAGGAGCAGGAGCAGCAGAGGTGTGTTTTGTGGCAAGAGGATTCCAGACTGGGTTAAAACTTAACCCTCCTGTGGAGAGCTGAGGGTACCTTACAAGACTGTTCCACTTTTCACTGGTGCTCATTTTGCGACAGTGTTCACATCTGTAGCGAGATGCCTTTACTCTGAGGGTAACATGGTAATTTCATCGACCAGTTTCACACAGTCCCCATCTGCAAATGCTGTTCTCAGCCAATGCTTAACAGGGCACAGCAGTGGTATGTGGTAAGTTAGGTTAGGAAATGCAGGGGAAAATCTAGAGGTAGGTAATTAAAACTACAGGAGCAATTCAAGAAGGCAGAAAGTAATTATCCAAATTGGAATTCAACCAGGATATCTATATCACTGTCCCTAGTGCATCATCCTGTGTGCCCAGGCAACTTTACTGTGCACAGGTGGGGAAGGATTTAGCATGACATCTCTGAGTTAGCAAATTGAGAGATTGAAGTCAAAGAAGTAATGCAGATTTAGGAAGAATGTGACTCACCAATTTAATAAACTCCAGATTCCCTGGATGCTAAGAAGGAAGTTTTGCAGGTAAGGAAGAGCCCTGGATTTGGCATCAAGGAGCTTGGATTTGAATCCTGGCTCTGCTACTTAATTTTTTTCGTAACCTTAGGCAAGTTGCTATGCCTCAGTTTCTCCAGTTGTAAAATGAGAATGTTGGACATCTAAGGTCTAGATGACCTCTCAGGTCCATTCCAGGTCTAAATATAAGACCCTATTACTCCTTCTTGTGGCCCTATAATTCTGTATACATCTGGCCAAGTCCCTCAGTTATTAGAAAGAATTGGCTAACTCCATTGGTTGTATAGACCCTTTGCTTCTTTCTTCTTTTCCCTTATGGAGCTGAATTTGTGACAGCCCTATTCCAGTTGCCTGGCATATATGGCCCTGCAAAATGTTTTGCTACCTTAGCATTCCACTTGTATTTCAAACTTACTCTCTAGCACATACTCTATGCTCTCAGCCAAGCTGAACTTATCTGTGCCCCTTGAGTATACTCTGAGCTTCAAGCCATGGCACTTCACACTTTGCTCCCCTCATCAGAATGTTAGCCCCCTAAAGGCAGGGACTATCTTGCTTTTCTTTTGCTCTCTATCTGTCTCTCTCTCTCTGTCTGTCTATCTCTCTCTCTCTCCCTCCTCCCTTCCCTCCTTCCCACTATCTTTCTCTTTCTTGAACTCTCTATCCCTTTTCATTTCCCTCTCTCTCCCCTTTCCCTTCTCTCTCTTCTTCTCCCTCCTTTCTTCCTTCTGTCTCTTGTATCCCTTTTCCTTTCCTTCTTCCCTTTCCCTCTTCTCCCTCTCCCTGTCTCCTCTTCTCTCCTTTTCCCTATCTTTCTCCCTTGGTCTTCTCAACATTCAACCATCAAATTCTGGCTACTGCTTTGCCATCTATTTTTCTCCTTCCAATGTCCAACTCGCTCTCCATATGAGAAACAGCTGCTCTAAACTGTCAGCTGGGCCACCATTAATCCTTGCCAGCTGACTCCAGATGACCAGATGTAATAGCCCTGCCTGTAACCAGTCATTTGGCCGTTGCACTGTCCGTTAATAGGTGGGCTGGGGAAGAGAATGGAGATGATAGTCAGCTCTGTCTCTTCCTCTGCTTTCTAGCAGTTCTGGCAAAGTATTTGATGGCAGAAGGTAGCTAAAATTATTGGCTAGGATGATGCCTGAGGATAATTGGTGGATTTCACTTGTGAAGCTTAGTTCTTTTCTCTCCCAGCAACCAGAGACTGGACTAGATCACTAATGGGTTTGTGGTACCACATGAAGCCTGCTTTGGTGATGGGAAAAAAGTGCTGCTTCTTCCTTTACTACTGGGTCCCTCCCAGGTTCCCTTGCCTCTTCTTCCCCTCCCCCCACATGCTACCCCAATCCTTATAATGTCTATGGTGGTGAGGGAAAGAAAAGGGAAGCACCTGCCTCATACTACCAGGGGCAAAAAGTCTCTTCCATCCCACCAAATATCTGACTATCATTATTACTGATACTCTAGGTTCTGTAACCCATCCTCATCTTTCCCTGGAACAAGTCCCTCACCAGGATTGTGATGGAGAGGGATAGAAGTAAAATGGCTGCCCCTGATAATTGTCTTCTGAGATTCTTACCTTCTCCAGGTGACCTCCCTAGGCTCCACTGCCCTTCATTCCTTCTATTCCTTCCTTTTATTCCTTCTCCTAATTCTTAACTATGTACTCAGGTCTAGTGGTATTTTTCCTTTCATGGCTAGCAAATTACCCTCTGTTTGGCGTTTAAAGTCCTTCACAATCTGAATCCAGCCTACTTTCCCAGGCTTATTCCACATTACACTCCATCATGTAGTCTAAGATGAATCAAATTAGCCAACTTGCTGTTCCCTGTACGTGACATCCTTAAACTCTCATTTCTGTGCCTTTGCCCAGGCTGCCTCCTGGCCTGGAAGACATCCTTCCTCACCTCTCTCGGAAGGCCAGCCTATTTACCGTGAAGTTTTGGCTCAAACACCATTTCCTACCTGAGACTTACCTTTATCCTCTCATTGCTAGTGCCTTCTCCCATTAATTTATGTTTCAGCCTTTCTATTTATCCTGCTTCCTCTAATCTTATTCTTTATCCACCCCAATGCCTCTCATTTCCACTTCTCTCCTTTTCTCCCAGGGTAGCAGTCTATTTGGGCCCCATGTTTCTCCAGTGAGGATCTTGACCATGTAGTCAACTGGTTCAACTATGTACTATCCTTTATCCTTGAATCTCTTCCTTCCTTTTTCTGCTACTGTTTGCATCCTGCTCAATTCCAATGCTAGGTAACTCCAATGATCTGCTTCCTCTACTCCTATTCCTAAACTTCTGAGCCCTGTTAGAAGAAGTCATGCAACCATATTAATTGGGTCCATTACAAATTCACGTTAGCTAATCTCATTGATGAGTGGCAATCCTTTTATTCTTTTCAAAGACAGTCTGCATAGCAACTTCACTCCTCGAAGCCCCAACTATAACCCTAGTCGTCCTTTTACATCTGATCATTTTCCCACAGCTAAGTGGTATAGAGTATAGAATATTGGACTTGGAATAAGGAAGAGCTTCTAAGTAGTATAGAATATAGAATGTTGGACGTGGAATAAGGAAGAGCTTCCTCAAACCTGCCTCAAATACGTAATAGTTGTGTGACTCTGGGCAAGTCATTGAACCTTTCTCAGCCTCAGTTTCTTCATCTGTAAAACAAGAGAGTTGATTCTATCTATCTCTATTTATCTATCTATCTCTAAATCTGTGATAATTCAATGATATCAATGATGATGTCTCCCTCTTTCTTCCTTCCCATTTCTCTGTATTATCATTCCAAGGATGTTATTTGTTATTCAGTCATTTTCAGTTATGTCTGACTCTTCATGACCACATTTGGAGTTTTCTTGGCAAAGATACTGGAACAGTTCACCATTTCCTTCTCCAGCTCATTTTCCAGATGAGGAAACTGGGACAAATGGGTTAAGTGACTTGCCTAGTGTTACACAGCTAGTATGTGTCTAAAGACCAAATTTGAATTCAGGAAGATGAGTCTTCCTGACTTCAGGCCTGGCACTCTACCTACCTATCCACCATGGTACCTAGCTACCTAAGTGCAGTCAAGTCTTGTCTACACATCCTGGCTCTGTGATTCTCAGCAAGTCTCGGTGTTTTGAGAAAAGATAAAATTGCCTCACCTTGAAGATCTATAGACCAATAAAATGGCAAATCCTGTTCATATCCCCATTCTACCTTGTTGTCCATCTACTGGCACATTTCTTACTGCTTTAAAACTTGCTTAGGTATCTACATTCTAAAAACAAAACAAAACAAAATATCCCGTCCTAATCTCTCTGCTGATCTCCAATCTTACATCTCCAACTGTCTATTGAACATTTTGAGCCAGATGTCCTGTAGACATCTTAACCATAGAGTACCAGAGGTGGGGAGCCTGTGGCCTCAAGGCTACATGTGGCCCTCTAGGTCCTCAAGTGCAACCCTTTGAGTGAATCCAAACTTCTCAGAACAGATCAGAAGAAATTTTTTTATTGTTCTGGGAAGTTTGGATTCAGCTAAAGGGACTTGAGAAGCTAGAGGGTCACATGTGGCCTCGAGGCCGCAGGTTCCCCGCCCCTGGAGTAGCCTATAACATATCCATAACTGAATTCATTGTCTTTTCCCCCAAAGTCTTCCCCCTCTTCAAACTTCCCTATTACTGTTGAGGGTACCACCATCCTTGGAGGATGTGACAGTCACTCAGGGTCTCAACCTAAGCATCATCCTCTACTCCTAATTCTCTTTCATTCTCGGTATTCAATCAATTGCCAAGTCCTGTTGATTTTTACCTTCACAACACCTCTCATATATATATGCTTACTCTCTTTTGGCACTGCCACCATCCTGGCACATGTCTTCATCACTTCACACCTGGATGATTCTCTACCACAAGTTTCTCCTCATTCTACTCCATCTTCCACTCAGCTGTCAAAATGTTCTTTCTAACATACCGAGCTAATTATATCATACCCCTATTCAATGAACTCCAGAGGTTCCATATTGCTTCCACAACCAAATAGACAATGTTCTTTGGCTTTTTAAATACTTCATAACCTGCCTCCCCTTTACCTTTTCAGCATTTTTAAGTCTTATGCACACACACACACACATACATCTCTCTACTCAGGCATTTTCACTTCTGTCCCCCAAACCTGGAAGATTATCCTTCTCATCTCTACCTCCTGGTTTCCCTGTATTCCCTCAAGTCCCAGCTAAAATCCTGCCTTCTACAGGAAGTCTTTTTCCCTTAATTCTATTGCCTTTCATCTCTTGGTTATTTCCAATTTATTCTGCATATAACTTTTTTGTAGTTATTTGCATGTTGTCTCCGCTTTAGGCTGTGAGTAACTTGAGAGGAGGGACTGCTTTTTGCCTTTCTTTGTATCCCTAGTGCTTGGAACATTTCCTGGAACACAGTAGGAGCTTAATAAATGTTTTTGTCAAGTTGTTGACTTTTTCTCCACTCTGTCATCCTCGTGTTATCTTCTACCTCTCCTTTTCACTGCTAAAATTCTACAAGGATTTGTCTATACTCCTTTTTTTGTTTTACTTTATCACCACACTCACTCCTCAACTCCTTTCAATTTGGCTTCCAATATCATCACTTTACCAAACTGCTTTCTGAAAGGATAGCAATGATTTTCCAGTTGCTAGGTCCAATGGTCTTTTCTCGGTCCTCATTTGTCTCAACTATTTTGCAGCTTTTGGCATTATTGATATACCGCTTCCTTGACTTCCCTTCTTAGTTACCCTTTGTTCCCTTGGCTTCTTCAACGCTACTTATTACCAATTCTCTTTCTCCCTTTCTTATTTCTCCTTCCCAGTCTCATTTCTTAGTCACCTATTTATCTCCCACTCCCTAAACACAGGTGGCCACTAAATTTATGCCTAGGGCTCCCTTCTTCTTTCTGTCTAAATTCTTACCCTTGTTAATGTCTTATGGATTAAATTAGTATATATTCTCAGATCATTCCCATGTCTATTTTTCCAGTCCTAATCTCTCTCATTAACTCTAGTCCTAAGTTATTATTAGCTGCATATTGGCCATTTCCATTAGGAGGTACACATGCAATGCTGCATGTCCAAATCTTAAATCAACCACCATCAACTCTCTCTCTCTCTCTCTCTCTCTCTCTCTTTCCTCCTCTTCCTTCTCCTCCTCCTTTCTCCTCTTTCTCCTTCTCCCCCCTCTTCTCTTCTTGTCCATCATCATCACCACCACTACCATCACCATCATCAGCATCCTCATCCTTTCAATCACCCATGATTCTAAGTAACCTCAGTCACCCTTAACTCTTCCCATTCCCTCACTCTCTCCTTTCCCCCATTCTAATCAGGTGCCAGCTTCACTAGATTCCATCTCAACAACATATACCACATGAATCTCCTTTTTTTTTTCCACTAATATGCTAATTGTTCTACTTCATGACTTCCTCACTTTGGCTGGTGGTGGTGAAATTTCCTAACTAGTCTTCCTGATACCAGTCTCTCTCCACACTTCAATTTATCCTTCATATGGTTACCACAATAATTCCTCTAGGGCATGAATCTGCGAAGGTCAATTCCCTCCTGAATCAGATACAGTGGTTCACTATTGTTTCTAGGAAAAATGCAAACTCAACTCTGGAATTTATTTTTATTTTTTTGAGGCATTTGGGGTTAAGTGACTTGCCCAGGGTCACACAGCTGGAAAGTATCAAGTGTTTGGTCTGAGACCGGATTTGAACTCAGTTACTCCTGACTTCAGGGCTGGTGCTCTATCCACTGTGTCACCTAACTGCCCCCTCAACTCTGGAATTTAAAGTCCTATGACTCCAACTCACCTTTTCAGTGGTACAATGCAAAGTGCCTGGCTTTGGAATTCGAGGACCTATGTTCACATTCCCCTCTGACATTTACTTTTGTCACCCCTCCTGGGCCTCAATTTTTTCATCTACATGATGAACTAGGTGGTCCCTGAGATCCCTCAAAGCTCTGTATCCACGACTCTACTGCTAAGTGGTTGTTCTCTGAGGAATGGAGCCAGCTCCCAGTTCTTGGCCAGAGCAGACATAGCCTATGGCTATATCCTTAGGGAAGTAAACAATCATGTATTTCTAAGCTCAGGTAATTAGCTTCCACTGCTTCTCAAGGTTCTTTTGCTGATTTCTGCCTAATGTTTACTAGCTTCCCAAAACCAGGTTTTCTGCAGAATCATTATCTGCATTACCATTCCCTCCTTGGTAGAAGGTAAATGTCCCCAGGGCAAGAACTATCTTGTTTTTGTATCTTTAAGTCCCAGGTACTTAGCACCATGGCTAATACATTGTTGTTATTTAATAAATGCATATTGAATTGAATTGAGATGTCTCTCTTCAAACCACTTAAAGGTGACTTTTCCACAATCAAAATCACAAAAATCACAATCAATGACTTTTGCATAATTTTTCACTAAAAATAAATTCTATTTTGCAGTGAAAAATATGTGAGTCCCACCTCTAGCACTTGGCTTTGTGACTTCAGGTGCCTCAATCTCTCTGAGCCTCAATTTCTTTATCTGCAAAATGAGAATCCTAATACCTATAGCACCTACTTCAGAGGATTATTTTGAGTGTCAAAAGAGATCAGATACGTGAAGAGCTTTGCAGACTTTAAAACTTTGCTTAAGGGTCACCTATATGAGGGCCGTAAGTGGCAAGGAGGCCACCACTCAGTCTTTCCTGCAGGAGAGCCCCACGCCATTGGTGTTCCCAGGTCTCCTGCAATGTCAGTGAGGGATGTCATGGGATCATAGATCTAGAGTAGGCCATGTAGTCCAACCCCCTCATTTTATAGATGAGAAAGCCTACAGAGAAGTGAAATGACATAGTCAAGCCGCATAAGCAGCAGGCAGCAGAGTCTAAATTTGAACCCGGATCTTCTGATTCTCTATCAAGCACTCATCCTATCATACTACATTGTGTTTAGCCCCTGGAAGGCGCCTTTCAACCAGCACCATTAGCATTGGCCCCTAATTTTTTTTTAATATTTATTTATTTATTATTATTATTTTTTAGCACATTCCATGGTCTTCCTTAGAATACAGCCAAGTTGAAGTGAGAAAACTTATTTCAGTTGAGTATGATTGGAGGGTGTTGACCATGTGAAATACTGATGTACTGTGCTGGCCTTTGGCATATCACTTATTTAACTATTCACTTTTGCTAATCTACTTTTTATTAAAGTAAAATACTGTAGTCAGCCTATTTAGCTCTTTGTTTCAATTGCCTTCCTCTTCTGCAGGTAATCAATGACTTTTAACAGGCATGCTCAGTAATCAATATACAGGAGTAAGCTTATTGATTTGACTAATGCTTTTTTCTTCATAAGGTACCAATTATTGCAATCTGAATTGTACCACATTGGGCCAAGAATACAGTGTAATCTCTCTAGTCACTTAATGCATTCCAGTGATTGGCTTTAGAAGCTTTATAATCATAGTGTTGATTGATGAGCTAACAAAGGCTTGGATTCCATTGAGAGACAAGAAGGCGGTGCTGCTTCTAAGAGGTGAATAGAATAAAGAATCAAATTTGTCTCAAATATATGGGAGTAAATGAATAGAAAGCCTATATGTGTATATAAGCATTACCCACATATAGAGTCCTCCAGGCAACTGGGCACCCTCCCAAATAGATAAATTGCTCCATTTTGACATTTCCTGTACCTGCATCAAAAATGCAGAGAATCTGATTTCATAAAGAGTTCTAAAATTAGAAATCATTAAAACTATTAAAACACACGTCTCCTTTTCTGATTGAAAATGAGAAAAATCAAGGATCAGAATGTCATTAATACTGTTAAATCCAGAATTAACTCAGTTCTATCATATAATGATGACAACAACAAAAAAATACTACACTCAGTTTCCTTTAGTCTGGGTACGGACCACAGTTGCCTGTGTTTTTCTTACCCTCAACTCTCATGAACATTCTTTATTTCTCCTGATATTAACCATCTTACTACTGGATTCAACATGCTCACTTGCATGAGGGGCCTATACTCTTTTTAATATGAATCTCTGTGTTTCAGAATTTTGTAATTTGCTATTTTTTTTTGAAGTAGATAGAAATGAGCAATTTTAAAGACTGTGGTGCCGAGCATCAGGAGACCATGTTCTAGTCTGAGTTCTGCTGCTCACCAGCTATGTGACCCTGGTCATGTTATTCCATATCTCTGGGCCTCAATTTCCTTATCTTTAAAACGATGGTGTTGGATTTTTGTCGTTCAGCCTTTTTCAGCCATGTCCATCTCTTCATGATGCCAATTGGGTTTTTGGGGTTTTTGGCAAAGATTCTGGAGTGATTTGCCATTTCCTTCTCCAGATAAGGAAATTGAGGCAAACAGGGTCAAGTGACTTGCCTGGGGTCACACAGCTAGGGTGTCTGAGGCTGGATTTGAACTCAGACCTTCCTGACTCTAGGCCTAGCGCTCTATTCACTGTGCCACCTAACTGTCTAGTTAAATTGTTAGAGTATCTTATAGTTCTAAAACCTGGATTCATTTTTCATTCTTTCCAAAGAAATATTTGGAATTAGTTTTGATCTCTGTTCTAGCAGAGCAGGGATCTCTGACTGGACACATAGCTAATTCAGAAATGACCCTCAGGGTGCTAACGAGTCATTTCCCATCTGTTAGAATAGAATTAATTTGATTTTCTTATGTTGCTTAGTGCTTACAACATAAAACACCTCAAAACTCCTTCTTGGAGAAAATATCTATGATGCACAGTATCATTAGTATCTCTAAAACTTTGACATCTCTGATTTCTTATCTTTAAATCATTTTTCTTATATACATGCATATACACATATGTATGTATAATGTACATATACATATATATACATATATGTGTGTGTGTGTGTGTGTGTGGTATTCCAAAAGTCAGCACAGTTTTCAGCTATTAAAGCTATATATGCCCGATTCTCCTAGCCTTTTTTAGCATCAAAGTCACTTTCTTCTTCTTCTTTTATCTTTTTCGCTGTTTTTGGTGAGGCAATCCAGGTTAAGTGACTTGCCCAGGGTCACACAGCTAGTAAGGGTCAAATGTCTGAGGCCAAGTTTGAATTCAGGTCGATTCCTCCTGATTCAAGGCCAGAGCTCTATCCACTGCACCACCTAGCTGCCCCTATTAAAGTTACTTTCTGAAGCTACACTGTAGCCGGTCTGAAAAATAGCTCAAATACTTGTCTCCTATCCCACTCTTACCCCATCAAACTAAAAAGAAACAGGAAGTAAAAGTATTCATATTTAGATTTTAAATTAAAAGGAATCTAAATTGGTTTGCAGTAGAGAGTTGTATGCTTTTATGTGACATGTTTTAGGTTCTATGGCTCAACCTACTCACGACCACTATATCCCTTTCCATTGCTCTCTGTGTAATATTCATTTTTAACTCTTAGAAGTCCATCATAGCCCATGTTTTTCTGCCATACAGTAATACCAATAGAATGTTGGTATTAACAAGTTAGGTGCTTGTTTTTATAGGAAGCTTAGAGTCTTTAACGAAATGGTACAATTCCCTGAAGGTAATCCTTGGGCTCCTAGGTGGTGCAGTGGATAGAGTACTGGGCCTGGAGTCAAGAAAACCTGAGTTCACATCCGACCCCAGACACTTGCTGGCTGTGTGACCTTGTACAAGTCACTTAACCTCTGTTTGTCTATGTGTCTCCATCTGTAAAATGGAGATAATGTTAACACCTACCTCCCAGGGTTGTTGTGAGGATTAAATGAGAGAATAATTGTAAAGTTCTTATCACAGCACCTTGTACATAGTAAGCACTGTATAAATATTAGCTATTATTATTAATTCCCTAAATGCCTTCAGGTTGAAAATGGACTGATGAATATTTAATCCTTTTGTCAACCAGGCAACACTTCTTAAGGCCAATTTTTGAGCTGGCCACAGAGTTTGAAGTACTTAGTATTGAGCAACCAGCATTTCTCTCCTAACCGTATAAATTCTGCCATGCTTAAGCTTTAACGCTGGATGTGGACATTCAGCTGGTGGTGTTCATTGCTGACAGATTCATGTGCGTTGATAATTTAGTAAGATTCTCACTGAAGTTACACTGGACAAAGATAGACAAATAGTCAACTTCTGCTCTTTATCTGTTATTTCCTGGTTTGGTCATTTCCCCTGCATAGCCATTTAGATAACTGAAACACACGCGGGCACACACACACACACACCCCACACACACACCCCTTTCATTAATGGCCTCAAGGCCAAACCTCCAAAAGGACTTGGAAACTGAAGTAATTTACCTCTGTGGAACATATTTCATTTTGGCACTCCACTGTTCTTACCCTACAGCACCATTTACTTATCATTGATAGGGGTAGCTCATGTTTTTTGTATTTTTAAGGTTTACAGAGTGTTTTATCTTCATTATTTCATTTGGTCTTCATAAGAGTCCTATAAAATAGATGCTATTATGATCCTCATGGTAGAGATGGGAATATAAGTGACTTTCCCAGGGTCACACAGGTAATAAATGTCTAAGGTAGGATTTAGAGCCAAGCGTTTCTGATTCCAAGACCATTTGACACATAGATGTTGTTTTAACTCTTTATTTCTGTAGGAGATTTGTTTGGTTTTAGTTTGCTTGGTTTTTTTTTCCATTGAAGGGACACTGTATCACCATAAATTACCCTAGTCCTCTTCCTGTTCAAAAATGTACACCTTTCCTACTTTTATGGTGGCATCTCCACAGCCAGAGGCAGAGCTCATCCTGACTGACATCTTTCTAACCCACAATCTTGAGACAGCCACCATATGTTGACATGATCATTCATTCATGTATCCAACAAAGAAGGATCAAGGAGCCACTCTGTGGCAAGCCCTGTGCTATATCCTGTGGAGTCCAGAGACAAAAAAATAAAATAGTCCCTGCCCTTAAGTAGCTTGCATTCCACTGGGAGAAAACAACATGAGAACAGATAAGCAAGTACAAAATAGCTAGCAATCATTTATATAAACTTTAAGGTTTGCAAAGAATTTTAAAAATATAATTTCATTTTATCTTTGTAACAACCCTGGGAGGTAAGTCCTACTATTATCATCATCTCCATTTTATAGTGGAGGAAACTGAGGCAGGCAGAGGTTAAATGATTTACCCAAGGTCATATAGCTAGAAAGCAAATGAGGCAGGCTTTGAACTCAGGTTTCCTGACTGCCAGTCCAACATTCTGTCAAGTGCACCACCTAGATACAAAATAATTTCCTTGAGGAAGGGAGAGAGTGATAGCAAAAGAAATCAGAATAAGCCTTATGCGGGAGGTAATGCTTGAGCCATGTCTTCAAAAGAGTAGAGATTCTACTTTGAGAAAAGTAGGTAGAGGTGAGGAGGAAGTACATTCAAGAAGTGGGGCACAGTCTATACCAGGGGTGGGGAACCTGTGGCTTTGAGGCCACGTGTGGCCTTCTAGGTCCTTGGGTGTGGCCTTTTGACCAAGTCCAAGTTCTACAGAACAAATCCTTTTATTAGGGGGATTTGTTCTGTGAAGTTTGGATTCAGTCAAAGGGCCACACTTGAGGGAGGACCTAGAGGGTCACATGTGGCCTCAAGGCCGAAGGTCCCCCCACCCGTGATCTATACAAAGACAAAGAGGAGGGAGATAAGTTAAAATATTACATATAAATATCACCAAATAGAACAGCCTGGCTGGACCATAGAGTTCATGATGGAGGGTGATGTGCCATAAGCCTAAAAATAGACTGGAGCCAAAATATAAAGTGCATTAAAAGACAAATTGGTACTTTCTGGACACTGTTTTCTTGCCCTCCATGGGGGTAGGGGTGGGGGAGACAGGAGAGGGAATAAGCATTTACTTAGCACCTACTGTGTGTCAGGCAATGTGATAAGCTATTTTACAAATATCTCAATTTATAATGGAGTCACAGGCTTTTTGAAGTGGCATTTTAAGCTGCCTACTGTGGTCTGTATACTTTTTTTTCCTGTTATTATATTAATTTATTTTGATTTATCAACAATCACTGCCATAAGCTTTTGAGTTTTTAATTTTTCTCCCTCTCCCTCCCTCCTTCTCCAAGACACCGCACAATCTGATATAGGCTATACATATATATTCCTATTAAACATATTTTCACCTTAGTGATATTGTAAGTAAGAATTAGAACTAATAGGAGGAGAAACCTACCTGCTTGCCTCCTATCCTCCTCCTGCCTACCCTCCCCTCCTATCCAAGAAAAGTAGAGAAAATAGGGGTACTTATGGGTTGTATTTAGTTTTTAAATGAAAGGGAATTTAAATTGCTTAGCATTAAAGAGATTTAAGAAGTACCCTCACTCCTATTCTCCAAGTAACTATAATATCCTGGTATATTTTGAAACAAAATGCATCAGAATTCCACATAAGGCAAGTCACTGAGGAGGCTTCTTGTGTCTGAAGCTCAGGATAGAGCCAGAATGAGTCCAAATATAGTAGAAGCAGTCAGCAGTGTGGATTTATTCAGATTTAGGATAAGGGCCACCTCTTAGGGAAAACAAAACAAAACAAAAAACAAAAGCAAAACCAAGAAAACACCAAGTTATCTTTCTGTTTGCATTAAGCTTTGAGTGAACCGTCTGAATGATGTGAGTGTTCTATGAATCTCTGCTCCCGGAACAAATGGGGAACGTCATTCTTTTGTGTCCAATGCACAGATATGTCAATCGACTCTTCAGGTGTATTGGTAATCGATGCATTCCTTAGACATTAAGAGGAATTTATACCATTGTCAGCTATTCGCACCTCTGAGCAAGTCTGGGAAAACATCATTTCAAAATCACTAGCCTCATCAAGCAAACAGCAGAATGTTCAGCTCCAAGTGTGGTATCTCTCCAAGAACAGACACTCTCTCTCTGCACATTCATTCCTTCACATTCCCTTCTCCGCATGTTCCCATCTCCTCACTCAAATATCTATTAACAATAACTATAAGAAGCAGTGGGAGCTAATGACAAGTGCCATCCCCTTCGCTTTAATAATGCCATCCTAATCCTCACGTCTTCCTTATCCCCCCAGCACCAGACAATTTCCATTTGCACACCAGAACAGTCTACTACATCTTTATTGTTAATGTCAGACTGATCTGCCCTGATCACTTTCATTAAGCATACATTACTGAGAATTGTGATAGGGTAACAGATGGGTTTCAACCATATTACACATTGTACTCACCAAATGTCATCAATGCGAAGGTCAAAAACTTTAATTTTTCATCTTTCTCCTATCCTCATCACTCCACTACACAATCTCCCACTGCAGACTCAAATGATTAGCCATAAAAGTACTGAATTTGGGGTCAGGGGACCCTGTTACAAATTGCCCTTTTTCTTCCTTTTGTTGTTGTTCAGCCATGTCTGACTCTTAGTGACTCTATTTGGGGTTTTCTTGGCAAAGGCACAGGAGTGTTTTGCTTATTTTACAGATAGGGAAACTGAGGCAAACAGGATTAAGTGACTTGCTCAGGGTCACACAGCTAGTAAGCATAAGATGACAGATTGGAACTCAGGAAAATGAGTCTTACTGACTCCAGGCTCAGCACTCTATCCACTGTGCCACCTGGTTCTCCCCCACCCCAACCCCCTTTAGTTACTACCCCTGTACAACTGTGGGTAAAACATGTCACTTCTCTGGGCCTCAGTTTCCTCATTTGCAAATAAGAGATTATACTAAATGGCCCTGAAAGACCTTTCCAGTTCTACAATCTCCCAGCATATGATCCTAAATCACTGCTATCACATCCAGCTGGTTATTCTCAAGCATCCTCAGAGGAAAACGAATGTTTTTGAACCAAAAAAAAAATCATAATCTAAGCAACCCAGGTTTTATGTTTTCAACAGAGGTCTAAAGTGATCTGCTATGGGAAGAGAGTAGCCATGATGTGAACCCTACAGATTAGGGTTAGCCCAGTTTTTCTAAGAAGACATTGATAGTTCTTCCACAACTTCATAAATAAAGTTTGTTACTTGTTATGTGAAGTCACGCTTCATTTGACTTGGCCTCCACTTACCATGCTCAGGTTTCCAAGGGAAGCATGCCATATTCCAACATTTCAGGTCTGGGTGGTTGGCATGTGTGCACCTTATCCATACCATTCTTGATTTTACAGATTTCTGTTCCTGTTCCAATTCAGTCTTCTGTTACTTCTAGGATCAAAGGCTCTTCACAAACTGGCCCCTTCCTTCTCTCCCAGTCTTCTTGTATTGGATTCCACTTCATGTACTTTACAATCCAGCTTTGCTAGCCCACTGGCTGCTCCAGAAACACAATACTCCAGCTCCCATTTCTGAGTGTACGTAAGTGTGTACACACATACACATGTGTATATGCATATATGTGTGTATGCATGTATATGTATGTTTATATGTGTGTGCGTGTATACAAACACATATCTATACATATATGTATATGTGCGTGTGTGTGTGTGTGTGTATAAACACACACACACACACACATACACTGGATATCCCTCATGCCTAGAACACTCTTCTGCACCTCTGCCTCATAATTTTCTTGGTTTCTCTCAAGATTCACCTCAAATGACACATTTACAGAGCTCTTCCTAGTTCCCTCAGTTGCTAGTATGAGTGCTCCCCTTAGAGATTACCTCCCATCTAGTCTGAATATATCTGTATGTATGAACATATATGTAATACATGCACACATGTCTACACATATGTGCGTGTGTATTTATACACACTTTTAGAAGAGATAGTAATCCCCAAGGAGCAGCTAGGTGGCTCAGTCAATAAAGCACTAGGCCGGAAGTCAGGAAGACCTGAGTTCAAATCCAGCTTCAGACACTCATTAGTTGTGTGACCATGGGAAAGTCACTTAATCTCTGTTTGCCTCAATCCACTGGAGAAGGAAATGGCAAACCATTTCAGTATCTTTGCCAAGAAAACCCCAAATAGGGGTCACAAAGAGCCAGACATAAATGAAATGATTCAACAACAGCGATCTCAGAGGGGAGGGTGCTAGCATGCATACATGTGGTGCATGTATTACCACACATGTATACAGATGTACACATACATGTGTGTGTTTGTGCATGCATCTATATTTACATACATGCATACGCTTATATACATACATACACACACACAATCACACATAAACATTACATATACATAGCAAACATATACACACATATATACATAGACACACATATATATTTGGAATAGATTGGAGATCATCTCAGAAGGAAAGGTATTAGCTGCTAGGAGAACTAAGAAAGAAAAACCCCCTACAGAAGGTAGCATTTAACGTGAATCTTGTCAGGGAAATTAAGAGGCAGAGGTGCAGAGGAAGAGCCTTCCAGGCATGAGGGATATCCAGCGTGTGTGTCTGTGTGTCTTCGTATATACATTCACGTATACATATACATACGCATGTGTGTATGTTATGTATGTATATATTGGCAGTGTAAGGTAAACTATAATCAAGGAAGGAGAACCACACAAACACATGGAATTGGGAATAGCCACGGCATATTCACGGACCAATAGGAAAGAGTGTATTGCTTGGAGACGGGGTTCCATCGGGGCAACAGTGAGAAATAAGGTTAGATGAAAAGAGTGGGACTAAACATGAGTAGCTTTGGAAGCCAAGAGAAGGAGTTAATATTATAAATATGCACACATATATGTTAATATCCTCCTTCATGAGAATTAAAATAATATAAACATTAGTTATATATGTACACATGTGCCCATTTTAATTTACTATGTATGTGTGTATATATTTACATATTTATATTTGCATGTCATTTCCCCCCTAGAATGCTATAGAATGTAAGCTACTTGAGAGCACGGATTGTTTTTAACTTTTTGCAATAACCGTCCCAAGGAATGCTATGGAGCATGACAACTGGCAACGGAAGGCAAAATATAATTAAGCACAGAGAGCCATACAAACAGAGGGATGAAATTGAGACTAGGCATGGCATATTCATGGACCAGTAAGAGAGAGTCCATTAACTGGAGAGAGGGCTGTATTGGGTCAACTTAGCTTAATGTGGTACTTGGGTCTTAGTAAGCAGTTAATAAATACGTCTTGATTGACTGATCGATTGCCTTTCCTGAGTGGAGTACTGCCTTTTTTTTTTTTTTGGCCTGTCTTCATAGGGACCTCAATGTGATGCCCTCATCTCCATTCCTCTGAATATTTCTATTGTCCTTTGCTGGGATTTCCTTAGCTCTGTATGACCTTTTTTGAGCTCCAGGGACCAATGATAATTAGCATTGGATTCAAGCATCCCAGTCCCAGATGCATTACAGTTTGCTGTAGGTCTGAGTTTTACTTTTCGTGCCCTTTATGATTATTGGCAGCATCATCATTTCTTCTTTTATTTCTGGGGAAAGGGGAGACGTAAATGATTGCTGGAGTATGAGCTCACTTGGTCTATGTAAAAAGAAAATGCTTCCCATCCAGCTTACGCATGCTATTCAATTCAGAGAGCATTAATTAATTGCCTACAATAGGCTAAGCAAGAGGCATGGTAGAGTAGCAGGTCAGAAGGCAGATGTAGAATGAAAGATAGGGTCCTTGGACACATGTTTATTGTGTGACCCTGGAAAAATCACCTGATCTCTTAGTGCCCCAAGTAACCTTCTAAAACAGGGGTCTGTGCAATCTTTTCACCCCAAAAGGTCTGCAGATACATTCAGGAGACAATTGTAAACTTGCATAGGAGAAAATTACATTTTATTTTCACTACTCTTTAACTGAAATTTAGCATTTCCTTCAATTACAGTTTAAAAAAAACATAGTTTTGAGAAAGTTTCACCATCGAGGTCCACAACACAAGGAATGGTTAAGAACCCCTGATCTAAGACTCTGATTTGAAGAGTAGTTGCCTATATGCCTTGTTAGGTATACCTGAAAGCCATTTATAGACAGATGCAATCTCAGCTCCAGATCCAAAAAAAATGCACTAGCCACTGGGCCTACAAAGAGAAAAATTAAACAGTCCTTGAAACCTTCAAGGAAATTATTTCCTACTACAGGAGAAAAATAATAACTGACATTTATCTAGCACTTTACAGATATTCTTTTTTGAAAGGTAGGTATTAAAGATATTAATTACCCTTGTTTTATAGATGAAGAGACAGAGGCTCAGAGAGATGGAGTGATTTGTCCATGGTCACATAACTTGTAGATGTCAAAGGTGGGATTTGGACATGTCTGTCCTGACCCTAGGTCGAGCACGTCTATGACATCAAGCTATCTGTTATACAGTGCTCTTACACACCTCTTCTCTCCTTCACCTGATTTTATTTCTTACTGTTGACCCAATAAAACCCTCTCTCCAGTTAATGGACTCTCTCTTACTGGTCCATGAATATGCCATGCCTAGTCTCAATTTCATCCCTCTGTTTGTATGGCTGTCTGTGCTTAATTATATTTTGCCTTCTATTGCCAGTTGTCATGCTCCATAGCATTCCATGGGATGGTTATTGCAAAAGTCCCTAGGAGACCCGGGGAAGGGTAAGCCTCTCCTGGGGCAGAGGAGAAGAATAGAACAGAGCCTGGAAACAGGAAGAAAGCAGACATACTACAAAGGCTAGGCTCTGTCAGGCTCCAGGGCCCTCATATCCAAAGGATTGAGCTAAGCAGGAGAACTGGTACTGATTAAAGAGAATCCAAGGCAGAGAGATTCTGCCAAAATTTGGGAGCAAAATGCAGACAGGGCCCTGGAGCTGATGTACTGTCTGCATTCAAGTTGCTTCCCAGAAGCTTAAGCTTTTGTATTCCAGAGGCTGAAAGACTTGTATGGCCAACCTCAGGTCTCTTTTTGGCACTGATATTCTATCTATGTGGCAGGTCTATACCCACAGTAATTGTTTCATTTGTGTTAGTTTTTCTCTTTTCAAAGAGATTATACTCTTCTTGAGGGTAGGATTGAGACAACCTGTTTCTAATGTGTGCCACACCTCCCCATTGCCTAGCACAGTTTAGAGCACAAAGGTACTCAATAAATAATCAGCTGGTCTATTTGGTTTTGACTCTCAGACCTGCCACTCCGTCTCTCACCCCTACCCCTTTCACCTTCTTTTTGTGTATTGCCTTCCCCAATTAGACTGTAAGCACCTTGGAGGCAAGAACTGTCTCTCTTTTCCTTATTTGTATGCCCAGAGTTCAGCACAGTGCCCAGTACATAGTAGATGCTTCATAAATGTTTATGGACTACTGACTAATGGGCATGGGGCAAAAAGAACTCTATATTCAGTACAAGTCAAAGACACTGGGGAATACTTAAAATAAACAATTTTGGATATTGTCCCTCCCTCCCTTCCTTCCTTTCCTTCTTCCTTCTCTTCTTCTTTCCCTTTATCTTTCCTTCCTTCCTTCCTCCTTCCTTCCTTCCTTCCTTCCTTCCTTCCTTCCTTCCTTCCTTCCTTCCTTCCTTCCTTCCTTCCTTCCTTCCTCCTTCCTTCCTTCCTTCCTTCCTTCCTTCCTTCCTTCCTTCCTTCCTTCCTTCCTTCCTTCCTTCCTTCCTTCCTTCCTTCCTTCCTTCCTTCCTTCCTTCCTTCCTTCCTTCCTTCCTTCCTCCACCTTCAACAGCAGCTACAGTGGATAGAGCTCTGGGCCTGGAATCAGGAAATCCTGATTGGATGTCAAATCTGGCCTCAGATAATTAGTAGCTGTGTGGCCCTGGGCAAGTCGTTTAACTACCGTCAGACTCAGTTTCCTCAACTGTAAAGCAAAGATAATAATAGCACCTATTTCAAAGGATTGTTTTGAGGATCAAATGAGATAATCTTTGTAAAACACTTTGCACAGTGCCTGGTGACATGGCAGGTGCTTAATAAATGCTTGTTTCTTTTGTACCCTTCCTTGCTCCTTCCCATTCTTGTAAAAAATTCTAGGAAGCGAATATACATAAGTTTAACTAAAAGCTCTTATTAACCAATAGTGACCTATACCAGCTTGGGTTTGACATGCCGAAAGTCATGTTTTATTCTGTTTGAAGAATGAAAAATTGTGACTATCCACCTATCTACAGAACGCCTTCTTTTAAATTAGGTAAGTGTACTGCAGCTTGATTAACCTGAATTAGAAATCACTGTGGTCTGAATTAATGAGTTTTACTCTATCATGATGTGCCCATCAAACATGCAGTACTTGTAATTGGTTAAGTGAAGGGAGAGATAAATAAAAAGGAAAGTCAGAATAGGTTGAAACTCCAAAGTAACATATGGAAAAATAGAGAACTGGGGTGGATGAAAATTACAGTCTTTGGCTACTTATGGAGCAAACCAGTGTGGCAGCTGGATGGCACAGTATATAGAGTTCTGGACTTGGAGTCAGGAAGATTTGAGTTCAGAATTGTGCCTCAGATACCAGATACATGACTCTAGGCAAGTCACTTCTCTGCCTCAGTTTCCTCATCTATAAAATGGACACGATTGTAATGACACCTATCTCCCAGGGGTGTTGTGAGTCTCAAATAAGGTAGCATACGTAAACCATTTTGCAAACCTTACAGAGATAACTGAATGCTAGCTATTATTATGTTATTACAGAGCTGTAAAGAAGATAAAGTGCTATGGTTTTGCCTCAAGTTAGGAAATGTAGAGGACACAAAAATTTATTCCATGCTTTATTTTAAGTAGAATGCGCAGAGGGAAGGGGAGCTGTGGAGCAAGATACGAGGTGGAATGGGTTCCAGGTAGGTGTGGGACAATAGATTAAACCTGTTCTCCTCTTTCTGTCTCATAATTTCCAGTTTCCTCTAATGGACCCCCTTCCCAGGTTTTATTCCTTTCCTCTGACTTTTCCAGGTGGCTCCAACTCTTTCCTACCTTCAGGACTTCCCCCAGTGACGGTGAACAATCCTGGTGCTACCTTCCCTCTAGCATTCTGAGTGAGAGAGAGCCATATAAAAAGAACATGGGGTTGTATGTCCCATTAGCTGGGAAAAAGTTACCTGCAATGTACCTTTAAGGACTGAGATTCTGTCCCCCAAGTCATTATAGTAACTAACTTCTCCTCTTCTTGGAAGAGAAGTGTAATCACTCAAAAGGGTTTGGCCTCTCCATCCACACAGGGAAGTTCGACTGGATGAAGAATGTCAATTTCCCTGATTCCAGCATAGAGCTTGTCCAAAAACACACACACCCGTGTATATATGCACACACATGTACATATGTATATATACACATACAAACATGCGAACATATATACACAAAATACATGCATGCACATACACACAATGCACATACATATATACACACAAACATATACACACATATATACATAAAAGTACATACATACACACACACACACACACACACATGCATGTATCTGGGACTGACAGCACATATAGACAGTAACCTGGGCCCAGACATGAAAAGTAAGAAAAGTATCCAGATTGCTTTTGGGAAATCAAAAAGCCTTTTCACTTACTTCAAGTCTCCCATGAAAGCAACTACATCTATTCAATACAAAATTTTACTGGATATCCAGTAGACATCTTGAATTCAATATGTCCAAAATGGAACTCATTTCTCTTTCTCTCTAAACCTTCCCCACCTCCACCCCCATCTTCCCAATTACTGTCAAGAGCAACACCATCCTCCCAGTCCCTCAGGTTCATAATCTAGAGGTCATCCTGAATTCCTTGCTGTCTCTCACACCGCCCCCCCCCATATCAAAGCTATTGCCAAGGCCTGTTGATTTCAGCTTTGCAACATCTCTCAAATATGCCCCCTTCTGTCCTCTGACACTGCTGTCATAATAATGCAGGCCTTCTTCACTAATGCCTGGCCTATTGCCATAGCCTTCTGGTCGGTCTTCCTGCTTCACTCCTCACTCCAATTTAACCTCCATTCAGCCACTAAAGTCATTTTGTTTTTAAAGGCAATCGGGGTTAAGTGACTTGCCCAGAGTCACACAGCTAGTAAGTGTTTGTTCTGAGGCCAAATTTGAACTCAGGTCCTCCTGACTTCAGGGCCGGTGCTCTATCCACTGCGCCACCTACCTGTCCCTAAAGTGATTTTTCTAAAGAGCAGTTCTGATCATGTCGTCACCAATTCTCCTCCCCACCTTCTCAATAAACTTCAGTGGCTCTCAGTTGCCTCCAGAATCAAACACAAAATGTTCTGTCATTTAAAGTCCTTCATAACCTAGCCCTCTCTTACCTTCCAATCTTTCTACACCTCACTCCCCAACATGTACTCTTTGATTTAGTGACACTGGCCTTTTAGCTGTTCCACCAACAAGACACTCCCATCACTCAGATCTGGGAAGTTTCTCTAATGGTCTTCCATGCCTAGAACCCTCTCCCTCCTCTGCTCCAACTATTAACCTCCCTGGCTTCCTCTAAGTCCCAGCTAAAATCCCATCTTTTGCTAGAAGCCTTCCTTAACCCCTCTTAATTCAAATGCCTTCCCTTTGTTAATTATTTCTTATTTATCCTGCATATTATTTGCTTTGTATATATTTGTTTGCATGTTGCTTCCTTCATTGGATTGTAAGCCTTTTGAGGGCAGGGATTGTCTTTTGCCTCTGTGTATGTGTTTGTGTGTGAGCGTGTGTGTGTGTGTATGTGTTTGTGTGTGTGTGTGTGTGTGTATGTGTGTACGTGTACCTAGCAGTTAGCATAGTGCTTGGTTCATCATAGATAGTTGATATATGTTTATTCATTGGCTCATTAGTGTTGCTATGTAGCAATATGACATGGACCAGCACCACCTCCAGAGACCTAAAAATAAGTTTCAATGGAGATGCACAGGATAGTCATAGTACATAAATATGGTTATACATAAACCTGAGGAACCCTGAAGAACAAAAGGAAAGGACATCACCAAGGAGGAAATGGGCTCACAAAATGGTAAGAGTGAGAAATCACAGGTAGACAGAGCACTCCATTTAGCAATACCATAGCAATGTCAGGAGAAAGCAAGGGCCAAGGAAGGCTAGCAGATGTCACCAGTGCCAGAGATAGCTGTCATCTCCACTGGTGGATTAAGCAAGTGTTCTCCCATTTTTTTTTAACTTAAAGTCTCTCCTGGAGGACCTAAGAATGATAGGAGCATAGATATTGGGTCAGAAATGATCTTAGAAGGCACGGAATCCACCCTCTCATTTTACAGTGGAAGAAACTGAGTCCCAGAGAAGTTGTGACTTCCTAAGAGTCACACAGATATTAAGTATCTGAGGCAAGATTAGAACTTAGGTCCTCCTGACTCTGAGCACAGTGCTCTTTAAACTATATGGGTCAATGTCCAGAATATGAGGAAAACAAGAGAAGTGGAACTGGGTCTGATTTTACTGTTTTGTTTTTTGTTTTGTTTTTTAATTTGTTGTTGCTTCATTGACAATACCTTCTGTTGATTCTGTTCTCCCATTGCTTCTTGCTAGGATGGCCCTTTAGCTGAGCTCTATGGGGCTTTGAGTGTTCATTGCTTCCTGTTCATCTCCAGAAGAGCAGCGGGCTGGATTCTAATTCAGACCAAGCATGAGAGACAGGGCTCTGGTTGCCATTGTTTCCCCTCCATTTTGAATGACTACTCCTTAAAAGTTCCTGTCAGCCTACACCTTACATCATTTCTACACCAGTTGCTTGGTTCTTTTGGAAATCAGCTGACGCTTGGTAGACACACCTACCTACCTACCTTCAGAAACCTTACAAGTAGGATTTGCCCAAGGTTCAGGACCAATAGTATGTGAGATGGAGTGTAGTTTTAACTCCTGTTACATATTATTTTCACATCATGAATTATGAAGTTGGTGTGAGGACCCATTGTATACTGCTTAGGCTAACTGAGGCTGTTTGTCTCTGGCACCAAAATTATTAGTTGTAGCTTGGTCAGTATATGCACAACATTTCCTGGTGGCATACACTCCACCAATCATGCATGCCTGAGCCATCTGGAAAGATCAGTTCTCCTTAGACTTTAACCATTCACCACTCTACTGTTTCCTGGGTCTGAGGCTGTCTTGGCCTCTCACATAGTCCCACAACCTCTGCTGCATACAAGCCTTTGTATTGGCAGCTAGCTACAAACTTAACGAAAAAGTCAGTGGCAGGCAGGCTATCTACCTGTAGTATACTTATATGGTAAACTATGGAGTACATTTGACCTAAAAGACAATCTCCCTGAGCTTTGATGAACTCAGAATTTCTGAATTTTGCAGATGTGAAAGGTAGACTTGATCTTCTTACTTCCTATAAGCATGTCTTTGGGAAACTTTTGGTGGCTTTCATTCCACTGAATATTCTGAATTCAAGCTTATAATTATAATTACTATTATTGTTGTTGTGGAAAAAACAGTCTTGTCTAGTTCAACGAGTGGAGTTCAGATACAAATTGTCCTGGAATGAGTCACCATCCTGCTATTATTCTTTGATGTTCAGTTTTCTGTGGATTATCTTGCAGGAGGATAAAATAGTCACTGTTGTAGTTGAATAAAAGTATCTTCTTTATCCTCATTTCTATATTATATTTATTGTATTGATTATCCTCTACACTTGTCTGAATTTAGTATGCTTGTTTCTACAGGTTAACTACCTTTTAGCTGATGTATTCCATAGTCAGTGACAAGAATATTGTTAACAAAATTAAACACGAGTTCATAGCATGCTGTGGGACACATCAGCAAGCTTTTCTTCTTTTCATGATTTCTTTCCACAGCGGCAGGATGCCTGGCACATATTTTGTGTGGCCTAGGTGCATAATATTTCATATTATCGGAAATTCTTACATTTTGAAATGTGTGATTGTTATTAACTCCTGGAAATTGGGTTATTCACTTCTGGAAATATCTAAGATAATGTATTATATTCTACCCTTGCATTTTAATATGCTGTAATCATAATCCTTTTGTACTTAGGTGGCACCTTTTGCTACCTCATAACCCTTCGCAAATGAAAGTTCTTCAGCCTTGACAGTGTCCCTGAATACAAAAGATAGGAAAAGAAATGGGTCCTTTTGTTAATGCTGCAAAGACTAAAAAGGACAAATAACTTGGCTGAAGGAAAAATGGAAATGGTTCTTGGGAAACAAACTTATGCTTGTCACTTAGTTTCTCTTCATCACCATCATCGTCACCAAAAAAAATTTTTTTTTAACAATTCTAAGTATCTTGAAATAGTCCTAGAAGGCTTCATAAAGGAAGCATTGGCCATACTTATTTCTGTATGTTCACCTTATAGCAGAAGTTTTCAGTACTAATATGATTGATATGTCCTGAGTTTCATGTCCCAAAAATGAAAGCAGATCTCTATTAAAGAAAAGAAAAGAAAGATAAGCTCATCATTAAAGGTGTAGACAGACATTCCAGAAAAGGGACTGCAAGGAATGATGTCATAGCAACCCATTAGCTTGATTTTTTTGGAACCCTTTTTTATAATGATCTCATCATCATAATTCCTTCAGTATTTTATTGTAAGGGCATTAATCACAATGAACTCATCTGGTACAATATGACTATCATAAGCACTTTCCTTGGCTCTTGTAATCCAGTCTTTCTTAAGTGGAGTCCTTCATTCTCTGGCATTGTAGCCTGCTTCTCACAAGAAGCAGTTCCCAAAGTCAGTGTGTTCATGTATAAAGGACATACCACCTACTGCATGAGTGGGTATAGAGGCCCTTCTAACATAGGCTCCTTTTCAGATCTAAACTTGTGATTATATCCAGGGGAGGAAGAAAGGAAGGAAACAAGCATTTATTAAGCACCTACTATGTTTCAGGTATGCCCTAAGGCGTGGTTTACAAATATTATCTCCTTTGACCCGCACAACAACCCTGCAAGGTTAGTGCTCTCATTATCCCCATTTTATAGTTGGGGATCAGATGAGATCCTTAAGGCAAGCAGTGGTGAAGTGTCTTACCCAGGGTTACACAGCTGGTGTTCGAGTCTGGATTTAAACTCAGATCTTACCAACTCCAGGCTCAGCATTCTATCTATTGAGCTATTTACCTCTAATGAACTCTCAGTCTGGAAACTACCTCCACAGATGCTGATTACTAACTTTTCAATAACATCTAGTCTTAAAGAATGTCCAAAACACTGAGGGATTCAATGACTTGCCCCTGGTAACACAACCAGGATGTATCACAGGCTTGAATTCAGGTCTTTCTGCCCCAGACCAAGCATTGTATCCACTAGTCCATGCTCCATCTCACAGGACACATTACCTTGCTGCATTTAGAAAGAGAATCATAAATCCAGAACTGAAAGAGAGGGGCTTACGTAGCTTGCCTAAGATACTCTCTGGGCTTATTATTACCTAAATTTTTTTTTCTTTCTTTTTTTTTTTTTAAAGAATGAAGCAACCCCACTGTTGTTATTCTTTTCTTTCTTCAGGAAAAATGAAGGTAAAACCAGAGACCTTTCTCGTGCTGCCCTGGGAGTCAGAAAACCTACATTCTAGAAACCATTCTGTTATTATGTGACTTTGGGCAGTTTGTTTAAACTCTTTTGAGAAGGATGAACTTCATTACCTCTAAGGTCCCTCCTTCCTAGGTCCCAAATTCTATAATCTATTACACAGAACTCTGATGACACGTGAACTTACAGCTCCCAGACACTTATTTATTTATCCCCATATTAAATATTGCTTCATCAAATTTAAGAAATAGTCTCTTACCTTGAGAAATGTATGACCCAGTTGGGAAGGTAAAAAAACAAACAAACAAACCTATCCCCAAGAAATAATTCGATATATTTCAGGTAAGTTCTGAGTATTTCTCCTGTATTTCTTCCCAAATCTCTTGGTTTCCCAAGATATAGGCAGTGAACAAATCAGAAGACCTATTTCTAGACAAGTTTTATGCTGTATTCATTGATCTTCTGCTGAAAGCCTGGAGCAGTGTTATGGGAAGAGTGTTGGATTGTAAGTCAAGAGACCTGAGTCAGAATGCTGGCTTTGGTGCTTATTAGTTGTGTGAACTTAGGAAAATCACAAACTCTCTGGGCCTCCATTTCTTGAAACACAAAATGGGGCAAATAATACTTGTACTCCCTACTCCACAGGGTTGTAAAGATAAAATGAGATATAGCTCTATTTGAATGTTAGCTAGTTATAATTATCATCCCTATAGGCTCTCTGACTGTCACAACATTACTCTTCAGGAGACTTGTTCCATTAGACTCATAAGTCACAAACTATTATAGTCCAGAGTTCTGTTGATATCACCCAGTCCTGTCCTGCTGCTCCACGCCCATTTTATAAATAAGTAAACTGGGGTGAAGTGACCTGCCCAGCACTACACAGACAGTGATCAGCATAATTGGAATATGTATCTAGGTTTTCTGATTCATCTTGTATGTTTTCCACACCATGATGCCACTTTCCATCTTCAGTCATCCTACTTTGGTCAACTGCTTATTAGACATTTCAAACTGGATGTTTTATAGGCATCTCATGTGTAACATATCCAAAACAGAGCTTGTTATCTTTCCTTCCTAACCTATTCCTCTTTCAAACTTTGCTATTGCCCTTGAAAGCACCATCATTCTTGTCACCCAGGGTTACCATTTGGGAGTCAGCTTTATCTCCCTTGTCTTACATATTTGCCTAGTTGCTAAATCTTCATGTTTCTACTTCCACATCTTCTCTTATATCTATCTTCTTTTTTTTATTCACAAGCCCTCAACATCTCTTCCCTGGCCTATTTCAATAGCCTCTTAATTAGTCTTCCTGTCTCCCCTCTTGAATCCATCTTGAGTCCATGCAAGTTGCCAAAGTTATTTTTCCTAAAGCATAGGTCTGGTTATGCCATTTACCTCTAGAGTAAAATACAAATCCCTCTCTTTGGCATTTAAATTCCTTCACAACTTAGTTCCAAACTACCTTTCCAGGGCTGATTATATATTACTTCTTACTCACTCTATTGTCTTACCAAACTGATTCTTTTGTTGTTCTTCATACACAACATCTCTCATCTCTATACCTTTGCATACTATGCCCCCCATAACTGGAACATACCTCCTCTTCGCATCACTTTTTAGACTCTCTACCTTCCTCCAAAGCTCAGGTCTACTGAAACCTTCTATATGAATTCTTTCTTGAATTTTCTCAGATGGCAGTGCACCCCACCCCAAATTTCTTTACATTTTTTTTTGCATATACTTCTTCAAGTACCTACTCCCTTTAAAAGAATATAAGGTCCTTGTGGGCAGAAACTGTCTCATTTTTGTATCCCCATTGCTTAAAACAGTTCTGGGTACACAGTAGTTGCTTAATAAATGCTTGGGGTTTTTTAAATATTTTAAAATTGGGTTTTTAAAAATATTTTGGTTTTTTTAAATATTTCATACTCATAGTTCCATACTTCTAAAATGAAGAGAAGGAAGTGAATTTTCTCACAAATTCTCTAGGACCAAACTTGGTCATAATAAGTTTGGCATTGCCCCACCCATTTTAAAAATGAGGAAACTGAAATTGAGAAAAATTAAGTGATTTATCAGATTTCATTCTTTGTAAATGAGAGGTATTGTGAGACAGTGAAAAGAGCTCTGAATTTGGAGTTCACAGATTCCAGGTCAGTTTAATTTTGCTGTTGTTCTTTCCACTTACAGTATTGTGTTTATTCAATATATTTTTTACTGGTTATACTAAATTCACTTTGCATCAATTCATATTCTTTCCAAGTTTCTCTGCATTCTTCTTATTTATCTTTTTTCACCACATAGTCATATTGCGTTACATTCATGTGCCATAATCAGTTTAGCTAGTCTCTAACCAATGAGCTCTGAATTTATTTCCAACTCTTTGCTGTTGCCAAAAAAGAAAAACCACACCTACTATGAATATTTTCTTACAGGTGTGATCTTTGATTCTGGCTGACTTCCTTAGGATGTGCTTAGTAGTGGGATTTCTGGAGTCTTTTTTTAAAGAATACGGAAATTTTAGTGAAATTTTTTTAAAATCAGAATTTCCAATAGCTGCGTACAATAGCTAGACTAATTCACAGCTCCACCAATAGGGTATTAGTGTGTTATGCCCGACTTTTTACATATAAAAATAATAAGTAAATGAAAAGAGGAGATGAGATGCAGCAACAGCCTTCATTTCTGACAGATGATGTTGGAATCTTGGATCACTAACTGTACACAGCGACAGAGGGATTCTGTTAAATAAGTTATACTGGGATATGCTGGCCTGTGGCTATTTAATTTATCATCATATGATATCACCTCATATAACTATGTGAGTATACAGGTTATCGGTAAACCTAAGCATAACGATAGAGAGCTACGTCCCAGGATGTGCAAACCTGGCATTATTCCAAAAAGGAAATTTTCATTGATCTTCTCATTTAATTATATCTTTGGTGATATATACTACCTTGTGAACCATCATGCAGGCTCATTATGCATCTGTTCTCTCTCTACTTGGAAGGAAAATGTTTCAATTAGAATGAAAAAAAATGATTAAAGATCTATACTTCTCATTTCTTGCTCTAGGTAACTCCGGAGAAATTGACGTGAATATGCAACTAGTCGTGGATAGTTCAGGTCAAATTACAGATGTTAACTCATTCGATCAGTCTCCTGCTCTACCTTCAAAAAATAAGTAAATCATATTTTCATTCTTTGGATGTCAGATGCATTATTTTACATAAATAAAATACCTGTGTATCAGGAGCAAAAAAAAAATGTTGAATTGTTTCTTCTGTGTCCTTGAAAAGAGTATGTTAACATGATTTAGGTGTTGTCAGAGGTATTCATAGTCACACATGTTAGGATTATAGGATCCTGTATTTGGAGGAGGAAGTGACCTTAGGGGTCATCTAGGCCAGTTTACTCATTTTACAGATAAAATAATTGAAGTCCAGGGTGGTTGTGACTTGTCCAAGGTCACATAGGTATGAAGTATCAGAGGTGGAATTTGAAGCTAGCCAGGTCCTCAGACTCAAGCCTAGCTCCCAGGATCAGGTGGCTCAGGATAATAGAGATAATATTGGTAGCTGTGACTTAGAGAGGCTAGGATCATACAGAAGCCAGAGATGTGGGCTAGGTCGTTGTCTGGTAATGAGGGAAGGACTCCATAACCACGGAATGTGCAGGTACCACAGATATGACAGGGAATTGTGAATCAGTCAGTTATGAACTAAACTGGGGAATACTGTATGTAAGAAGTAGAGGTCTAGGGAGCACAGTGGGTCAGAAACCAGTCTTGCCATAAGGAATTGGGGAATATAAAAGGATACATAGGGAATAACATGGTGGTGACTTAACTTTGTATAGCAATTTATGGGCAGGAAGTACTTTTGCATATGTTATGTCATTTGAGTACAGGATTATATGATCCTAAATTTAAAGCTGGAGGGGATGTCAGAGGCAGTCTAGTCCAACTCTCTTTTAGAGATGAATGAACTAAGTCTCAGAAAAATTGTTATTCAATCAAGATCACATAATTACTAAGTGCCAGAAATGAGATTTGAACCCAAATCTTCCGACTACTTCTGTACCAGGGTTTTCCTTTACTAGTACTCCAGCCACTATGTAGTACTCCCTATCTAATCCTAATAATAAACCTATGAAATAGTAAAAGGTTTTTTGTCACAGATAAGCAACTGAGACTCGGAGAGCTGAAATGTCTTATTCAAAGTGGCATAGCTAGAAAGTCCCAGAATTAGGAGTCATGTTGGGATCTTTGGAATCCAAATCCAATGTACCATAAAGGGGTACAGGTGAAGCAATGGGTCAAAAGCCAGGTAACAGGTATATTGCTACCAACAGTTAGATAGACGATCTGGAAATAACCAAAATCAAGACAAGATTCTGGGTTTGGTGGTCAAGAACTAAGCAAGTACCTAAGAAATAGATATGAGAAATCAGCAAGAAGGAGGAACTTGAAATGAGGTAACTTATCCATCCATCTATTCATTCATTGAACAGATATTTAAGACCTATAATGTTAAAAATGTTATTCTAGGCATTTTGAAGAATGTTCCTTTCCCCTGAAAAAAAGATATAGTCCATACCCTCATGGAACTTCTACTCTAGCAAGGGAAAAAGACATGTATTCCCCTAACGATAAATTAAGGTAAAATGTGAAAATTCAATTAGAGAATTGATACTTATGAGACAGAAGACATTTCCTGCAGAGGATGGAGCTCCATTCTGTAACATGAGAGACTGAAAGTTGTATAAAGTGACAGATCTTATTCAGTGGTAGAACAGACAGGCTTATAACACAAGCTAATATTTCTAAATGATGAACTATGATAATCTAGTGCTCTTCCTTCTATTTCAGGGTTCTTATTATGGGATCAAATCAGAGCCTGGAGAAGTGATTAATGTCAGTGAGATTATATAAACAATTGACACAATAGCCCCTAGAATGGAAGCCAAGAGACTTAGGCTTTAGTGGCACCTCTACGACTAAACAGTTGTGTGACATGAGATGACATCTCTCTCTTCTCAGTTTCGTCATCTGCAAAACGAGCAGGTCAAATTAATGTCTAAAGTCCTTGCCAATACTAGAATTCTAACTTTTTTGGGAAGGGGGTAATGTACTATAATCTTCTTTCTCATGTGTACAATGTACTTCCCATTTGCCTTGTGAGTGATAATCAAATATTTATTCTTTGGAGATAGTAGTATTTCATATATTGGCAATGGAAGAATGCTGTTTGTTGTCATTTTCCAATAGTGTCATATTCTCCATGACCCCATTTGGAGTTTTCTTGGCAAAGATACTGGAATGGTTTGCCATTTCCTTATCCACATTATTTTATAGACAAGGAATCTGGTTTTCCTCACTGGCCTGTTACAGGGTCAGTAGACTAATATTTTAGTGAATGCTTTAAACAAACACATATTTTACCTAGGTTTAGATTTAAACAAGGCATTTTACAAAGCCTCTTCTTTTATGTTGATGAGCAAGATGGAGGGATATGGGCTGGATAATGATATAGTTGGGTAGATTCTGAGCTTGATAAATGTTGACATTCATAGACAAGTCATTTACAGGCCCGTGTCCATTTGGATACTGCTCTTCAATGGAATAGTCCAAGGATATGTGCTGTTTAACATTTAATCTGTGTTTTGAGTAAAGCATAGATGATAGTCTCAACAAATTTGCACAGATATAGAATTAAGAGGGATTTCTTGCACAGATGGATGACAAAATGATCTTACTTTTCTCTACTAAGATGAAACGTAAAAGGGTTAAATAAGCAAAACTGAGCATAATATTCCAGATATAAGTTGAGCAGAGCAGCTTGCTGTGAGATTGTCACCTCCCTTGTCCTTCATGCTTAATGTAGCCTAAGTTGGCCTTAGTTTGTTTTGACTACGATATTATACTGTTTGTAGATAGTCTAAAAATTGGGTGATTTTACATCCTCTGCCCCCTTTTTCTGCTAGAGTGTCACCAGCATTATAAAAATGTGAGGAGGCCTGGCAAGACTGAGCCCTACCTAGTTATTTTTTCTTAGCTACATGGATGGCCAACAATGTTTTCCACCATCATAGAAGATGTTCATTATAGAATTCAAAGAAATTCCCTCTACATTTTGAAATCACTCAGGTACACTAATTTGCGGAAGACACTGTGTTTATTCTGTCCAGCTCTAGATTTTTACTGTCTCCTAAGTGACATAAATAAACTCTCAAAAGAGTTTAGCCTAATTGTCCATCCAGCAAAAACCAAGTGGATGAAGAATGCTATTGTTGAAATCGAAAGTGTTAAACATATGACCACTGAGCCACATGCTGCCCACAACACACCTGAGTATTATCAGAATCAGATTAAAATGTAATTGGGAAATATTTAATACAATAAAATATAGATAGCATTACATTTTAAAACTTAATATGTGGCCCTCAAGCATCCTTATGGATGGATTAATGTCACCCATTTTCATTAGAGTTTGACACCACTGATCTGGATTATGATTGGTGATTGATTAGACAAAACATATAGTTGGTCCATATCTTGGCTGGACACTGAAGATAGACAATGTGCTAGGCTCAAAACTGAACAGGAGGAGGAAAATGAGAAATTGTGTGGTATTTTTAATAACCCCAAACTTTTCCCTGATATACATCTTTTTAGCAACAGTATCCTTTCATTAGGGGCAGCTAGACGACTCAGTGGAGAGTGTGTTGGGCCTGGAGTCAGGAATATTCACCTTCCTGAGTTCAAATTTGGCCTCAGACCCTTACTAGGTGTGTATCCCTGGGCAAGTCACTTAATACTGTTTGCCTTAGTTTCCTCATCTGTAAAATGAGCTGGAGAAGGAAATGGCAAACCACTCTAATATCTCTGCCAAGAAAACCCCAAATAGGGTCATGAAGTTTTGGACACAACCGAAAACCAACCGGAATCCTTTAACAAAAGGACAAGTAGTCAGGTTGGCATGACCTGTTATTAAAGTTTTATTGACTCTTACTATTCATTGCTTAAAGAGGCAAGGAGGTACATACTAATGGAGAGAATGTTAGATTTGGAATCAGAGGACCTGGCTCATAATTCTTACTCTGTGGCTTCGGGCACGTCAATTAATCTCCTTTCTCATCTGTATTATGAGTAGATTAGACTAGATGGACTCTAAGTTGTCCTCCGGTTCTAAATCTCTGAGACTACATACCCTTCTCTAGTTGGTCCCTAACCATAATTTTAATAATACATGTTCCATTTTTGTCAAGAATCAGAGTCAAGCTTGCTGTCTTATGGTTATCAGACTCCCCACTCTTAGGGTTAGAGCCTTTGACACTAGGTACATTTTCATTAACTTAGTACTGGAATAGGTCCTTTCCTTTTCTCTACATTGGATTTAAGTAGTGACATCTGACATTTTTTGTTTGTTTGTTTGTTTTTTAAGTAGGCAGCTAGGTGGTACAATGGAAACAACTTGAGTTCCAATTTGGTTTGGACTCAAGTCATTCAAATCAGACCTCAGACAATTACTAGTTTTGTGACCCTGAGCAAGTCATTTAACTCTGTCTTCCTCAATTTCCTTGTTGGTCAAATGGGAATAATTGTAACTGCCTTCCAGAATTATTGTGAGGATTCAGTGTGATATGTTTGTTGTTGTTCAGTTATTCCATTCACGTGCAACTCTTGGTGACCCTATTTGGGGTTTTCTTGGTGGAGATGTTGCCATTTCCTTCTCCAGCTCATTTTACAGATAAGGAACTAAGGCAAACAGGGTTAACTGACTTGTCCAGGGTCACACAGCTAGCAATTGTCTGACACCAAATTTGAATTAGGGAAGATGAGTCTTCCTGATTTCAGGCCTGGCACTCTACACACTACGGTGCCACCTAGCTTCCCTAGAATGATATAGGGTCTCTCAAAAGTCTTTGTGAAGTTTTGAGTTTAAATAGCATTAAGAGGTTAAAGCCGCACTAAGGATTTTGGGGACATCTTCTATTTATTACATACTTTGTAAACCTTAAAATGCCATATAAAGGATAGTTGTTATTGTTGTTTGTTGTTGTTATTATTATTATACCTTTGGATCTAAGTCTTCTGGATCTGGTGATGTAAATTTACCAAGGACAGCTGGGTTAATATTATTTACCTTGGGTTTCAAATCTCTATTAGCTATTTTTGTTTTGCCCTTGCAATTCCAAAGACCATTCTCTTGGAAAAGAAAATAGAAGCTAAATAAAAATTATGTTCTGTCTTCTGTCTTCTCCTATAATTGTTCCATCCATCCTGAGCATCATTCCTATCCCGTCTATGATACTCTACTTTTGAATTGTCTCTGAGTCTCTCATACATCTTTCTGGGTAGCTAACTGGGCTTACTCAAATTATTAAAGGCTTCTTCCTGAAATATATATGAAAGTGATGCAAAAGAAGCAATGCATTCCTCCTGATATCTCCCTTTCTCTCCAAACCAGCTACATATATATGAAGGGTTACATGTTGCCAGAGCAAATCACTGGGGAAACTGAGATGTAGGTAGTTACTTTCTCTGATTTAGTAACATAGGAAAGTGAGCTACATCATAGCCATCAATGACATGACATTTATGATTTCTAAGCTATGGACCTACAAGCCAAGTAGGCAGTAGAGTGGAAAGTATGCTGCCCTAGCATCAAGAAGATGTCATTTCATATCCTTCCTCAGACACTAGCTGTGTGACCTTAAAATCATTTAATCTCTCTCACCCTCAGTTTTGCCATCTGTAAAAATGGGGATGATAACAGCACCTACTTCAAAGGGTTGTGATGAGGGTCAAATGACATAATATGTGCAAAGGATTTTACAGATTTTAAAATGTGACATAAATCCTAGCTATACTGATGATAATTTAGCGCTGGAAGGGACTCTAGACATCATCTCATTTTACTCCCTCATTTGACAGTAGCCAAACTGGAATTCCAATGCAAATCCAGAGTTCTTTCTATTAGAACTTCTTGTCTCCTTATCTGATAACTCCTTATAGTGGTTTTAATACTACCTTTACTTTTCTTTTTGTTTTCTCTGTGTTAATCAGACTGGAAAAAAATCAGACTGGAACACACACACACACACACACCACACACACACACACACTTACACATCTCTCCTACTCTCAAGTAGTGGGGAAAGCCAAGACGGTGGAGAGAAGCCAGGAAGTTCTCCTGAGTTTTCCTCAGAAACAGCATTAAATCAAGTCTCTAAATGGATTTTGGAGTAACAGAACCCACAAAAAGATAGAGCAAAACAATTTTCCAGCTTAAGATAACTTAAAAGGATTTCAGGAAAGGTCTGTCTCACTTGGGTAAAAGGCGAGTGCACAGAAAGTGTCCAACAAGAATTCTGGTGGGCGGAGCCAAGATGGCTTGAGTGAAAGCAGTGACTTGCTTGAGTTCTCTCCCAAACCCCTCCAAACACCTGTAAAAATGGCTCTAAACAAATTCTAAAGCAGCAGAATCTACAAGAAGGGAGTGAAGCAAATTTCCAGTCCAAGACAATCTGGATAATTTATCGGAAAGGTATGTGGCACCAGGGTGGTAGAGGAGCACAGTAAGGCGTAGGGGTACAGGCTGCAGGGAACCTGGAGCAGGCCTCAGAGGACTGAATCACAGACAGCTGTGGTGGTTTCCAGACTTCTCAATCCAAGAATGCCAAAGACAACTGAGAAGGTTAATGGGAAAAGTCTGTTTCTGTGGTGAGAGAGAAGCTAGGTCTCAGAGTCAGTTCCAGAGCGCAGAGCACAGAGCACAGACACTGGGGTGATGGCTGTGTCCTGAGCTTATGGCCCACAGACTGAGGGGGAATCCAGTGGCTGATCAGAGGGGGATTGCAAGGATCTCTTTGCCAGTGCTGAGGCAGGAATCTCTTGCTTTGCCCATGTTTGGATCTGAGTCACAGTTCTGGGCGGCAGTTCTAGGACAAGGAGGAGCACTGCAGTGGTGGAGCTTATAGTGGCTATAGAGAGGAAAATTTCCTCACAGTTCCAGGACAGAAAGGAGTGCTTGTGGTCACTAACAGACCACAGCACAGGCCAGGAAAGGAGTAAACACCTCTCCCGTTACCATACCACCTTGCAAAACCTGAAAATTTACAGGTCTCTACGAGTATCTCTGAAAACAGCTGTACAAACCCCCCAAAGCTTGGGACAGTACATTCTCCACATTGGAAGCAGACTCTTACCTTAACAAAGAGTTTAAAACTCAAGTAATTGTCCAGGATCATGAGCAAGCAGCACAAAAAGTCAGACCATAGAATCTTACTTTGGTGACAAAGAAAGATCAAAATATACAACCAGAAGAAGACAACAAAGTCAAAGCTCCTACATCCAAAGCCTCCAAGAAAAATGTGAATCAGTCCCAGGCTTGGAAGAGCTCAAAAGGGATTTTGAGCAAGTAAGAGAAGTAGAGGAAAAATGGGAAGAGAAATGAGAGTGATACAAGAAAATCATGAAAAATAAGTCAACAGCTTGCTAAAGGAGACCCAAAAAAATACTGAAGAAAATAACACCTTAAAAAATAGCCTAACCCAAATGGCAAAAGAGGTCCAAAAAGCCAATGAGGAGAAAATGCCCTAAAAAAATTGGCCAAATGGAAAAGGAAGTCCAAAAGATTACTGAAGAAAATACTTCCTTAAAAATTAGAATAGAGCAATTGGAAGCTAGTGACTTTATGAGAAATCAAGACACTGTAAAACAAATCCAAAAGAATGAAAAATTAGAAACAATGTGAAATATCTCATTGGAAAAAACTGACCTGGAAAATAGATCCAGGAGAGAGAATTTAAAATTATTGGACTATCTGAAAGCCATGATCAAAAAAAGAGCCTAGACATCATCTTTCAAGAAATTATCAAGGAAAACTGCCCTGATATTTTAGAACCAGAGGGCAAAATAGAAATTGAAAGAATCCACATCTCTCCTGAAAGAGATCCCCAAAGGAAAACTCCTAGGAAATTGTAGCCAAATTCCAGAGTTCCCAGGTCAAGGAGAAAATATTACAAGCTGCCAGAAGAAACAATTCAAGTATGTGGAAACACAATCAGGATAACACAAGATTTCACAGCTTCTACATTAAAAGACCACAGGGCATGAAATACAATATTCTGGAGGGCAAGGGAGACAGGATTACAACCAAGAATCACCTACCCAGAAAAACTGAGTACAATCCTTCAGAGGAAAAAATGGTCATTCAGTGAAATAGAGGACTTTCAAGCATTCTTATGGAAAGAACCAGAGCTGAATAGAAAATTTGACTTTCAAATACAAGACTCAAGTGGAACATGAAGAGGTAAACAGGAAAGAGAAATCATAAGAGACTTATTAAGGTTGAACTGTTTACATTCCTGCATGGAAAGATGATATTTATAACTCATGAGACCTTTGTCAGTATTAGGGTAGTTGGAGGGAAAAATGTATGTATGATAGATAGATAGATAGATAGATAGATAGATAGATAGATAGATAGATAGATAGATAGATAGAAGGCACAGGGTAAGTTGAAGATTAAGAGGTCACATCTGGAGAATAAAATTAAGGGATGAGAGAGGATTATATTAGGAGAAGAAGAAAGGGAGAGGTAGAACAGGGTAAATTATCTCCCCCCCCAAAAAAAAAACAGAAAAGAAAAGGCTATTACAGTGGAGGGGAAATGGGGGAAGGTGAGAGGGAATGAGTGAATCTTATTCTCATAGGATTTGGCTTAAGGAGGGAATAACGTACACATTCAATTGGGTATGGAAATCTATCTTACCCTACAGGAAAATAGGGGGAGAAGGGGACAAGAGAGCAGGGGGATAATAGAGAGGAGGGCAGATTTGGAAAGGGGGTAATCAGAAGCAAACACTTCTGAAAAGGGACAGGGTCAAAAAAAAGAATAGAATAAATGGGAAGGCAGGATAAGATTAAAGGAAATAGAGTTAGTTTTTCACAACATGTCTACTATGGAAGTGTTTTGCATAACTGCACATGTATATCCTCTGTTGAGTTGCTTGCCTTTTCAATGAGGGTGGGTGGGGAGGGAGGAAGGGAGAAAATTTGGAACCCAAAGTTTTAAAAACACATGTTTTTTTAAAAAAAATGTTTTCACATGCAACTAGGAAATAAGAAATACAGGAAATGGGGTATAACAGTCTATCCTGCCTTACAGGAAAATAGAAAGGGAATGGGATAAGAGAAGAGGGGGGGAAATAGAAGAGAGGGTAACTAGGCAAAGGGGTATTCAGAATACACACCATCTTGGGGTGGGGGGAGGGACGAGATGGGGTGGAAATTTGGAACTCAAAATTTTGTGGAAGTAAATGTTGAAAACCAAAAATAAATAAATTTATATTAAATTAATTAATATAAATTAAATTTATATTAAATTAACATGAATTAAATTTATATTAAAATAAATAAATTTATATGAAATTTAGAAAATTTATATGAAATAAAATAAAAATTTAATGTGTGTATAATATAAAAATAAAAAATTTATATTAAACTTATAAAATAAATGAATTTATATTTAAAAAAACAAATACATTTATATTTTATAAAAAAAGAAAGTGTCCAGCGAGCCAGCAGGACAATCTTAGCTGTTGCACAGATCAGCAACCAAGACCCCTTGGTCCTGGCTCAGCAGGCCAGCTATTAGGCTTCCAGCCCCCATTGCAGAAGGCAAATTGTGACCCCCAGAACCCTGGCACAATAGGTGTAAGTAAGGCAAGCTACCATAGTGCAATGGGCAAACTGCAAATACCTGAGGCCCCAGCATGAAAAGCCAGTGATCAGGCCTCTGGCCCCCAGCGTAAAAAGCTTGGGATAGTCCCCCCAGTGGATCAATTTCTCTAGTAAATATTGATGCAAAATTTTGAATAAAATATTAACAAAAAGATTACAGCAATTTATCACAAGGATAATACACTATGACCAGGTAGGATTTATACCAGGAATGCAGGAATGGTTCAATATTAGGAAAACCATTAGCATAATTCACCATATCATTAACAAAACTAATAGAAACCGTATTATTATCCTAATAGAAATAGAAAAAGCTTATAACAAAATATAGCACCCATTCCTATTAAAAACACAAGAGAACATAGAAATAAATGTAGTTTTCCTTAAAAGGACAAGTAGTATCTACCTAACACTATTATCAAACATTATCTGTAAAGGAGATAAGCTAGAAGCATTTCCAGTAAGATAGAGGGTGAAACAAGGATACGCATTATCACCATTATTGTTCAATATTGTAATGTTAGCTTTAGAACATAGAACATAGAAATGTTAGCTTTAGCAATAAGAGAAGAAAAAGAAATTGAAGGAATTGGAATAGGCAATAAGGAAACAAAACTATCACTCCACAGATGATATGATGGTATACTTAAAGAATTCTAGAGAACCAACTTAAAAACTACTTGAAACAATTTAAAAAATTTGCAAAGTTGCAAAATATAAAATAAATCCACACAAATCATCAGCATTTCATATACTACCAACAAAACCCAGCAACAAGAGACAGAAAGAGAAATTCCATTTAAAATAACTGTAGACAATATAAAATATTTGAGAGTCTACCTATCAAGTATATGAACACAATTACAAAACACTTTCTGCATAAATAAAGTCAGATTTAAAGAAATGGAAATCATATCAATTGCCCACGTGCTAATATAATAAAGATGACAATTCTACTTAAAGTAATTTACTTATTCAGTGCCATACAATCAAACTACCAAAAATTATTTGATAGAGCTAGAAAAAAATAACAAAATTCATCTGGAAGAGCAAAAGGTTAAGGATATCAAGGGAATTAATGAAAAAAAAATGCAAAGGAAGGTGGCCTAGCCGTATCAGATCTAAAACTATATTATAATACAGTAATCATCAAAACTATTTGGTAATGGCTAAGAAATAGAGTGGTGGATCAGTGGAATAGATTAGGTACAGAAGACACAGTATTAGGTGACTATAGTAATATGTTATTTATCAAAGACTCCAGGGTCTGGGTTTAGAGCTCATTATTTGACAGAAACTGCTGGGAAAACTGCAAAATAGTGTGGCAGAAACTAGGCACAGACCAACAATTCACACCCTAGACCAAGATAAAGTTGAAATGAGTACATGATTTAGACATAAACAATGATACCATGAGCAAATTAGGAGAGCAAGGAATAATTTTTCTCTCAAATCTATGGAGAAGGGAAGACTTTATGATCAAACAAGAGATAGAGAACATTATGAAATGTGAAATGGATAATTTTGATTACATTAAATTAAAACATTTGTGCACAAACAAAACCAAAAGCAGAAAGCTGGGAAACAATTCTTTATAGCCAGTATTTCTGATAGAATGGGGGTCAAATTTATAAGAATACAAGTCATTCCCCAATTGCTAAATGGTCAAAGCATATGAACAGGAAGTTTTCAGACAATGAAATTAAAGCTATAAATAGTTATGTTAAAATGCTCTCAATCACTATCGATTAGAGAGATGTAAATTAAAACAACTCTGAGGTACCACCTCACTCCTATCACATTAGCTAATGTGACAAAAAAGGAAAATGTTGGATATTAGAGGGAATGTGGGAAAACTATTCAGGTTTTTTGGAAGTTCGCCTGCTCATCATTTTTCATAGTACAGTAGTATTTCATTACATTCGTATACTACAACTTGGTTAGCCATTCCCCAATTGATGGGCATCCCCCTCAATTTCCAGTTCTTTGTCACCACAAAAAGAGCTGCTATGAATATTTTTGTCCCTGTTGGTCCTTTTCTCATTTTTATTGTCTCTTTGGGATACAGCTCCAGAAGTGGTATTGCTGGGTTAAAGGATATGCACAGTTTTATAGCCCTTTGGTCATAGTTCCAAATTGCTCTCCAGAGTGGTTGGATCAGTTCACAACTCCAGCAACAATGCATTAATGACCAATTTTCCCACCTCTTCTCCAATATTTATTATTTTCCTGTTTTGTCATGTTAGCCAATCTGATAGGTGTGATGCAGTACTTTTGATTTGTTGTTTTGATTTGCATTTCTCTAATCAATAGTGATTTAGAGCATTTTTCATATGACTATAGATAGCTTTAATTTCTTCCTCTGAAAACTATGTATTCATATCCTTTGACCATTTATCAATTGGAGAATGACTTATAAATTTGACCCCATTCTATATATATTTGAGAAATGAGGCCTTTATCAGAGACACTGATGGTAAAAATTGTTTCCCAGCTATCTGATTCCATTCTAATCTTGGCTGCATTGGCTTCATTTGTGCAAAAGCTTTTCAGTTGAATGTAATCAAAGTCATCCATTTTGAATTTCATAATGTTCTCTATCTCTTGTTTGGTCATAAATTCTTCACTTCTCCATAGATCTGATAGGTAAACTATTCTTTGCTCTCTTAGTTTGTTTATAGTATCGGTCTTTATATCTAAATCCTGTACCCATTTTGACTTTATCTTGGTATAGGGTGTAAGATGTTGATCTATGCCAAGTTTCTGCCATAACATTTTCCAGTTTACCGAGCAGTTTTTGTTAAACAGTGAGTTCTTATCCCAGAAGCTGGTGTCTTTGGATTTATCAAATAGTAGATTACTATAGTCATTGACTATTGTGCCTTGCATATCTAACCTATTCCACTGATCCACTACTCTATTTCTTAGGCAGTACCAAGTAGTTCTGATGATTGCTGCTTTATAACATAATTTGAGATCTGGTACAGCTAGGCCACCTTCCCTTGTATTTCTTTTCATTAGCTCCCTTGATATTCTAGACCTTTTGTTTTTCCAGATGAATTTTGTTATTGTTTTTTGTAGCTCTACAAAATAATTTTTCAGTAGCTTGATTGATATGGCACTGAATAAGTAGATTAATTCAGGTAGAATTGTCATTTTTATTGTATTAGCTCAGCCTATCCATGAGAAACTGATGTTTTTCCAATTATTTAGATCTGACTTTATTCATGTTAAAAGTGTCTTGTAATTGTGTTCATATAGTTCCTGAGTTTGTTTTGGCATGTAGACTCCAACATATTTCATAATGTGTACAGTAACTTTAAATGAAAATTCTCTTTTTATCTCTTGTTGTTGGGATTTTTTAGTAATATATAGAAATGTCAATGATTTATAAAATTTATGTGATTTATTTTATACCCTGTAACATTGCTAAATTTATTTCAAGTAAGTTTTTACTTGATTCTCTAGTATTCTCTAAGTATACCATCATATCATTTGCAAAGAGTGATAGCTTTCTTTCTTCTTTGCCTTTTTTAATTCCTTCAATTTATTTTTCTTTCACTGATAAAGCTAGCATTTCCAGTACCATATTGAATAACAGTGGTGATAACGGACATCCTTATTTCACCCCTGATCTTATTGGAAATGCTTCTAGTTTATCCCCATTACATATAATGCTTGCTGATGGTTTTAGATAGATGCTACCTACCACTTTTAGGAAGATTCCATTTATTCCTATGCTTTCTAGTGTTTTTAATAGGTATGGATGTTGTATTTTGTCAAATGCTTTTATGCATCTATTGAGATATTAATATGATTTCTGTTAGTTTTGTTGTTGATATGATCAATTATGCTGATAGTTTTCCTAATATTGAACCAGCCCTGCATTCCTGGTACAAATCCTACCTGGTCATAGTATATTATCCTTAAGATAAGTTGCTGTAATCTCTTGAGCAGGTGAATTAAAAGAAAAAAAAACCTGGAATGACTTACATGAACTGATGCTGAGTGAAGTCAGCAGAACTACGAGAACATTGTACACAGCAATAGCAACACTGTGTGATGATCAACTATTATAGACTTAGCTCTTCTCAGTAATACAATGATCTATCACAATTCCAAAAGATTCATGATGGAAAATGCTATCCACATCCAGAGAAAGAATTATGGAGTCCGAATGCAGATCAAAAGATACTATTTTCACTTTTGTTTTTGTTTTTTTCTTTCTCATGTTTTTTTTCCATTTTTGTTCTGATTCTTATTTTACAACATGACTAATGAGGAAGTATGTTTAACATGATTGCACATGTATAAGCTATATCAGATTGCTTGCTGTCTTTGGGAGACAAGGAGGGGAGTGAGGAAGGGAGAAAAATTTGGAACTCAAAATTTTACAAAAATGAATGTGGAAAACTATCTATATGTAGTTGACAAAATCTTTAAAATAAAATACTATTAAGTTAAAAAAAATTACCTTCAAATTTTTAAAACATTCTAGTATGCCTCATTAAGTGACGGTGAGAACCAAAGATTGTGTAAAGTGATCAATATTAGGAGAGAGCAGTGCAGATACCCTCACAGTCCTATTTGAGATGTCCAAATGGGGAATAAGTGATGATCAAGGTGGATTCAGAATCCTGTTGCTCTGCTCTTCTCAAGGTATTGGCTCAATGTCACAGAATAACAAGTGGCCCTGCCTTAATTTCAGTAAACTGATTGCGGCCCAGCACTATTTATTGTTATCACCATAGACTCACTTGCCAAAGAGTCCATTCCACTCCTTGATTTAAGGATACTTCATGGATGCCTCTGTGGGAACTGCAATCATCTCAGCTGCTCTCAGATCTAAGTCCAGTCGGAGTCTAATTCTTGCTCCTGCACATTCTGTATCTGTCTCCTCCCAGGCAATGAGACTATGCAGTATGCAGTGAGTGCATTAGTCTAAGTTTCTGAAATCTATTGTGTATGACCTCTCTGATGTCTTTATGTACTATATGTGCTACCCTAATTGTCCAGTGCCAATTGCTAATGGGTAAACAAGGTTCCATGATCTTTCTGAAAACAAAGCATGATTCTAGATCCCAGTGTACAACAGAATAAAGGGGAACCCAGATATTCTGACAGAAAGGATGGATCCATGAGAAAAGATTTTTTTTAATTCAACAAAAGATAGAAGTCAATAGAAAACTTCATTTTTTTAGACAGCCAGGAGAGATTATCCATTAGCTTGTTCTGAACTGAAGCTGAGAACAAGAAATATATTGCCTATTTACCTATTAATGGGGACTCAGTCTGGCTTAGAAGCAGAAGTAGTGTGAAACTATGAGGAGATCATAGGTTTTACAAAGGGCCTTCAAATAGTAATTAAGTTCATGAAAGCTAAAATTTAAGCTTGATGGAGAGAAAATAAATTTCCTAATAATTAGAGTTATTTCAAAGTAGAATGAATGGACTTCCAGGAAAGCTAGTGGTTTCACTAAAGGTCTTCAAGCTAAGACTGAATGATGATTTGTTGAGTAGGTTAAGTGATGAATTCTTTTGGAGGCATGAGTTAAGTTGAGGTTCCTTCAGGGATCCAACAACATGTTTATAGCATTTTAAGGTTTGGACAACAATCTACATACATTATTTCATTCTAGAGCAGGAATGAATCAATTCAGCAAATCAACATATCCATATGAAAGGGATCTCTAAGAAATGCTCCACTTCTTACATAGACCATCCTTTAGCTGATGACTGCCTTGGTCATAAGACCAATAAGATGGAGTAGACATTTTCTTTGATACTTACAAACTTTCAGAATTTCTCACAAAAAGAATTCCTTATAATAAGGGAAATAATTGTGGCTGATTCCACAGACCAGATATCAAGAAGTGTAATGTAATAACAATCTAATGAGAGGTTAATCCTTAATTTGCTCACTCAGCACCCCCTTTTATACGAGCCTCACACTGTGGCAGGTTGGCACAGCCTTTCCTGTGGGCTCAGGTTATGAGATCCACTCAACAATTTCCATATGGATGAAATATCTGTCACTATACTCTGTCCTTGTCTTCACCCCACCACTCATTTGGTAACAAGCAACCAAACTGAACTCTACTGAAATCCCATGCTACCTTATGGAGGAGTTGAAGGTATAGGAAAGTGGAAGTTATATTGGGTGGTATCATGTTGTCATAGCAGCACTCAGAGAACTAAAAAGCAGAGGGAATTAGGGCAAGGTGCCAGCACATCTTTGATAGGTGGGGCACTAGCCTGAAGAAAAAGGGAGAGGCATCCAGCTGAAGCCAGTTCTATCCTCTTAGAAGTCACTGTGGGCAGGGACCGACTGGTGAAAAGTCAATTCTCCAAAGTGGCTGTAAGCTAAAAAAGCTTTGAGTTCCATCATCTAGGACATTAGTCACCAAAAAGGAAAGGAATCGGAGTCAGAATCAGGTATTAAAAGGAAATGAATCAGAAAGTGATCATTAGGAGAAGAAAAGGGAGAAAAAGACCAAAATTATTAAGTAATTCAGAAAAAGGAAAACTATTAAAAACCTTAAGCACAAACAGATGAATTGCCAGAAAATATATTGAAACAAAAGGGAGGTTGACCACTGGGACATCCCCCACCTGCTGGCCAACTCCAAGGTAGAACCCATTCCCTGGAATCAGGCTGAAGGAGACCTCACCCCTAATGAAGTCATGTTTCTTGTCAGCCAGGGCCTGCAAGAGGGTGAGCGACACTTTCATGTCAAAGTCAGGTCTATTCTATGCTGCGTGTGCCACATGCCAAACTGGTCCCCTGAGGTGGTAGAACTCTGTAAGAAGTATCACCAGCAGATGGTGGCAGCCATTGACCTGGCTGGAGATGAGACCATCAAGGACAGTAGCCTCTTCCCTGGGCATGTACAAGCCTATTGAGGAGGCAGTGAAACGTGGCATTCATCAGACAGTCCATGCTGGGGAAGTGAGATCTGCCAGAGAAGTGAGGTCGTACAGCAGGCAGTGGATGTTCTCCATACTGAGAGGATAGGCCATATCTACCACACTGTGGAAAACACTACCCTGTATAATAAGTTACTGAGGGAGAACACTCACTTTGAGGGGTGTCCCTGGTCGAGCTATCTCACAGGAACCTGGAAACCAGACACCATGCACGCGGACATATGATTTAAGGATGATAAGGCTAACTATTTACTCAACACAGATGACCCCCTCATCTTCAAGTCTACCATTGACACAGATTGCTGCATGGTAAAAACACAAATGGGCTTTACTGAGGATGAATTTATATGACTGAGTACCAATGCAGCCAAGTCCAGCTTCCTTCCAGACAATGAGAAAAAGGAGCTCCTTGATCAACTGTACAAAGCCTATCAGATACCACAGCCAGCCTCTAATGTGTCAGAGTGATGATGCCTCCAACACGACAGAGCAGGAGAGAAAAACTCCTGATCCCATAATGCCTCAGGAGCCATGACTCAGGAACCAGATTCAAGCTTCCTTCCCAGTAGGGCAGAGGTGCTATAATCTTTCTTGGGGCAATATTGATTAACAGATCAACTCTTTAGCCAACTGTGCATTAAGATACCTCCATGAAGAAACATTTGTCTTGTATAGACTTATACAGACTGCTCACCACCCAAGACTCAGGGCTTTTGCTTATAAATCATTTAAAAATAACTTTGCTGAGATGACCTACTGCCAGGGGCCAAGTCTGAGGCCCTTCTGAAGAAGTGATCCTGCTGGGTGCTGAGAGGGGGTGGTGGTGCTCAATCAATAAACTAATCAATCCAGAAAAAAAAAAGTGTCTGAGCCAGATTTGAACTCAGGAAGATGAATCTTCCTGACTCTAGGCCCAGCACTCTATTCACTGAATTACCTAGCTGCCCACAGTGAGAAATTTTACTTAATCACTAAGCTGAGAAAAAAATAAGGGATATGTATAAGATAATTAAAGGAAAAGTAAATAAATAAAAAAAGGTGTTAATAAGTTTAAAACTCCAAAATTAAGGAAAGAGGTGATATGGGGGAATGAGGTCAGGAGCGCAAGAAAATAAAGGCTATGGAAATAGGGTTGCCTTAAAGTAGATGAAATAAAACTGAAGAGACAAAGAACTGTCTTTAAAGAGGAAGAGGAACAAAAAAAAATCCTAATTCAGAAAGAAAATAATGAAAACAAATGGAGGAAAATGCAAACCTAGCTCTCATAACTTGAAATTTGAGTAGAATAAATAATCCAATAAGATGAAGTGACAAATTGTATGAAGAAATAAAAACCTCACCATCTGTTGCTTGTGAGAAACACACCTAAAATGCAGACATACATAGTATAAAAATGGGGAACTAGAACAAAATTTATTATGCATCAGGTTAATTTTTAAAAAATCAGGAATTGCAATCATACTATCCAGTCAAAGTGAAAACAAAAAATCCCGGCATCATTTTAGTCCCTTTCTTCCATTTTCCTACTCTTGATAGTTGTCCTATTTCTTTGCAGTTTACCTCAGTCTCCAGTTTTATATAAGTCCCAACCTGTGTTTATATTTTGTAATCTCATACCTAGGTGTATGCTGGAGATAGCTCCTGAGAGCCCATTGTTAAATTTTCAATGTGAGCCCTTATTCCCCAGGAATTGGCTACAAATCAGAGCTTAATTTTTAGTTTCATTGATTATTTAGCTTTAAGAAAGTGATGGAGAAAATGTGAATAATGCAGATTAAATGTAAAAGTGTGCTGTAGGTACATTTTTTCAGAGATCCAGTTGTTAAACATTTGCTAGCACACCCCTGAATATCACCTTACCACCTATGGTAAGGTAGTTTAAAGGCATGCTAGAAAAATTGAGCCATCAGAATGACTTAATAAAAGACAAAAGGAAAGGCTTCATTACCAAAACAGCAATTGATAAGCTATAGATCTAAATTCTAACGTGATAGCAGGAAGGCAGAAAATGTGATGTGGCCACACAGTACATGATCTTAGGGTGCTTCTAGAGGCCTGTAGTGCTCCATATGGGGATGGAATAGATGGAATGAATGCAAACTCCTTGAGCCCAGGAGCTGGTTTGTTTTTCTGACTAGCAAAGCATCTGGCACATAACAGATATGTTAAAATATCTGTTGACTGAAAAAGATGGCAAACATATAAGGAATCAGCTACTGCTGTTCTTACCTCCATATATCTTTGTTCCCATCTTTCCTTAACACATTTACCCCAATCAAATCAATCCAGGACCATTGTTAGAATAGTGCAGTCTAAAGAAACCCTTAGTGACCTCCCAGACTGCATTGTTCTTACTTGCTTGATTTCTATAGGGATAGACCCCACTTGATATTATCCATACTGTAACATTATTAGCTAGGTAGCCCCACTAAACAGAAAAATTTCTACTGCCCTTGATACATTATGGAATAAACATGTGGGCAGGAATCAGGCAAGAATCTGGCTGTAGTTAGGTTAACTTGTCCAAAGCAGCAGAGAATTTGATTAAGTAACATTTTTTTCACTTGGTGCTAAGGGACGTTAAATCCCGTACTATTCAAATAAAGCAAGACATGTGGAAGTATAAAAGAAAACAGCACGTTTTCTATATGTGCTGATCTAGTGAAGAATTTTCAGAATAGCTGGCAAAATTTCCTCTGTTTTTAAAAACACTCCACCAGTGACCACAGGTGAAGAAGCATCATGCTCTCCGGGAATGCTATAAATAGCCCATTGCTTCACTGATGTAGGAACAGTGAATGCAAAAGGTGAGCTTTGTCTTATTCTTTTGAAGTTAAAATATACATTTTGTCACCCTGAGTTCAGCAATGGGATTCACGGCTAACTACCACATTGAGATGTTTATTTTAGAAAAAATGCAGTCTGGATGTTCATTCTTCTGGTCATTTTAGTTTACTGTTTTACTCAATTCAGAAATGAACACAACCAGTGATATAAGCACTCTGGTTAATAGTCAGCATGCTAATATTAACACAATCCACCTACTGACCTTCTCAGCTCCTCTCTTATATAGGCATACCATGAAATAACAGCCTAATGGTAACATAACTTGTAGGAATGTGTGTGTATGTGTGTGTGTGTGTGTGTGTGTGTGTGTGTGTGTGTGTTTTAGCTGGTCACACCTCAGTGGCTCTTGCATATTGGTGGTGTGATGCTTCCCACCAGTTTCTGGGTCCTAGCTGGCTACCCTGGAACACTGCCCAGCCTTGCCTGTCGAGACATGTCTGTCATTTTTGACTGGGTGTGATTTTATCAGCCCAGTGACTTGTCAGGTCTCAAAGAAATTAAAAAAAGAAAAGTCCAGATGGTGACATTTGTGGTGAAAAAGAAAAGTGTCTTTTTCAGGCAAGCTGCTTTCCAATTATTTAAATTTGTACAGATTATTTATTTATTTGCCATTCACTTCCTATGAAGGAAAAAAGTTCTTGGATTGTAAAGGTATTGACCTTCAGGTGCCTGGTATGGACTTCATTTGGGTGATCAAACTTGGAATGGTTGGTTTCAGATCTAATACGACACATGAACAAACAAATGATGAAGTGACCGATACTTTTTGGAGTAGCAATGTGTTATCATTGATTTAGAATAGGAGTTCTTAATGTGCTGCATGGACCCCCAAGGGGTCTATGGATAGACTTTACAGGGTCACTTGAATTGGAAAAAATACTTTAAAAAAATTTTAACTAACTAGTAACTGAAATGTAATATTTTCTTTAATTATGAATTATCCATTGCATTGTGGGCTTCTTGAATTCAGGGACTCTTGCCTCTTTTGGTATCCCCAGTAATTAATACAGTACCTGGCATACAGTAGGCACTTAATAATTGTTTATTGATTGATTAAAAACATTTTTTGAGAAGGGTACACACACTTTCTTTATTTCTTTTTTTTTTTTTTTGGTTAGGCAATAGGGTTAAGTGACTTGCCCAGGGTCAAGTAAGTGTTAAGTATCTGAGGCCAGATTTGAACTCAGGTCCTCCTGAATCCAGGGCCAGTGCTCTATCCACTGCACCACCTAGCTGCCCCATGGGTACACACACTTTCCTAGACAGTCTCTCAAAGGAGTCCATAATGCAAAGTTAAGAACTCAATTTAGCAACATCTTTGCTCCTCATATTACATATTTTTAAGTTAAATTAATTAAATTTGGAGAGAATTCTGTGACAACCACTGATATCACTGGTGTGATTTGATACCTTGACATATCAGTACAAGGATTGAGCATGATTCTCTTCCATTACTTCCATCTTCTAATACATTTTTCTAAGACAAAACAATTCTCTTTCAATTTTCAAACTACTTACCAGCAGCCTTCAACCAAGATGAGGTCTCACCAATCCTTAAAAAATAGAAGACTTATCTTTACTTCGGTAAAGGTGGGGTTCAACCTAGACAATTACTCCTAAACCACTTAAAGTAAATAGTTAGATGCTGTGACTCTGATACATTTATCAGCTGAGAACACATCTCGATTATTCAATAGGTATGAACAAGACACAGACACCTTCTGGTTGAACAGAAAGTTTTCTTGGATTGGCTGAAGATTTAGTCATGCCCTTTGGGGCCTTTATAAAACCCTGTAGCTAGCTTGAATCAGAACCTGAGAACTAGGAAGGGAAGAGGAGAGAACCTTCCAACTAAATCCATGAAAAGGAGGAAAAGAGCAGAGGCCTGGAGGACTCAGCCTCTATTTCAGTATCCTCTTCCCTTCCTTTTCACTTCCCCTCCCTATCCCTTTTTAGAGAGAGATCTTATGAGTTTCAAAGAGTCAAGGGGATTTTAGACTTTCATTTTTCTCTATAGCACCTTAGCAGTTTACTCAGAACAGCTTAGTACAGTCTATGCATCTGGGAGCCATGACAGACTGAACAAAATGAGGAAAACAGAATCAAGGCTCTACAAAGAATCCAGCAGAAAAATTATACAACACCTAAGGAGAATGTATTGAGGACTCTAGAAAAAGGACTTCCAGAAGCACATAGTTCCTTTTTGTCACACATGTACTCTAAGCTTGAACCCACTTTCGTCTCATCTTGTATGTACTTATGGGAGAGTGTGTCATAGACTTTTAAGGGGATTTTTTTTTTAACCAACATTCTTCCCATACCAACTTTGGTAAATGTTTCTTTCTAAAAGCTGATTAAATCTGACTGACTGATTTCAACCAATAACCATGGCTGGAAGTCTCCTGAGCTATAAATACTAAATAAAATAAACAAACAAACGAGAAACAGAACTACTCTGAGATTTTGAGCAGATAGGTGACCAGAATTTCTCTGGGGAGCCAACTGATCAGTGCATATGGGATTTGAGATAAGGACCCCTATAACAGTACTCCAATGTGCATTAAGTTAGGCCTTCTTTATCAAATTATTATATCATCTCTCTACATCCCTTCACTGCTAGACATTAGAAGGTTATCTATATTTGATACCTTCACTTCCTTATGACCAACTCTGCTATCAACCTATTATATTTGGACTTCCACCTATACTGCACTACTACATCTTCTTTCTCAAAAGTTCCTCAGTCACTTCCAATCTTGTGACTTTTAAAAAAGGATCATCCTAAATATTTGAAAATCAAGGTAATGCCAATCAATTGGGGAATGGCTGAACAAGTTGTATAATATGATTGTGCTATAAGAAATGATGAGCAGGGTGGTTTCAGAAAAACCTTGGAAGTCTTATATGAACTGATGCAAAGTGAAATGAGCTTGAACCAGGAGAACACTGTACACACTAAATAGCAAAATTGCAAGGATGTTTAACTGTGAAAGATTTAGCTGCTCTGATCAAGACAACAATTCAAGATAATTCCAAAGGATCCATGATGAAAAATTCTGTCCACCTCCAGAGACAGAACTGATGGAACTATGAGTGCTAATTTATTTTTCTTGCTCTGTGTATATGTGTGTTTTCTTTTGCAACATGGATACTATGGAGATATCTTTTGCATGACTTCACATGTATAACTGATATCATATTGCTTGTCTTTTCATGGAGTGGGGGAAGGGCAAGCAGGGAAGAGAAAATTTGCAACTCAAGATTTTTAAGAATGAATATCAAAAATTGTTTTTAAATGTGTTTGGGAAACATTTAATGAAATAAGTAAAAACAAATTTAAAAGGCTCATCTTGTTGACCTTTTAAGATTTTTTCAAATTAAAAAAAAATATATTGACTGCTATTGCCTATTGAATACCATCTTCTCCCTAGACTTCAGAGCCTTCATACTCTCCTATTTCTCCTCCTAATACTCTAAATACTCCTCCATTTCCTTTATTAATTCTTTGTTGTCTTCTAAACATCTAAAGGTGTATTTACCAAAGGTTTTGTCTTTGTTCCTCTTTTTTTCACTGTATATCCCCCCCTTTTCAATTTCGTCATGGCCATGGTTTCAACTATGATCTCTATATAGATGACTCCCAAATTGTGGCTGAGGTTTTCAAATCTTTTTTCTGTTCCTCAAACATGGAACTCCATCTTCTGACTCCCTGTCTTTGTATTGGCCGTCTAACATGTCTTAAATATGCTGCTTCCTCACCTCTTCCTAATTCACCTTTTACAATAAGTCTTTCATAATCTTCCCAGCTGCTAGTGCTGTTGCTCCCAAACTACCTTGTATTTAATTATCTTGCATTTATTTAATATTTATTCTACAAATACTTGAATATTTGTATTACCATCTGCTTTCTCATTGCTCCTTAAGGACCATGAGACTTTTCATCTAACTTCCAATGGAAATTTTCTATATTTGTTGACTCTCCCATTAGTACACGAGAGCAAAGGTTAATAATGCTTTTTCAATAATTCATTCATTCAGGCTACTTGAGCATAGGGATTGTTTCATTTTTTTATTGTTGTTGTTGTTGCTGTTCAGTCATTTTACAACTATGTCAGACTCTTTGTGACCCCATTTGGGGTTTTCTTGGCAGAGATACTGGAGTGGTTTGCTGTTTCCTTTTCCAATTCATTTTATAGGTGGGGAAACTGAGGAAAACAGAGTTAAATGACTTGCCCATGGTCACACAGCTAGTAAGTGTCTAAGCTGGAATTGAACTCAGGAAAACTTGGCACTCTATCCACTGTGCCACCTAGCTGCCTAATGTTATTTGTTAGCAGGCACTTAAGAAATGCTTGTTGATTGATTAATTGATTGACATCTCTAGCCTAGACCTCTTTTCTCTTTTCCACACTTCTCATCCATAATTCTCTACAGGACATTGCCATCTGTGCATTCTACTGGGATCTCAAATGCAATACATCACCAGTTGAGTTTCCCCCCTAAAACTAGCTCCTCTTTATGACTTCACTAAATGTGCCTATGACTTCATCATTAAGCCATGATTAAATTGTTTTTTTTAAACCTCCTTCTTCAACATCTATCCATATAATCATTTGCCTCACACTATCTATTTTACTTTAGAAACATCCCTCACATCTTTCCTCTCCACCTATTTCCATTGCCACCATATTTAGTATAAGTCTTCATTACCACCTGCATGTACTATCAAAATAGCTTCCTGACAAGTCTTTCTAAAAGACCCACTTTTAGGTCTTTCTGACTCACTTTCTTCCCCTATCCATAAAATTCAAAGTCATAAAAGTTAGTTAATATTTTTAGGAAGGTAGCAAGTGAAGCCATGAAGACCTGAGTTCAAGATCTATCTCTAAACTATGTTGGCTACTATGTTCTAGAAACTATGCTAAGTATTGGAGAAAACAGAGAAAGGAAAAAAGTCTCTGTCCACAAAAAGTTCATATCCAAAGGAGGTGGGGGATACAACTTGCAAACAATCACTACATATACAAAATTTCAGAGGGAAGTCACTAGGGGTAGGTGTAGGAAGGGGAAGAACTCTTAAAAGTTGAAATTAGAAAAGTACTAGACCCTTTTTGTGGAGAAATCCACAGAGAAAGAGAATAGACTCTGGAAGGCAGAAATGTAGAGGAAAACTGAACCCTCAACATGTACCTAATTTCCAGTTTGCCTCCTTGGGAGACTTGGGAGAATTTCACCTTTGGTGAAATTAGAGACTCATTCATTTGAGCTGAGATATTCTACTTCCAGCAGGAAAGCTCATTTACTTTATGTGATCTCATCTAATCTATATAATTACTCTGACTTCTGTTTGCTATCTACTTGAATAAATTTGTTTTTTCACTGAAAAAAAAAAAGTTGAGATTGAAGTTGTGTTCAAGAATGCTAGGAAGTAGGGAAGAGGAGAGAGAGCATTCCAGGCATGGAATCCTGCCAGTGAAAAAGTTTGCAACAAGAAGACAGAGCATCATATTCAAGGAACAGAAAAAAAAACCCAGCATCACTGTATTATAGAGTAGTGCTTCTTAAATTGTGGGTAGCCACCACACTCAGAGTTGTGAAAAATTTACCAACAATAAAAAGTTTCTGAACAAGCAAAGACCAAAAATTAATTAAAAATCAAATGTGTTTCTGGCAGTTGCATCACAAAACTTCGCTGCAGCTTGGTTCTAAACAAAACATGTGCACTTTACACTGCTCATGCCCTCAGGCCACTCAATGCCAAAGAAAGTTGCTGAAGCACAAAAAGAGGTCGCAAGTAGAAAAAGCTTAAGAAGCCCTGATGTAGAGTACACGAAGGGGAGTAAGATGTAAGAATAGAAAGGTAGGATGAGCCAGCTGATAAAAGGCTTAAAAGCCAAACAGAGCATTTTACATTTGATCCTAAAAGCAAAAGGTATTATTCACTGGAGTTTATTGAGTAGGTGGTAAAATGGTAAGACCTGAACTTTAGGAAGATATGTTTGACAGCTTGAGTAGAAAAAGGACTGGAATGGGAAAAGACTTGAAACCATCTAGAACAGTTTCAAAATAGTTTAAGCACTAGATGCTGAGGGGCTGCACCCTCATGGTTGTGGTGCTCTACACAACCATTTCAGACAAGAGCTTTCAGTGCTCTAGGAAATGTTTTAAGACTTTAAGTTGCAGATAAATTTCCAACATACATTGATAGGAGAGTTTCCTTATCTGAGAATTCCTTATAACAATGAGATCACAAATCCAATTCCCATTCTCTCTGGGGCCAAATAGAATATGTCTAATCTCTCTTCATATGACTACCCTTCAGACACTTGAACTCCCATTGTATCCCCTCCAAGTCATCTTTTCTCCAGGCTGAATGTGCCCAGATCCTTTGACATATCCTGGCTGCCCTCATCATGACATTCTACAACTTTTCAATCTCCTTTTTAATCTGTGGTGCCCAGAACTGAGCACAGTACTCCAGATGATGCCTGACAATGACAGAATACAGTTGGGATTATCATCTTCATATCCCTGGGAACTATACCCCTCCTAAAGCAGCCTATGAGTGTATTAACTTTGTTGACTGATGTATTGAAATGCTGACTCATATTAAACATCTAGCCCCCTAAAACCTACAGATCCTTTTCAGAAAAATGCATCATCTATCTCTTTCCCCATTCTATATGCATGGGATTTTTTTCATAAGTGCAAGACTATATTTGTCCCCATTTAATTTCATCTTATCTGTCAATTTATCAATATATTAAATGTTGATAAAATGTATCAAGTACCTACTATGTTCCAGGTATTGGGTTGAGCTCTGGGGATAATAAGAAAGTCAAAAGACAGTTATTTTTCTCAAGGAGGTGATAGCCTAATAGGGAAGACAATACGTAAACAAGTGATATACAGGTTGATTGGAAATAATCAACAGAAGGAAGGCACCAGAATTAATGGGCATTGGGAAATGGTTTCTGTAGAAGGTGGGATTTAGCTGAGACTTGGAGGAAGCCAGAGAATCCAGGTGATAGAGATGGGGAGGGAGAGCATTCCAGGAATGGAGGACAACCAGTGAAAATGAGTTGGAAGATGGAGTGTCTTATGCAAAAACAAAAACAAACAAACAAACAAAACCCAAGAAAGTGGTCACTATCACTGGATCAAATTCAGCCCAATGCTTCAATCTATCAAGAACTCTTTGTATCCTGACTTTTCATCCACTGTGTTAGCTGTCCCTCTCAGCTCGGTCCTATCTGCAAGTTTGATGAGTATACCACTTATGCCTTTATCCAAATCATTGATAAAATATTGAATAGTACAGGACCAAGCACAGATCCCTGGGTGCTTGACTGAGGAGCTCCTGCCATGTTGACACTAGACCATTAAAAGCTACATTTTTAGTTCGGCCATTCAGCCAGCTCAAAATCGTCCTAATTCTAAGACCAATATTTCAAAGGTGATTGACAGGGTAGTGCCACAGGTAAAAAAAAAAAAAGGTACAATCAAAAAGGGGAAAATAATAAGCTCCATTTTGCACAGGTTGAGTTTAAGGAGTTGGTGAAATGTTCAGATAGAGATATACTACAGCCAGATGTAAATGCAGGTTTAGAAAGCCAATGGGAGGTCAGGGTTCAATATAAAGATTTGGGAGTTACCTTTGTAGAAATGACAGAAGTCAGGATGCTAAATGGCTTTACCAAGCAAGAAATTTCAAAGAAATCAATCACTAGCATTTATTAAATACTTATAAAGTACTAGGCTCTGGAAACATGAAATAGTTTCTCCCCTCTCTAGCTTACATTCTATTGGAGAAGACATGTATACATATATAGAATAGAAACAAAATAAATATATGGTATTTGGTGATAAGGGTGGCACTAGAAGCTGAGTGGGGAGTGGGAAATTAGGAAATGTCTCACGGAGGAGCTGGTATTTGAGCTCAACTTCAATGGAAACCGGGATTCTAAGATGCAGAGCTGAGGAAGAAATGCATTCCAGTCATGAGGACAGTGTGTGCAAAGCCATGGAGGTGGGAGTTGGAATGTTGCATTTTAGGATAAGCAAGATGGACAGTTGGGCTAGAACACAGAGTGAATGAAGGGGAAAATATGCCTACAAATATAAGTCAATAAGTTAATATAAGTGAGGAAGTATAAATGCTAAACAGAGGTGTTTGCTTTTAACCTAGAGGAAAAAGAGAGAAAGTTTTTGAGTAAGGAAGTTACATGGGCATACCTGTACTTCAGCAATATCAATTTTGAAGCTGTGTGGAAGAAAGATGAGAGGCTTGAAGCACAGTGGTTAGAGAGCTGGGCCTGGAGTCAGGAAGACCTGAGTTCAAACCCAGCCTCTGACACTTAATGGGTATGTGACTCTGGGCAAGTCATTTAACCTCTTTTTGCCTCCGTTTCATAATCTGTAAAATGGGGATAATGATAGCCTCTGTATCTTCCAGGGTTGTTTTGAAAAATCAAATGAAAAAATAATTGTAAAGCACTTAGCACAGTACCTGGTACATAGTATAAGCTACATAAATGTTAGGTGTTATTATGATTAATTAGGAAACTATTGCAACAGTCCAAATGATATGGACCTGGCCTGGGATGGTGGCTGTGTGAGGAGACAGAAGTAGATGGATTAAGAAATGTCATAGATGGTAGAATCTATAAGATTTGGCAAGTGACTTGAGATGTGGAGTTAGACATTGATGAGCTGCCTTTACTAGATTCCGTGGTGAAGTAAGAATACCCAATGCCGCAGCATACCATCCGAGGATTTCTACCAAAAGAAGGTATTGAATTGATTTGACCTGGCTTTTTCTAAGTGAAGCCATACTGGACTCCAACCATCATAACTTTTTTATATATGCTAATAAATTATTTTTTAATATTCCACGCAAGAATTTTGTTAATGATTGAGGTTAAGTTGCCTAGAACACTGATAGGTAGTTTTATCAATTCAACAGATATTTAAGTGCCTGTTATAACTGAGTGTATCCCCACTGTGTTATGTGCTAGAGATAGTAAGACAATGAATGAATTAGACCTTGCTTTCAAGAAACTTATATTCTATTGGTGAGGAAACAATATGTCAGTCAGTCAATAAGCATTTCTTACATCCCTACGATGTGCCAGGCACTATGCTACATGCTAAGGGTAGCTAAAGAAAGGCAAAAGATAGTCTCTGTTCTCAATGATCTCACATAGAAAATTAAACACTGCACCACAGAGAGAGAGAGAGAGAGAGAGAGAGAGAGAGAGAGAGAGAGAGAGAGAAAGCAATTTCTATGAGAAGAAAATGAGGAAAGAAAGCATTCCATGCATGGAGGATAGCCTGTTCAAATAAATAGGTTATGGGTCTCTAAATTCTTTTTTTTATATATATATTTTTATTTCATTAAATATTTCCCAATTACATTTAACAATTGTTTTTGATATTAATTTTCTTTTTACAATTTTGAGTTCCAAATTCTCTTCCTCCCTCCTGCCTCTCCCACACTCCTTGAGAAGGCAAGTAATAAATGATATAGATTATACATATAAAGTCTTGCAAAACATGTTTCCATGTTAACCATTCTGCAAAAGAAAGCATCAAAAGAAACAAGAAAAATAAAGCTTAAAAAAGTATGCTTCAACCAACACTCATAGTTCATCAATTCTCTCTCTGGAGGTGGATAGCATTTTTCATCAGAGGTCCTCTGGAATTGTCTTCTATCATTGTCTTGATCATTGTCTCACAGTTAATCATCCTTACAACATTGTTACTGTGTACAATGTTCTTCTGGTTTTGCTTACTTCACTTTGCGTCAGTTCATATAGGATTTCCAAGATTTCTTCATTTCTCATAGCACAATAGCAGTCCATCACAATCATATACCACAACTTGTTCAGCCATTTCCCAAATGATGTGAATACCCTCAATTTCTAATTCTTTGCCACCACAAAAAGAGCTGCTCTAAGTATTTTTATACAAAGAAGTAATTTTTTCCCTTTTATATGGTGTTTTTGGGATACATCATAGGTCTCTAATTTATAGCATGCATCCTTTCTACCTTTTTGAAAATTAGGATGCCATTTGATAACTTAAATTTTTTGACATATCCTTTATTTTCTTTGATTCTTCAATGTTAATACAAGAATGGTTGAATGATCACATCTGCAAATTCCTTAGGAGTTATAAGATTTAATTAATCTGAGCCTGGATACATGCCCTCATTTAAAGTAACAATAATTACTGTCTCCTAACTTATATTGGACTTCTATTTCTCCTTACCTATGTTTTTCTAGCCCCTCCAGATAAAAGACCATTTTCTTCATTTTTCTTGATAGAAGATAAGGATGCAACTGAATAGTTTGTTTTCATATTTGTTAACATTACTTCATCTGCCCTAAGCAATGGGCTATCCACCTTACTCATTCTACAATAATTTCAAAAGCGGTTTTTGTTTTCCTTGGGCATGTGTGGTGGATTGAGAACTGACCTCATAGCTAAGAGAACCTGCTTTCATATCTTGCCTCTAACATCTACAGCTCCATGATTCTACATGGATAAGTTACCTACTGTCTCAGTTCTTTAAACAGCTAAGACTAAAAGTTACAGAAACGAGGGGCAGCTAGGTGGAGCAGTGGATAGAGTTCTGGCCTTGGAGTCAGGAGTACATGAGTTCAAATCCAGTCTCAGACACATGTCACTTACTAGCTGTGTGACCCTGGGCAAGTCACTTAACCCCAATTGCCTCACCAAAAAAAAAAAAAGGCAAAAAAAAAAGTTACAGAAACGGCCTCAACCATTACTAGTAGGAGTTTCCTTATTTAGGAGTTGCTCATGCCAAAGAAATTACAGGTCCAGAGACAACAACAAAAGAGTATGCTTAGGCAGGACAATAAAGATGGTATAGCAGAAGGAAGTGGTATATTATAATTTCCCAAGGTACATACCCACAAAGACCAATGCTAGACCAAGTAGTGATCAGAAATCTCAGTGGAAAATAAAGTGGGCTATCTTTTCCAGCACAAATTTGACATAGAGGTAAGCGACCAAGGAAGAAGGTGTGGCACATGAATGGATCAGGTGTCAATTTTGAATTTTCATCTGACAAGGCAAGGGAGGTTAGAAAATATGTGCACGCGTGCGCACACACACACTCACACATACACAAACACACAGTGGATTGGTGGAGAAATTGATTCAACACAAAAGGAAAATAGGAAAGGCTAGGATAAATGGGGGAATAAGCAGGAGGGTAGGGTAGGGTAGGGTCAGGGAAGAATTAGTCATGAGTAAAACAAACCTTAGTCTTGGAGGGAGTATTCTAAAGATGAATATAACAGGAAAGAAACGATAATAACTTAGCATGAGGGGGGAGCAAAGGGAAGGAAAAGTATACAGAGTAAGATGAAAGTAAATACATAACTATGAATGTAAATGGGCTGAATTCACCCATGAATTAAAGAAGATAAGAGAATAGATTAAAATGCAAAATCCAATAATATGTTGTTTACTGACACTTTAAAAAAAGGTACAGTGTTGGAGCAAATAAAATAAAGTATTGGAGCAAAACCAATCATTCCTCAACTAAAATAAGAAACAAAAGGAATTCATTCAAATTATGATTTCAAACAAGGCAACAGCAAATAATAGACTTAATTAAAATAGAAAATTGAATAAACTATATTTGGCTGAAAGATACCATAAATATAGAATCTATTTCAATAGGTGACATATATGCAGTGAATGACATGACATATAAGTACTTAAAGGAAAAGCTAAATGAGTTAGAGGGAGAAATAATAAAACTATAATAATGGGAGATCTCAATGTATCCTCTTTCAGAACTAGACAAATTTAACCCCCTAAAATTCAAAGAAGATATTGATAATAACAGAATTTTTAAAAAGTTAGATACGATAGATTTCTGGCAATTATTAAGTGTAAAATATGTATGTGTGTGTTAATATATACTCAACTAGAATCATGAAGCAGTAGGTGTCAGAGGCAAGATCTGAACCCAGGTCCTCTTAGCTTGGAAGTCAGCTATCAATCCACTATACCACATGCCCCAAAACCACAAAAAGCTGCTTTTGAAACTATTTTTGAAGCAAGCAGAACAAATAAGGAATTGCCTTATTTAAGCAGGTGGAATAACATTAACAAATGAGTAATAAAAATACTAAATTTTTATTTTGCATCTTTATTTTCTATCAAGAAAAATGAAGTAAATATTCTACTATCTGGAGACAGAGAGAGAGAGAGACAGAAAGACAGAGAGACAGAGACAGAGAGACAGTAGGTGGATAGATAGAGGTATAGATATTTCTCAGCAGTGCATGGCACCTCTACAAAAACTTACCTTATGTTAGCTAATAAAAACATCACAAATAAATGCAAAAAATAAATAATATCAAACATTATCCTTTAAGACTCTTATATTTAATAATTGGGCATTGACAAAATTATTTAAAATTACCTTGAAGCTATATAACTTAATCCTAAAGAATTGGTCAGTAAAAGAACAAATTGAAGAAATGATAGATAATTTCATTAAAAATAATGACAACAATGAGACATTATGCCAAAATTTCAGAGATACAGTCAAAGAAATTCTTAGTGGAACTTCTATGTCTTAAAACCTGAATCAATAAAACTAAGAGCTTGATTTAAAAAAAAAACAGTAAAAGAGTTAAGCTCTTAGTTAACTTGATTTTTTAAAAAGAAAAAAACACAAATTACCAGTATACAAATGAAAAAGGAGAATTCACAACAAATTAAGAAGAAATAGATTGTATTATTAGAAATTGTTCTGCCCAACCATATGCCAATGAACCTGACAATTTAACTGACTTGAATAAATATTGACAAAAATATAAAATAACAAAATAGCAGAACAAACATCAAGAATTTGAACAACCCAATATCAGAGGGAAAACTTAATTGAAAGAGCCACAAATAAATTAATAAAGGAGAAAAAAGTAATGCAGGATAGTATGGCTATATAAGTGAATTCTATCAAACATCTGATGAATATTTTTTAAAAAACAATAGAAGGGATTCTATCAAATTCCTTCTCTGGTATAAACGTGGTTTTGATACTTAAACCAGGGAGAGTCAGAACAGAAAAATCCAACTGTAGACTAGTATTCCTAATGAACATTAATGCAACAATTTTAAATAGAATGTTATCAAAGAGCCAATGTATCACAAATATTATATACTATGACTAAGTTGTTTTTATGCCTAGAACATAGGACTGGTTCATCATTAGGATAATATAAACATGTTCAACTATATTAATGTCAAGAGTAAGAAAAAGCATATGATTCTATCAATAGACAGAAAAAGCTTTTGACAAAAAGACCCCACATTTCCCTAGCATTTTATGTAATGGAGAAAAACTGTAGCCCTTTTTAATGAGAGCAGCAGTAAAGCAAAGGTAGCCATTGTCAGCACAACTACTTGATAATGTACTAGAAATGCTACCTATAGAAACAGATAAAAAAAAAAAGATTGAGGGTAGAAAACCTTTTTTTTTTCTGATGACATAATGGCATGCTTAAAGAACCCTGGAGAATCAACTGAACATTGAAACAATGAATAATTTCAGGAAAATGGCAAGATGTAAAATAAGTCCATGTAAATTATCAGCATTTCTGTATATTAATAGTAAAACTGAGCAAGATGAGATAGAAAGAGAAGTTCCATTTAAAATAATTACACATAATGTATAAAATATTTGGGAGTCTACCTGCCTGAATATAACTATAAAACATTATTTTCAGAAATAAAAGCAGACCTATAAAAAATGACAAGACTAACTAAATTCATTTACTCATTTAGTGTTATATCAACCAATCTACCAAAATATTGCTTTTTAAAACTAGAAAAATAATAGCAAAATTCATTTGGAGAAATGAAAGGTTAAAAAAGGGAAATCAAAAAATGGCAAGGAATTGAGTCAAGCAGTACTAGATCTCAAACTACACTATCATGAAAACTTTTTGGTACTGGCTGAAAGGGAAAAAAATAGATTGATCAGTCAAATAGATTACATAATAAAACAAACAAACCCAGTAACTTAGTGTTTGATAAACTTAAAGACCCTAGGGTAAAGACTGATTAATGTGAAAAACTGATGGGAAAATTAAGAATTCTGGCAAAAATTAGGTTTAGGTAAAAAGTTTTACAGTTTTTTCTGTGTATACTGATAATCATATGATTTTTTTCCCTTGTTCTTGACATTAATATTGTTAATTATGCTTACATTGTCCTAATAGTGAATCAATCCTACATTACTGGTATAACATTTCTGATACATTGACTTCTTGCTAATATTTTATTTAAAATTTTTGCATCAATGTTCATTAGGAATACTAGTCTATAGACATCTTTGACTCTCTCTGTTTTAACTATCTAGCTCCAAATGAGCTAGGTAGAATGAGTCATATCATAAACAAACTAGAGAACAGAAATGACATTACTTTTCAAGTCTATGAATAGGAGAGGAGTTTATGATCAAAGTGGGGATAAAAAGGAATATAGAAAATAAATAATTGTTTTCACCAAAAAATGCATCTAAGATTAGAAGAATAATAGATAACTGGGCAAAAAATAATTGCAACAAATTTCTCTGATGCATGCCCCATGTCCAAGATGAATATGAAACTGATTCAATTTTTTTTAAGAATAAATACCATTCCCCAATTGGTAGTCAAAAGATATTACCAGGAAGTTCTCAAGGGAAGATATCAAAGCTATCTACAGCCATATGAAAAAAATGCTCCAAATCTTTAATAATTAAGGAAATACAAATTAAGCAAATCTGAGACTCTAGCTCATCAGATTGGCAACATTGACAAAAAAAAGGAAAATGATACATGTCAGAGGGGCTTTGGGAAAAGAGGCCAATAGGTGCACTCTTAGTCATGCTGCAACTGGATAGTCATTCAAGAATTCAATTTTGAACCCCCCCAAATTACCCTTTTATCCACTGATACCACTATTAAGCCTATGCTACAAAGAGATCAAAGAAAAATGGAAAGGCCCTACAGATACAAAAATGTTTATGGCGCCTCTGTTTTTCTAGTGGTAGAGAACTAGAAATAAAGGAATTGCCATCAAATTTGGAATAGCCAAACAAAATGTGACATTTGAATATAATAGAATACGATGTTGAGCTGTAAGAAAGGGGAAGGTTTCAGAGAAACTTAACAAGACTTGTGTGAACTGATACAGAACGAAGCTAGAAGAATCAGAAGGACAGCTGATGCTATAACATCCATATTGTAAAAACAATTTTCAAAGACTCCAGAACTCTGATCACTCCATTGATCTCATGTTTCCAGAGGACCAGTGATCAAGGATGCTACCCATCATTTCTCAGAAAAGTGATGGAGTGAGAGTACAGAATGAGACACACATTTTGGATATGGGCTACATGAGAATTTATTTTAACTGACTGGGCTTTAACCTTTCTATCTTTACAAATTCATAACACTTTTATATATATCTTTGATTATGTACCTCTCCTTCCATCTTCTCTACATGCCCTTTCAACATCTAAGTAAGCCAGAGTTCCTTATTGATTTTTTAGAAAATGGAGAACAGAATGAATTCTCTGTGTGGGTTCCACCCCCCCCAATCCCAATTGGAGGTGTTCAAGTCTAAATTATCACAAGGTAGGTAGTAGAATTCTTCCTCAGATAAGGGTCAGGCCTTCAGGTCCTGTGTATATCTAAAATTCAAGGATTCTGTGAGATGCTTTTCTTTATATTTCCTGTACAACCATTCATAATTATATTTTCATCTCTGAAGAGTTGAGAATTATATTTTTATATAGGAGAATGTAATTATGTGAGCTCCACAATGCCTCTCACAGATAGTTGAAATCTCCCATAACTACAGTCTTGTCTCTGCGTCAGCTTTGTCATCTTCGTTTTCCAACGCTAAAACTTCCTCTTGGAAGAAAGAAAAGTTACTAATACTTGGACTTCTTCTCTGGATTGCTTTCAGAAAATGCTACTGGTAAGAAGCAGTCCTTCCTTTTCACTTTATGGTACCACATTCCAAGTTCCCTGAACTATGACAAACCGAGGCGTGTTTATTTAAATAGATTTTGTCAAAATGTAACACTAGCTTTCTAACACCTGTTTGCATTTCCATACAGACTAACTCAAAAGGAAGTGTTATTCTAAAGTGAACACACAGAGTAATGCCCCAAATCACTCTGCGTGTGGTGTGGGTGGGAGGAGGGGCAAGGGGATCTCCAGGTGTTTTGCATCTTTTTCTTTGGCACAAACATGTTTTGTGGGCCCCTTTTCCCTCCGAAGTTGCCAACCCAGGCTCCAAACTTCACATTCCCTGCCAATCTTGTTCTGAGTGACTGGTTATGCGTTTGACATTTTTAAAGTGCCCACATTGTGCTATGGACACACCAGAAGTCATCTTCTCATTCTTGCAGAACTGACATGCTAAGGAGTTCTGCATACTCAGGACAGACAGAGAAAATAGGCTGCTTCTCTCAAACCACTGGACAACTTTGCAGAGCAAGACTAAACTATCTTTAAGGTTCTCTCCATCTCCAAAGTCCTCCATGACTTCCGTCTCTTCACAAATCTTCATTCAACTTCCTGTATGCTCCGTTTTTATGTCTCACTGTCATACTGAACTGCTCCATTTCCAAGATGTGTTCAGCAACTGGTTATACATTTGACATTCCTCCTTTGACCACAATAACCTTTTCTTCCCCCATCCTGATCTTTCATTCCTACCAAATCTTCTCTTGATCTTCAACATGAAATTCAGACTATACTTAAAATCATAAATTTAGAGTTTACAGGGATCTTAAAAACCATCTAATCTTATCTTTTACTCATACAAATGAGGAAACTCAGGCTCAGCCAGAGTCATATAGGTTGTATTCATCTGAGGCAGGATTTTAACCAGTCTTCTGCCTCCAAATATATTACTTTTTTTTTTCCTGGTGTATCACAGCGCCTCTTTAATGCCAACCCTTCCATAGTGCCTCCTCTCCATTATTCTGCCGTCTTTGTCCCCCAATGCAGCTTAGACTCCATAGTCAAACTACTTCAGTAATTTGTTCTCCTTCCCTGTAAAATCTCCACATCCCTTTTAAATCAGTGCCCTGCTAATTTTCAGCTTTACTCTACTATACTATCTTCTTTCTCTATTCCTATCTCCAAGTTTCTGAATTTTACTGAAGAAATAAATATGCTAATCAAATCAATCTATAAGCATTTATTAAGCATTTACTGGTACATACTGTGCTAAGCCTTGAGGATACCAAAAAAATAAAATAAAAACAGCCCCTGCCCTCAAGGTGCTTATTTTTTTTAATGTAATGTAGTGGGAGATTTGTAAATAAATAGGTACTTAAAAGATATGGTTAGAGTAATTGGAAGATAACATGGGGTGGGAATGCTATAACATCTTAGCCACTAAGAAAGGTCTCCAGCAGAAGGAGGTGTTTGAGTTGAATCTTGGGAAAAAAACAGGGATTCTCAGAGGTAGAAGCAAAGAGAGAAAGTATTCCAGGTATTCCTAGCAGCAGGTGAGTGCAAAGGAGTCCTGGCATCTGATCCACTACAAAGCCATGCTACCTGAACTCTTCTAGGTCTTCATTACTATTTTCTAACCACTTTATTCACCTTTGTAGACTTCTTGATGCATTCCCCAAAGCAGACCTTTTGAACCACTGTTACTCTCCTCACTGAAACACTTACTGAGCAGCTATTGTGTTATAAGCACTGAAATAGAATGACAATAGAATAGATAATAGAATACACTCAATCCACCTTCTGAGATTGCACAATCTAGGGAGGGGGAAATGAAGACATAATAAATATACAACCAGAATGCTTGTAAGAGATCCACACTTAAGGGGAGAGAGATTAATTCTAATTAGGAGAATGAGGGAAGAAGTTAAACTTGAACTGGGTCATGAAAAGAAGAATTTTGACAAGACTGTCAAGCCCCCAAGTCTCACCCCTTGTACAGACAGCCTCACCTTCTACTTTTTTTCAGGAAAATAAAAGTCATCAGATGGAGCTCTCTCAATTTCCTTTTTCTCTACTTTAAAATATCTTGGTGTTTTCTCCAATTTTCTCTTTTTCCTGTCTAAGAGGAAGAAGTGTCCATCTTCTTTTCCAAGGCTAACTCCTTTACTTAGGTGCTTAATCTTGTCCCTTCTTGTCTTCCAAAACCTTTTTCTACCAATTATTCTCTCTCTTTTCATTCTCTCACTTATTCTCTCATTTCTCACTGTCTCATTTCACTCTGACTAATAAACATGTTCAAGTCTCCGGTTCCTACATGTGAGAGTGGGGCTGTAATTCTCCCTATCCCATTTTAGCCTGATAACTAGGTAAGAACATGTGTCAATCAATCAATAAACCAAAATACCTTAGACTGAGTAAGCCTTTGAAAGCCATAAGTGAAATTATACCAGACACTTCCAATTGCCTGTGGGATTTCCTTATGTCTTGTATAAAAGCATCAAATTAGCTGAAATAGAAGCCTTTTTTCCAGATACTGGAATAAGCACTTTGTAGTACATTTCTCTGACTTTGGTCTTGGCCATTTCTCCCTCTTCTATTTTTTTTTTAGCCAGACATGGACATTTTCAGTTCTAAAAGGTGTGGAGGACATTGTACTTCTCCTCTTCTCACTGATGCCTTGAATGGTATCCCCAGATTATTCAGCAACCACCTTTGCATAGGGAGGCAATGAAAAAGATGGACACAGGCTCACCATGCTTATAACTTCTTAAGCATCCCACAAATGGTAGAAAAGGACTTCTAGACACCAGGTATTGTGAGTTATGCCTTTACTGTATGTGCTCTCTAAGCTTGAACTCACTTTCCTCTAGACCCTGTATGAACTCATGGGATGTGTTAAAGACTTTTGAAGGAATGTTTTATACCAACTGCTTTCAGTGTACCCTCTTAGTAAATAATTGATTCTAAAAGGCACTTAAAGCTACTGACTAAATGTTTTACAACCAGTAATCTTGGTGGGAGTATACCAGTGGAATCTCAACCTTATATTGTAAAATAACCTCCAAATCCTAAGGGTGCCTTTAGGACCCCAAGGGGGTGATGTAGCCAAGCTCTGGGGATCTGACTGATCAATAGGAGTGGGAGTTGGAGTAAGGATCTTTTATAGCTTATATGAGCTGCATAAACAAAAAAGTCCCTTAATCCTGCTTCCCTTTAAAACCATCATTTTATAGTTCTTGTTTTCTCCATCATGAAACATTTGGGAAAAGTAGCCCATACTTTTTGCCCATATTCCTCATTGCCCACTTATTTATCATTCTCTTGTGATGTGACTTCTACCACTGAATTTACAATGTTTTCTCTAGTGTCACCAACGATCTCTTAATATCCAAGTCTAATGACTTTTTTTTTCACCCTTGACATCTGTGTAGCACGTAACATTGATCTTGAAACTCTTCCCTCCAATGTCGTCCATGACATTGTTCTATTTTGGGTTCCTTAAGACCTTTCTGATTGTCCTACCTCTGTCTTTTAGGCTCTCCTTCCATTTCTTATTCCCTAAATGATGACTTTCTTTTTTAAAATTCTATTCTTGACTGTTTTCTCTTTTCTTTTTACACTTTTTCCTCTCAGTCATTTCATTCACTTCCATGAATTCAATCAACACTTCTGTTCCAATGACTTCTAAATCAATACCTGCAGAATCATTCTTCTGAGCTCCAGATAAACATTTCCTATGGCCTGCTGGGCATCTTCACCTGGATGTCACATAAGCACCTCAAAAGCAAAGAATGTAAAACCAAACTTATCATCTTCATCCCCAAACCAGCACCTCTCTCTTGATATCTTTATCTCCCCTAGTGGCCCATAAAAAAAATCCAGAGACCTATAAATAAATCATAGTTATAGAATCACAGAACCTCACAGTTTGAGGGATTTCAGAGGCTACCAAATGCTACTCATATCTAATCAATTATCAGCTATACAAGATCCCTAAAAAAGGACAATCCATTCTTTGCTTAAAGGAAGCTGTAGTGATGAGAAATCCAGTGGGTTTTTTTTTTGAGGCAGTGTGTTTTTGGCCGGATAGAATTATAATATGCGTATTTCTTCTTTTGAGCTGCATATAATACAAATATCCTTTAGTTGATAAAATATGGCTGTAATTGATAGAAAACCACAATATCAAAGATAGAAAATTGTGAATAATGCAAAAGACAGTGGAAAAACATGGTAAGTATAGACTCTAGCTTATGACCAACTATGATGCGACAGGTATGGCAACTAAAAAGTTTCAAGAGACATAGTTTCTAGGTAATTTAACCATCTTATTAGTAAGGCCAGCACATTTATTAATAAAAGAATGGTAATTTGACCATCTCTCTTAGATCAAAGACAATCATGGTGGTGAGCTCAGGACTTATATGTTCTTTTGGAAGAGAAGTAGCAATAAACTCTCATTGGTTAAGAAAGAATATTACAGTGAGGGACTGAGAATGACATCAAGTCACCCTTGGATAGAGAAACTATCTCTATGCCTAGACTACCACTAGCCTTGGGCAATCTATTCAAAGAATTTATGCCCCACCCAAGCCTGAGCAGAATATCTGGGCTACTCTATCAGGAGAAAGTTAGTCCAATCTCATTATCACCAATGTTCTTCAACAGAGTGAACTTTTTAAAGTCAGGACTTCAGAAAAAGGAGAGAACTCTGGATCTCCCCAAATCATTGGCTATTAATAATTATTTCTCTCAGAAAACATCAAGCTTTTGGTGTTTTTTTGTTTCATTCATGGGAGAGTTCCCAGTATCGAAAGTCTCTTCATCAGTGCAGATTGACAACTCATCAGCAATTTATAGTTTTAATGATTTACTTGGAGCATTGAAGGGGCAAGTGACTTATCCATGATTTTCACAATATATATTAGATGTAAGGCTTGAATTCAGATTTTCTTGAAGAGGAGGGTGTACTGACCTCTGGGTCTAAGCAGAACAAACGAAATTCATTTTTTTGCATGTCCCTAAAATTCTTAATGATAACTTTCATGACCCCATTCCATGTCTTCTCTACTCCAGGTTAAACATCCCCAGTTTCTTCAACTGATTCTCATGGCAATAGCTTGCAGTCCATTTAACACCTTGGTGATCCTCCTCTGGAGACCTCCCAATGTGTCAGTATCCTACTACAGATAGGGCAACCAGAACTGAATAAAATATCCCAGATATTATCTGACAAGGGAAGGTAGGGTGGTTGTTGTCCTTCTTTCCCAAAGAGGATCAAAATGACACCCCTATGTTAGAGTCAAGTATAGTGAATCTGACTATGGCCTATCAGACCAATAGTAGTTCAGAAGGCTCCACCAAAGGTCAGGTACAAATAGTCCATATGAACATTTGGAGTAGAGATGTCTCTAAATTTGTGCATCTCATATTTCCTTTGAGATACTTCAATTCTACTTTGCTCATAGAACACACCATCTTCTTTAATGAGGGCACACCATGCTGGGTGATGCTGTGCCAGTGCCTCCCAGGTCATATAATCAATTCCAAGGTCTTCAGAGAGACCTTAAATTTGACCTTGTATGGCTTCTTCTGACCACCATATGAGTGCTTGCCTTGTGTGAGTTATCTGTAAAATAGTCTTTTAGGCAAGCATACATTTGGCATTTGAACAACATGGTTAGCCCATTGGAGTTGCACTCTCTGCAGTAGAGTTTGAATGCTTGGCAATTTAGCTTGAGAAAGGACTTAGTGTCTGGTACCTTATTTTGCCAGGTGATCTTCAGAATCTTCCTAAGACAATTCAAATGGAAGCAATTCAGTTTCCTGGCATGGCACTGGTATACTGTCCAGGTTTCACAGGCATACAACAACAAGGTCAGCATAATGACTCTGCAGTTGTATTTGGTAGGCAGCCTAATACCTCTTCTCTCCCAGAATTTCCTTTTGAATCTCCCAAATGCTGAGCTAGCTCTAGCATGTATGCATCAATCTCATCATCTATGTGTACTTTCCTGGCAAGGTAAGTGAACCTAGCCACAGAATTCAAAATTTCTCCATTTCCTATAACCAATGTTTCCGCATATAGAAGATGTTGTGCTGGCTGGAGGAGCACCTTTTTTTTTTGGTGTTGTTAGGCCAAAATTATCACAGGCAACAGATAATCGATTCATACTTTATTGCATCTCAACCTCAGAGGTTGTGTTGAGTGTATAATCATCTGCAAATAAAGAAATCATGCATCAACTCTCCTTCTGCTTCAGTCTTGGCTTGATTGCCTGACAAGGGTAATGAGATTTTTACCTCCTTCCTTCTAAATGCCATGTCTCTATTAATGCAGATTATGCAGATTAATATTGTTTAGTTGTTTGTTTGTTTTCAGATGCCAGGCCACATTGTGGACCAGTGGAACTTACAGCCCCCGAAAAGCTCTAATCTTTTTCATATAAACTTTTGTATAGTCATAACATCCTCCATTTTGTCCTTATGCGGTTGACTTAAGCAAAGCAAAACAAACAAACAAACAAACAAAAACAAATTGAGCTTACAGCTATATACCCATGAAGTCCCATTCTCTTGCCTCATTATGACATGGAGGTGACCTTGTGTTCTTGAAGGCTGTCTCAGTGTGTCATAAAGCCCCAGCAGATCATACCCATGCTGGAAACATTTTAAATATGCTCCCAGTGACAATCTGACCCTTCCATCTGAGGAACAAGCTTGTTAAGCATAAAGAAGCCTATCACTACTAGGTTGACTATTAGGTGGTGGATTCCTTGGCCATGGAAACCCATGAAGCAAAGAAAAATTGAAAATTGGCCCTCAGTCTTTGTCCTTGGAGGCCAAAGAAAGCAAGTCAAATACTTCTTACATATGATGCCTCCTTTAAATACTTGAAAACAGCTATCATATCTTCCTTCTACTTCCAGTCATAATGATAGTATCACAAAAAAGGGGGTGGAAAATCCTAAGGACATTTCTAAAACCACCTATAAACATGATCTTATGTATTGTTACTCCAAATGTGAGATATTTGTCCAAAGAAGAGTGAATTAATATTCTTATGGAAAAACTGAGTCACATCAATATTTACATTTTCATAATAACTCAAATCAGAAAGAAAAAGAGAGTTGGAGCCAAATGCAAATATGGTTCACAGTCTGTCCTTGAAAATTCAAATAAAATAATTGATGGAGTTGGTTTTATCACAAGCCCCAAGGCAAGAGAAAATATTGAGACATTTGGCCACTTTACATTGCAATGCTCTTGACGGGTACAAGCAAAAATATTACCATGATGATAATTGACCCACATTTGTGCACCTCTGTTGCAGATAATGAAGAGGTGGAGAAACGCTACAAAGAACTTGACGTGATCTTCCAAGTCAAATCAACATATTAATTCCTGGTGATGTGCGTGCAATGGTGGTAACAAGGAAGGAGAACAAAAAGTATAGTAGAAAAACAGATTTTATGCCTATATGTCATGAATACATACTTAAAGAAGAGAGATGAAAAGTTGTGGACATGACAAGAAGCTAATAACATCATAAAATTATAATCAACTATTTCTTAACAGTCAGGGAATAAAGAGTTACTGATATCAAAGTATTATATAATCTCACTAGGTAGGGGCTTTTATACTGCACTTTGTGAACTTCTGTTAAAAAAAAAGCTTAAGAATTATATTTCAATATGTTTCCTTTATAATCCTTTTAAAAAATTATATATATTTAAATATTTTTTCAATCAATTAAATTAAATACTTAAATGACTTAAATTTATATATTTAAAATATTATTCTGAGAAGGGGTCCATAGGCTTTACCAGATTGCTAATGGGGTTCATGAAACAAAAATGTTTAAGAATCTCTGATTAGGGGCAGCTAGATGACACAGTGAATGGAGCACCAGCCCTGGAGTCAGGAGGACCTGAGATCAAATCCGCCCTCAGACATATAACACTCACTAGCTGTGTGACTCTGGGCAAGTCACTTAACCCCAATTGCCTCTCAAAAGAAAAAAAAAACAAGAATCTCTGAGTAGAGCAAAGGTCAAAATCATCATCAAATTAGAAGAAAGGATAAAGGTTTGAGCCAACAGCCTACAATTGCAAAAACCTCAATCTAACATATTCAAATAAGCCATTAAGAAAAAGGATTGGGAAGTGAATAGAAGATAAAAAGTCTTGACTATTTGTTACAAACTTTAAACAATGTAAAGAAATCATCACAACCAGGAGACTCAGATAGCCCAGAAACAGTCTTAGTAAGAAAAATATTTGATCTCCTTGCTAAATGGAAAGTTATGACAAAGGCAACAACCTTTTGAGGGGAGGAGAGAATGGAATAAGTATTTATAGAGGGCCCATTATGTGCCAGGCACTGTGTTAAGCACTTTACAAATATTTCATTTGATCTCACTTGGTCAACAACTCTACAAGGTAGATGCTCTTTTCATCCCCATTTTCAAGTTGAGGAAATTGAGGCAAACAGAGGTTACTTGCCCAAGGTCATTCAGCTAATAAGTGTTTGAATCTAGATTTGAACTCAGGTCTTCCTGACTCCAAGCTTGGAACTCTATTCACTGCCTAATACAGTCTAAAACTCAGAATTCAAACCCATGTGTAAAATAATATAAAAGAGGAAAGCTGTATAAATGCAGTCAAAGTTAACACAATTTTTGTGGACAGATTGATTTATGATCCAACTAAGATATCCCATCTGTTACAGCACTCCCTTCAGTAGGTACAATCATAAAAAGATAACAGGAGATTGTAATAGATTTGGTCTTACTTTCTATTACAATCTGTTTCATCATCAACCACTGTGGAACAACCACACTTGGGACCTTAATCCCAGATATTCAATAAAAATGTGACTTTTTTGAAACTGAAATCAGAAGAGACTAGCATAAGTAGAAGAAATTGGTGTTGAGAGCTATATACTCCTGAAAGCCTTATTGGGTCATTTTGAATGCATTTCAGAAAAGGGTCACAATATCAAAAGACTGGGGAAAAAGCATAGATATTACTCCACCAAAATGTCAATTGAAGGCGCATCAAAAGCTATTGCTCCATATGCTTTCTTTCCCAATTTATAATATCTTCAGTAGGAATAATTGAAGTTGTTCTCAAAGAAAGCATGTGAAAGTAATAAGCAGGGTATCACACTCAGGGCCACACAAAAAACTTCCTATAGAAAACAACATCTGTATAGTCATAAAATTGTCCAAACAAATCTAAGAATAGAAGATTTTGTTGTTGTGTTGATTAAAAAGAAGTATTTGACTCAAGAGAGCAAAAAGTGTCCTTAAAGCCTTTTCTCTAACAAAGATTCTCCTTCATATGTCAAGATAGTGCAAGGTTCCTTGGGGGAAAAAAATGTAACCACTGAGAGAGCTCTCTTCAATGACTCTCTCATTCTTAATGTCACATGAAGCATAAAAGAGTGAAATACTGTATATAGACCAGAGATATTTGTTGTGATTATAGATAATGTCTTTCAAAAGGTCCAAATGGAAAAGTGATTCCCCATGGATTATAAGGCCCTCCTATAAAAGGGGGGAATTGTATTGATTACATAAAGCCCCACAGCACTTCAGGTCCTCCTCAATGACACACAATTTCTCAAAATAAGATTAGATGAATAACCAATGCAAGAAAGATCAAATGAATGAAGAATGGCTATTGTAAAGACAGTTAGCACATAAAGTACATGTAGTCAGGATAGGCATTGCAAATAAACAATGAAAAAGGCACAAAATTCAATAATAAGAAGAGAGTGGGATTGGTAGCATTTGGGAAATAGTGAAGTGCTTTTAACCTTCCAAAGTTGAATATGTGGTCCAAAAATATGAACCAACAGTTCTCGAAAGATTTGTAAATTATTAATAATTATTAATTATAATTATATAATTATAACAATAATAAATATTAATAACCATATGAAAGACCACTCCAAATCACAAGTAATAAGGAAAATGCAAATCACAATATTTCTAAGTTTTTACCTTCCACTCAACAGATTAGTAAAGATGACCAAAAAAAAGTAATCTAGTCAACATCATAAGGGCTACAAAGACAGTCACACTAAAACACTAGTGTTGAAGATGTGAATTGGCCCAACTATTCTAGAAAACAATTTGGAATTATTCTAGGAAGGTGACTACCATAATGACCGTAATCTTTGATTCTGAGGTCCCACTAATGCATATGCCACAAGAAGGCCAAGGAGAGAAAGAATGGTCCTAAAACATTAATAACAGCATTTGTGGCAGCAAAAACTAAAATGTCAAATTGTGGCATGTGAATGCAACGTACAGTATCCATGCACTGGTAAGACATTTTGAATATGAAGAGTTAAAAGAAACAAGAAAGACTGATACAGAGTGAAGTAAGCAGAACAAATATGATTATGATGATTTAAATAGAGAAAACAACAACAGTAACCTGAATTCAGCATCATTATAAAGGTTGGCCCCAGGGAAGAGTTGAGAAAATGAATTTCCCTCACTTCTTTCCAAAGATGAGGGACTATGTGAGTAGAATATCGCATAAGATATGGTAATGTGTTGGCTAGTTCTGTTGAGGTTTAGAAGTTTTAGGGGTGCTGGGACCCCAAAATCACAACGTGTGAGTCCTGCCTGAAAGAATTCGATCCAAGCCTTCTTTCAGCCAAAGACAAGGTTTATTAGAACATCCATCATATTGGACAGACTCTTAAGGAATCTGAGTCATGGCTAGATTTTAAGAATCTGAGCACCTTAATGAAGACAAAATCGACCTTATATACAGAAATACTATGGGAGAAATCTAGGAGTGGCAAAGTAGTTTACAGGGACTGTGAGGTAATAGAATGCCAGGGACCTGGACCACCTGGCCAAGGGAGAATGAAGCCTATCTAACATTAAAGGTGGGAAGTGGCAAGGGGCGATAGGGAGGTAAGACAATGGAGGGTTAAGCTAGATTAAGGGTAACAGAGAATTGGGAGATTGTGGGTAGCCACAGTGAAAGGCCAGTTGATGGGATTATAGCCTCAGGCAAACTCCAAGATCTGGCCATGTGGGAAAGTCCAGGGTTTTTCCTTTCTGTGGTCCAGATCCCAATCCCATCATTTTTACTATACTACTTTTATTTTCTTTTATATTTTATTCTCTGTTAGAAGTGTTGGGTCACTAGGGGAGGTGTTAAATTCTAGCAGGAGGAAGTAGTGTGAAGACTCTTCACTTGCTGAAATCCTAACTCTTCTTCAAAATCCATCTTCATTGCTATCTCCTCTAGATCATATTGTATAAGGATTGGTCAATAGAAGTTATGATATTTAGACAACAGAAAAAAAGCCTTGGGTACTATTTGGAGACATGACAGCATTCCTCACATACTTGAAGGGATATCCCAAGGAACATAGCTTGGCACAGTAGATAGACATGTAGCCTCAGACCAGGATTCCCATCTTATTTGCTAGCTTCTAAAGTTACTCAACCTTTCACTGCCCCAGGCAGTGCTCTAAGGCTATAAATTGAAGATGAGTTGCTAAACTGTGCCTGGAACCTCCTACACAAAAATCTCCTGGAAAAAAGACAAAGAACAATTTCTTCTTAGTCTTGGAAAGCAAAATGCATAGGAATGGGTGGAATACAAAGGGGCAAATTTGGACTTGAATTTAGGAGGAAAAAAAACTATTCAATAAAAGCATTTACTGTAAGTCAGGCACTAAACCAAATGCTGAGAGTAGAAAAAAGCCCAAACATAGTCCTTGACCTCAGGGAGTTTACATTCTAATGGATGAGCTGAGATGCAAAACAATGTAAATTTGTGTGTGTAAATGGATGGTAATTTCAGAGGGAAAACATTAGATTGTGAGCTTCTGGAGGGCACAGATTGTCTGTTGGCTCCTTTTGTATCCCCAGAGTTTAGCAGAATGCCCGGCACATAGTAGCTACTGTTCATACTCTGCAGCCATAATCTGTTATATGCCATACCAGGTGGCAGAATGGAAAGTGTCAAGCCTAGAGTAAGGAAGATTCATTATCTTGTGTTCAAATCTGGCCTCAGACACTTACCAGCTGAGTGACCCTGGGCAAGTCACTTGATCTTGTTTGCCTCAGTTTCCTCTTTTGTAGATCGAACTGGAGAAGGGAACAGCAAACCACTCTAGTATCTTTGCCAAGAAAACCCCCAAACAGGATCATGTAGAGTTGGACACAACTGAAAAACAAGTGAAACAACAGCAATGCTTAATTGATGAAGCAGGTAGAAACAGTAAATTCACTGGTAAATAGTTTAAAAATGTACCCAAACTAAGAATAAAGTAATTTCCAGGTTGGGCAGGGAACCGATAACTGAAGGGATCAAGAGAGGCCTCTTGTGTAAGGTGGAAACTGAGCTGAGCACTGAAGACAGCAAGGGATTCCAAGAGACATAGAGAAGAAGTAGAGCACTCCTGGTCAGAGGGATAGCCTGTACAAGGGAATACATATTAGAAATGGAATTTTGCTTACAGGGAACAGAAAGCAGGCCAGTTTGGCTTACATAGAAGTATACAGAAATCATAAAGGGGAGTAATGTGAAGTCACGCTGGGAAGACATCAACTAAAATGACTTGTTCAATCATTCAGTTATGTCCAAATCTTCATGACTCTGTGGACTATACTGTCCATGGGGTTTTCTTGGCAAATATACTGGAGCGGTTTTCCATTTCCTTCTTCAATGGATTAAGCAGAGTTAAGTGACTTGTCCAGGGTCACACAGCAGATTTAAATTCAGGTCTTCTTGACTCCAGGCCCAGCACCCTATTCTATGATCTACCCAGCTGCCTCTTAGGCAAACAGAGGTTAAATGACTTACCCAAGGACACACAGGTGGTATGTATCTGAGGTCACATTTGAACTCACATCTTCCTGACTCCAAGCCCAGCACCCTATCCACTGTGGTAAGAAATCTTTGTTGAATTGAATTATTTTGTTGTTATTGTTCAGTCATGTCTGACTCTATGTGACTCTATGGACACACCAGGTCCTTCTATTCTCTACTATCTCTCAAAGTCTGTCCAAGCTCATGTTCATTGATCCTATAACTCTATCTGCCTTATTCTCTGCAGTTCCCTTCTCTTTTTGCCTTCAGTCCTTCTCAACATTAGGATGTTTTTCCAATGAGTCCTATCTTTTCATTTTGTGGACAAAGTATTTAAGCTTCAACTTCAGTATTTGTCCTTCCAATGAATAGTCTGAATTAATTTCTTTAAGTATTAACTGATTTGATCTCCTTCCTATCCAGGGGACTCTCAAAACTCTTCTCTAGCACAACAATTCAAAAGCACTGATTCTGTGATGCTCAGCTTTCCTTATAGTCCAACTCTCATGGTCATCCATTACTACTGGAAAAATCATAGCTTTAACTAAATGAATATTTGTTGGCAAGATGATGTCTCTGCCTTTTAGTATGCTGTCCATATTTGCCTTAGTTTTTCTTCCAGGGAGCAAGTGTGTTTTAATTTCAAGGCTGCAGTCACTGTCTATAGTGATCTTTGAGCTAAAACATATAAAATCTGACACTGCATCCATTTCTTCTCACCTTATTTGCCAGGAAGTGATGTGGCCAGCTTCAGACCAGCTTTTATACTCTCCTCTTTCAGCCTCATCAAGAAGTTTCTTAATTTTTCTACTTTTTGTACCATCAGAGTGGTATTGTCTGCATATCTGAGATTCTTGGTATTTCTCCTGGCAACCTTAATTCAAGCCTTTGATTTATCCAGCCTGGCATTTCACATAGTGTATTCTGCATATAAGTTAAATAGATAAGATGACAATGCGCAGCCTTGTCATACTCTTTTTCTAATGTTAGACCAATAAGTTGTTCCATGATCTGTTCTAATTGTTGCTTCTTGATCTGCATACAGCTTCTTCAAGAAACAAGGAAAATGATATTGTACTCTCATGTCTTTGAGAAATTGCCACATTTTGTTGTGATCCACACTGTCAAAGGCTTTAGAGTAACCAATGAAGCAGAAGTAGATGCTTTTGTTTTTGTTTTGTTTTGCTTTGTTTTCTTTTGGTTTTTTGTGGAACTTCCTTGGTTTCTCCATAATCCAGTGAATGTTGCAAGTTGGTCTCTACTTCCTCTGCCTCTTCAAAAACCATCCTACACTTCTGGTAATTCTCAGTACATATATTGCTGAAGCCTAGCTTGCAGAATCTCAAGTATAACCTTATTGGCATGTGAAATGAGCTCAATTGTTTGGTAATTTGGAAATTCTTTGGCATTGCCTTTCTTTAGGATTAAAATTTAAACTGAATTTTCCCAATCCAGTGGCCCCTGTTGAGTTTTACAAATTTGCAGGCATATGGAGAGCAGCATTTTAAAAGCATCATCTTTTGGGATTTTAAATTACTCAGCTAGAATTCTTTCATCTTCACTAGCCTTCTTGTTAGCAATGTTCCCTAAGGTCCTCTTAACTTCATTCTCTAGGATGTCTGGCTCTAGATTAGTAACCGTTAGTAATAACCATCATGGTTATCAGTGATGTTAAGATCTTTCTTCTATCATTCTGTATACTCTTGCCACCATTTCTTAATCTCTTTTACTTCTATTAAGTCCTTACCATTCTCATCTTTTTTCATGTCCATTTTTGCAAAACATTCTCTTGATATCTCTAATTTTCTTTAAGAGATCTCTTATCTTTCTCCTTCTATTATTTTCTTCTATTTCTTTGCATTTCTCATTCAAGAAAATCTTCTTATCTCTCCTTGCTGTTCTCTGGAATTCTGCATTCATTGGGTATAATTTTCCCTTTCTCATTTACCTTTTACTTTCCTTCTTTCCTCAGCTAAAGCTTCATCAGACAGACATTTTGCTTTCTTGCTTTTCTTTTTTCTCTGGTATGTTTGTTGTTGTTGTTGTCTCTTGTACAACCCTGCAAACTTCCATGCATAGTTCTTCAGGCACTCTATTTAACAAATCTAATCCCTTAAGTGTATTCCTCACTTCTACTTCATATTCATAAGAGACGTTATTTAGGTGGGTTTCCCTACTTTCTTCAATTTAAGTCTGAATTTTGCAACAAGAAGTTCATGATCTGAGCCACAGTCAGCTCCAGGTCTTGTTTTAACTGACTGTCTAGAGCTTCTTAGCATTTGACTGCAAAGTATATAATCAATCTGATGTCAATATTGACCATTTGGTGATGTCCATGTGTAGAACCACTTTTTGGCTTGTTGAAAAATAGTGTTTGCTATGACCGGTGAGTTATCTTGACAAAACTCTATTAGTCTGCCCTACTTTATTTTATACTACAAGACAAAACTTGCCTGTTATTCCAATTATCTTTTGATTTTCTAATTTAGCATTCTAATCCCTTACGATGAATGTGACATCTTTAAAAAAGTGTTATTTGTAGAAGATGTTGAGCAACTTTGGCCTCTTTGGCATCAGTGGTTGGAACATGGACTTGTATTACTGTGATGTTAAATGATTTGCCTTGGATTTAAACAGATATCATTTTGTCATTTTTTTTTCGAGATTACACCCAGTACTGCTTTTCTCATCCTTTTATTGACTGTGAGGGCTACTCCATTTCTTCTAAGGATTTCTTGCCCACAGTAGTATATGTAATAATCACCTGAATTAAATTCACCCACTACCATCCATTTAAGTTCACTGACACCCAAGATGTTGATGTTTAAACTTTCAATTTCCTGTTTGACCACATCCAGCTTACCTTTATTTATAGATCTTTCATTCCATGTTCCTATGCAATATCAATCTTTATGGCATTGGGCTTTCTTCTGTCACCAGATACATCCACAGCTGAGCTTCCTTTTGGCTTTGGGCCAGTCACTTCATTCTTTCTGGAACTATTTGTAGTTGACCTCTGCTGTTCCCCAGTAATAGGACACCTTCTGACCTGAGGGGCTCATCTTTCAATGTTATACATATTATCATTTTAGTACTGTCCATGGGGTTTTATTGGCAAAGATACTGGAATGGTTTGCCATTTCCTTCTCTAGTTGATCACCTTTTGTCAGAGCTTTCCACTATGATCTGTTTGTCTTGGGTAACCCTACATGGTATAGCTCATAGTTTCACTGAACTACAGGAACCTCTTTGTAAAAACAAGGCAGTGATTGAGTGATTAAGGATGGAATTTGAATTACAGGATTCCATAAATGAAACTGCTCAAAAACACAAACTGAATCCATTCCTCCCTTTGGAAATATGGGAGAATCCCTATGCACTATGCTATCCTCATCTTCTCCACCTAGGCAAAAGGGTTTCAGCTTTTCTTGGTTTTTGTACAGATACAGGCACCAGAGTGCTTCATAGACATGAAAAGACTTATTTTATGAGAACAACTCTTTCCAATTCTAGGCAGGAACAAGATATCCTCTAAAATGATGTTCAAGTCATGTAAACCAAAGAATCTGTTCAGCCCTTCCTAGATTATAAATATTTTTAAATAAGTATTTATTAAGCACCTACTATATACCTGACACTCTATTAAACACTTTATAAATGTTACCTCATTTGATCCTTACAGCTATCCCAGAAGATGGGTGCTATTATTATGGTTGGTAATATATATATAGTTGGTAATATTGTAAGGTAAGAGAAAAAACAATTGTAGATGCTTCATCTGGCTGATGCTTTTGCGAATGGGATTTACTTATAATGATCTTAAGACCATCACTAAAAAAAAAAATACTAAAGAAATGTTAAAGAAGAATCATCTAAATAATATAGCAGCCTATGTGATTGACTGGCAACAGTCCTTAATATATGACATCATCCCACATGTATATTATACTTTCAATTAATAAAAGCTGCAAAAAATTCAATCCAAGAGCAAAGATCCATTCTGCTTTGTCAATTAAATATGACATATAGTAAGTTATGGCAGCAGAGTATTGCTTGTTTGTACTTGGATGTGATGTGGTATATTGAATAAAGTCATAAAGGTCATTTAACAGCAGCCACCAGCTTGCGGAATTTTCATTAAAACCCAGATTACATTTTCCTGACCTCAAAATGCTTGAGGAAGGTACCAAGGAGCTTTCTAGGAGTAGTCCAGAAATCAAGCAGCCAGTCTCTACCAAGGAAAGCTGATTAAAAGGGTGCCTGTTTAGTGAGCAACCCACCTAGAATTTGAAAGACTCAACTCTAGCAAGAAGCTGGAGAGCGATAAGCTAAAGCTAGCCAAAAATAATCTTGGCAATCAGTAAGCAAATTCTAATGTCTGTTAAGCATATTGGTAGATTATTGTGGTTTACCAATATGCTTACCAGACATATACTATGGGTGATGCTAATTAGTCTAGGGGAAAAAAAAAACATTGGCAGGTATTTGTTAAGACTACTAGGGCACTTAGGTTATAGCAGGAGAAATGGCTGCCTCAGTTCCTACCGTCAAACACTTTATAGTCTGATTGAAAGAAGAAGACTTAAGCACATGAAATAAGGTCTGCAATGTCTTCTAATAATAATACTAATAATGAGTGAGGGTAGAGCCAAAATGGTGGAGTACAGATAGGGAATCATCTGAGCCCTCTCAAGTTCTCCTTCAAACAACATTAAAATAATAACTCAGAAGCAATTCTTGAGCGGCAGAACCAAGAAAAGGATGGAGTAAAACAATTTCCTAGCCCCAGACAACTTAGAAGATTGGTTAGAAAGGTCTGTGTCACTGAGACAAAGGGGGAGTACAAGCACAGTCCAGGGCAGGCTGCTCCTGGCAAGCCAGCAACAGATCTTGGGGGCAGCAGTAGCTTTCAGAGCTCTCAGCCCACAGAGAGTAAGGAACTTAGACAGCTAGTCAGAAGGAAATCACAGGAGATCCTTTGCTGACACTGAGTACAAGACTCTGTTACATTGTCCATATGTGGTTCAGGGTTGCAGTCCCAGGACAAGGAAGAGGACTAGCAGAAGCAAAGACCTTGGTCATAGATTAGAGCACAGGCCAGGAGAAGACTGACCAGACCTCTCTTTAAATCATACCACTTTAGAACAACTGAAACTTACAGATTCCTGGAACTAGCTCTGAACACAGAAGTACAAAAAACATGAAGCTTAGGGCAGTGCCCCCTCTATTCCTAAAGTAGAGCCCAACATATTAATAAAGTTAAAAGTCAAGAAAAAGGCTGGAAAAAGTGAGCAAACAAAAAAAAGAACCTGACTATAGAAATTTTTATGGTGACAAGGCCATATCAGATTTCAAACTGTTTTATCATTATTATTATTATTATTATTATTATTATTATTATTATTATTTATTATCATTATCATTATTGTTATTATTATTGTATTAAAGAGGCCATCCCTTGACTCAATTCTTAAAGAGGCCTATTCACTGAGTTGGTGTCACCTCACTCAAAGTGAGAACTTGAAAAGACCATAACTTAAAAGGCCCAGGGTCTCCCATTGCATTCTGGGCCATCTGTAGTAGTCTTGATGAATACCTGGCCACTGGACCCAGGTGGTTCTGGAGGAGAAAGTGAGGCTGATGACCTTGCACAGCCCTCCCTCATTCAATTGCAAGTCATGTCATCATCTCCCTGATGTCATGGTCCTCTTCGAGGCGCAAAAAAATCATCAAAACAATCTGGTACTGGCTAAGAAATAAAAAAAGATGGATCAGTGAAATAGATTAGGTACACAATACACAGTAATAAATGACCGTAATAATATAGTATTTGATAAGCTCAAAGATCTAAGCTTTTGGGACAAAAACTCAGTATTTGACAAAAACTGCTGGGAAAACAGAAAAAACGATTTGGCAGAAACTAGGTACAGACCAACATCTCACAATGTAACAAGACAGAGTCAAAATGGGTATACGATTTAGACATAAAGGCTGGTACTGCAATCAAATTAGGAGAGCAATGAATAGTTAACCTGTCAGATCTAAGGATAAAGGAAGGATTTATGACCAAGCAAGAGATAAAGAACATTACAAGATATAAAATGGATGATTTTAATTATATTAAATTGAAAAGGTTTTGCACAAACAAAACCAAAGCAGCTAGGATTAGAAGGAAGGCAGAAAACTGGGATTTTTTTTTACAGAAAGCATAACTAATAAAGGCCTTATTTCTCAAATATACAGAGAACTGAGTAAAATTTGTAGGAATACAAATCGTTTCCCAATTGATAAAAGGAATATGAATAGGAAATTTTCACGTGAAGAAATTAAAGCTATCTATAATCATATTAAAAATGCTCTAAATCACTATTAGAGAAATGAAAATTAAAACAGCTCTGAAGTACCACCTTACACCTATCAGATAGGCTAATATGACAGAAAAGGAAAATGATAAATAAAGAAGATAAATAAATGAAGAAGATGTGAGAAAATTGGAACACCAACGCCCTATTGGTGTAGTTGTGAACTAGCCCATTTATTCTGGAGAAGAATGTGGAACTAGGCCCAAAGGGCTATAAAGCTGTACATAACCCTTTGACCCAGCAATACCACCACTAAGTCTATATCCCAAGGAGAAAAAAAAAAAAGGAAAAGGACCTATTTGAACAAAATATTTATAGCAGCTCTTTTCATGATGGGGAAGAATTAGAAATTGAGGAAATGCCCATCAATTGGAGAACAGCTGAACAAGTTGTGGTGTATATGATTGTAATGGAATACTATTGTGTTATAAGAAATGATGAGCAGGATGCTTTCAGAAAAACATGAAAAGTCTTACATGAACTGATGCTGAGTGAAATGAGCAGAACCAGGAGAACATTGCACATAGTAACAACAATATCATATGATGATCTACTGTGGATGACTTAGTTATTCTGAGCAATACAGTGATCAAAGACAATTCCAAAGGATTCAGGATGAAAAATGCTATCCACCTTCAGAGAGAGAACTGATGGAGTCTAAATGTAGACTGAAGCATACTATTAATCACTTAAATTTTTTGTGTGTTTTTTTGTCTATTTTCTTTCGCAGCATGACCAATATGGAAATATGTTTTGTATGATTGTGCGTGTGTAACCTACACTAAATTGGGAAGGGAGAAAAATGAAAGAAGTGAGAGAATTTGGAATGCAAAATTTTTAAAAGTGCCAAAATTGTTTTTATATATAATTGGAAATAACAAAATATTTAAAAGTAACAATAATTATAACTAGAACAATAATAATAATAATAATGAAAGCTAGCTTTTATATAGTCTGTTGTTGTTTTTTAGTTGTTTTTTCAGTTTTTGTGTCTGACACTTCATGACCCCTTTGAGGTTTTCTTGGCAAAGATACTACAGAAGTTTGTCATTTCCTTCTCCAGCTTATTTTACAGATGAGAAAACTGAGGCAAACAGGATTAAGTGATTTGCCCAGAGTCACTGGCAAGCAGGTCAGTTTGGCTGGTATTTTGAGGTCATGAAGGGAAGTAATGGGAAGTCATACTGGGAAGGCAACGTCTGAAATGACTTGTTGGTGTTCGTCATGTCTAACTCTTCATGACTCTATGGATCCTACCGTCCCTGGAGTTTTCTTCACGAAGATACTAGATTGTCTTGCCATTACCTTCTCCAGTGAATTAAAGCATAAAGAGGTTAAGTGACTTGCTCATGGTCATACAGCTAGTAAGTGTCTGAAGCCAAATTTGAAATTAAGTCTTCCTGACTCCAGGCCCAGTGCTCTATCCACTGAGCCATTTATCTGCTTTGAAGGTTTGCTAAATACTTTACAAATATTATCTCATTTTTCCTCACACTAACTCCAGTAGGTGAGTTCCAGTATTGTTTCTCTTTTGCAGATGATGAAATTGAGGCACATAGAAGTTAGATCACACCGATTGTTAGAGGCTGCATTTGAACTCAGGTCTATTATATTTATTATCTCATCTGATTCTCACAATAACCCCTTGGAGAAGGTGTTAAATTTGCCTCCATTTTGTGGGTAAGAAAACTGAGATTCAGAAAGGCACAATATGGCACAATGAAAAGTAAGTAAATTTGGAGTCAGAGGGCCTCATTTTTATAGATAGATGCATAGATACAAATAGACATATATATATATATATGTGTGTGTGTTTTTGTGTGTGTATTTATGTATATGTATTAAGTACCTGCATACATATGTGTGTATGTGAATGTGCATATGTATATGTGTATACATGCACATATGTATATGTATCTGTGTGCATGTATACATATATATGTATATGTATATATACTATTCATTTAATTTTTCAATAACATAAAAAAATTAACTTTCATTTTTTTAAATTTTGAGTTTCAAATTCTCCCTCTCCCTCTTGTCTTTCTGACACCCCTTAAGAAAGCAAGCAATAGAAAACACATACACATACATACACACACACACACACACACACAAGAAAATTAAAACAAAGTTTGTTTCAATTTGTACTCAAAGTTCATCAGCTCTTTCTTTGGAATAGAATAGTATTTTTCTTCATAGGTCCTTTTGAACTGTCTCAGAGGACCTGACCTTAATCCTAACTCTGCCAGCTAACTGTTTGTATCATATTGGTCAAATCAGTCATCTAAGTTAAAAGCCTAAGTTTCTTCATCTGTTAAATGAAAACATTGGACTAGATGGCCTCTAAGGACCCTTTTTAACACTCATACTATGTTCTTATGATACAAAGATTCTTGGAGGAGGAAGAAGTCTATGGAAGAACATGATGAGCTTGAGTTTTAGACATTAAATTTCAGGGGCTCATAAATTACAGATGTCCATCAGGCAGTTGGAAATACATAATCAGAGCTCAGAAAAAGATTAAGACTTATTCCAGCTGTTAACTGAAATCATGAACTTGGATGAATTAGAGGAAAAGATAAAAAGAAAATTGGACTATGGGGAACATTTTTAGGGGATAAACCCACTTGAAGCCGGAGGAGAATGGAAAGAGAAAAATTGCCTAGTCAAAAAGACCAAAAAGAAATGTTAGAGGTGAATCTGGAGAAAGTAGTGCTGTGGAAGTTATGTGAAGCGAGTGTAGAGAAGGGAGTAGCCAACATTCTCCAAAACTATAGAAAGGTCAAGGAGAATAAGGTCTGAGAGTAGATGATTGGCTATGTCAACTAAACGATTTTGGTAGCCTCAGCGAGAAAAGTGCTTATAGAGTAGCAGTGTCAGACTGAATGAATGAATGAAAAGGCATTTATTAAATAATAAAGTTCTATTCCCAGAAACCACATATTCCAACAGTATGAGATAACAGGAGGAGTCAACTTTACACGTAGATGGTAAAAGCTATGGATTTCCAGGGTGCAGGAGCAGGGTAAGCAGCAATCAGAAGTCGCATTGGCAAGGGTCTCTTTTTACCCTATCCCCTGTTACCTTATCTTCTCTCCCCACCTTCCCACTCCCACTTTATTCACCCCTCCAAAAGTTTTCTCCCTCCCCTTCTTTACCTCCCCAATCTCAATCAACACACCTCCATCCTTTCCCACACCCTCCCTAATCACAATCCACACACCCCTCTAAAAGTCCCTTCACCACCCTGTCCCCCAGTTTTCTCACCTCTCCACATATTCAGAAGACTACCAGATGTACACATCGTTTCCTCTTCAACCCAGATGAGAAGTAAGGTTCCAATATTACCAGCTCTCCACCTCAACCTGCTTCCTCTGTATTAGTTCTTCCTTTCATGCCCCATTTTTGTAATTCAATTGTTCCCTTTTACCTTTTCCTACCCAATTTTGTTTTTTAGAATCACTCTATCACACACAACTCAGCCCCAACCTTTCTTTCAAACTACCTTAGTGACGAAGACAGTTTTAAGAACACTGGTAATGTTTTCATATATATATAGTAAAAGAAATGTTACTCCTCCCTAAGCCATGTACAGTAGAGAGAACTCAAGCTCTAGACTCAGACAACCTCATCCTTGATACTTACTCCTTGGGTGGCTTTGAGCAAGCCATTTAAAATTCCCCAATTTCAAGCTCCCTATATTAAAAAATGAGAAGATTGGACTAGAATCAGGGCTTCTTAAATTTTTTCCATTTGCTACCACTTTTTGGTTTTGACAGGTTTCCTTGATGTTGCGTGGCCTGAAGGCATGCACAGTGCAACGTGTGCATGCTTTGTGTTCAGAACCAAGGCTGTAGTGAAATTGCCCCATATAACACAGATAAGCACTACCAGAAACATCTCAGATTCATTATGCATTTGATTTTTAATTAATTTTTGGTCGTTGCCCATTCAGAAACCTTTTACTTTGCCAAATTTGTCATGACCCCAGGTGGGGTCATGACCCACAGTTTAAGAAGTGTTGGACTAGATGATTATTTTAGGTGCTTTCAAACTCTCGATCTAGGACCTCATGGTCCTAAAATCTGACTCCTATATTAAGCAATTAGTGCACTGTCTTATATCCTTTAGAATTTGAGCCCTTGAGAGCAGAGACTGTTGTACATTTCTCTTTGTACCCCTAGCATTTTGACAGAGTGTTTTGCTCCTACAAAGTGCTTAATTTTTGTTCGTCTTGCTCTTGTTGTTTGTATATTCATTCATTCATTTTCATAGTGGCCGGGAGCTATTCTTTTTCTCATAGTTACTCAATCACACTCTCTTTCTCTTACCTTTACTTCTTCATGATCTTCCCCATTTTCTCACCCACAATGAACCACACACTCTGGGGACCTCATAGGCTTAGAGCTTGAAATTCTAGTCCCACTGGTCAGCATGCATGACATGAAATAAGCAAGTACAGACATTTCAAGACAGTTGCATTTACTGAAAAGAGTCAGGGTGGAGGGTAACTCAAGTAATTGTAGTAACTGTGGGATTATAAGAGTTCCATTGCACTGGCTAACTAAGAGAAAGGGTAGGTATCTCTGTGTGTGTGTGTGTGTGTGTGTGTGTGTGTGTGTGTGTGTGTGTTTTATTAACTTGCATACCTCACATACCTCCAGGCCCAAATTATTGTTCATCCACAGAAAACTCCATTTGCTTGATGTCAAACCTCCATGATTTAAACCAGGCAACCCCAGGAATTTGAAGTGAGGGCTATGACTTCCTAATTCTTTTCACCAATTCTATATGCTGCAACACGCATGTATTAGTGATGATGAGTCAACCTTGTCCTAAGTAGCCCTATAATACCTCAACATAATGGACCCAACTCATTCTGAATTCCCATCTTTAAATCACGTCCTGATGATTAACCTTTACTTAGACAGTCTTGCTCATTGTTTATTTTCCTGATGTAGAAAAGAAAAAAAAATAGAATAAGTTATGAGACACTGTGTCATGTAAATGCTTTAGAAGTGGCAAGCATGAGCTGATATGGGCTGGGACAGACAGATCAGTTTGGAAGAAATGAGAGTCTGCTTCAGTACTGCTTAAAAACGTACTTTAAGGATAGATCTTACAATGATTTTGTTAAGTGTTAGGAAACCCCTTCAGTATCTCACCAGGCCACACATTAATTTTTATGTTCCCTGTTGGGTCCTGGGAAGGGAATAATTGCTATGCATGGGGTTAAAAGAAGAGATCCGATCCTTAGACAATGGATCCATGTCCAAATATGTGAGAACCCATCTATACTTAATAAGAAAATCATCACTAGATTAATATTATGGGACAGAGATTGCCCCTACCCTTCAATAGAAAATAATGAATGCTAGCATTTATACAGTGCTTTAAGTTTTGCAGAGCATTTACGTAGGCCAAACTCTTTCATCCTCACAACTCTGTGAAGTCGGCGCTATTATGATCTTCATTTTACAAATGAGGTAATTGAGGCTAAGAGGAATTAAGTGATTTGCCCACAGTCACGCAGTAAGTGTCTAAGGCAGGATTTGAAGTTGTCTTGCTAACTCTAAGTCCAGCATTCTATACATTATGCCACCTAGCTCTCTAGGTCGACTTCATTAATCTCAGGGCTGAGACATGGGCAGAGCTGCTGTTCATTGAGAAAGCTTTGGTCATAAGATTACCACATCCCTGAACACGGAATATGTTGGGTGGATGGAAGCAAGAGAAATTTCCATCCATGAGAGGTGGATAGAGAGAAAGCTACCTGAACTTGGAGGAAAGAAGCAATAGGAAGATAAAGAGTGGAGAAAAATAAAACTTTGTATCATGGAGCCATGGGAACTAATGGGTGGGAGAAGTCAAGAGCAGAGCTGAAAATATTCCAGGCAGGGAACACAGGAGGTCTGCAAGGCCCTGTCTGGCCATGGGATGATTAGGCCAGGATAATTGCAAGGGGTCCAGCTTGCCTCCCTGAGAGTGGAGGGAAAGAGGTACATAACATTGAACCCTAGGCTTCACTACCAACACTATGAGTCTGAAATAGTGGTGTCCACCCATTATGATGGTGAAGCAGAGTTATTAAAGAAAATTTAAATGTAATTTCATTAGAGGTGTGCACTATGGTACTGATTTGGATTCAGAAATGTTTACAACCTGATTCAATTTCTTATTTTCCTTGCTATTCTGACTTCTCATTTTGGATTTTTGTGTCTTTGGTATGGTCTATTGATATTGGTGAAGGCTTGGATATGTTTTGGATAGGTAGTAGGCCAAAATAACACACTGGAAAACAGTAGAGGGTCTTGGGGTTATGTGGTCACCTCTGGGAGCCAAGAGTTATATTAAGGTTGATTTTTCTTTTTACCTTGTATGATTTCAAGACATAAAAGGGCATGAAGAATTCAATCTGCACAAATATTGATCTGAGTAAATATGCCCATTAGTTTAGTGACTTCTTATTGGACCAAGAATACATTATAGAATATAAAACCCAAACCACACATAGGGCTAGAAAGCACACTAGTCATAGAATGTGTGACTTGACAGTGCTGTTGTGAAACATGACCTACCCTTAAACCATCTCAGAAAAAATGGAGAAATAAGCACACTATTTTAGACTTCATTAAACATTGCAAATATTCAATGAATATCTTAATTTATGCTACAGGAGGAGAGTCCTTATCTTCCTTCTAGCATCCCATTCTCATAGTTAACAACTCTCATTGTCTAGAAATTCTTCCTTCTACCTAACCTAACTTTAGTTTGTTACCTTTTAATACTGTGTCTGACTCAGCACGTGGCCCATAGCAGGGGCTTAATAAATACTACTGATTGATGGATTGATTCCCTTCAATCATTTACCACACATTTATCACTGCCTTCTACGTTCAAGACACTGGAAATAAAGATAGCTACAATACGGAGCTTGCCTTCAGTAGCATATGACTAAATGGGGCAAAGGGCAAGTAAAGTGCCAAAATAATTGTGAGATAAGGCAGAAGGAGATAAATGCAAAGGAACTGTGTAAGTGAAGTGCTAAAAGAAATTTGAGGGACTGGATCGTTTTCCCCTGGGGTGGCTGAGTAGGCATGCAGGACGGCAAGACAATTAACAACTTGTTATGTGCCAGGTACACTGTGAATCTCTGGTGCTCATAAATGGAATCAAAAGAGAAAATCAGTCCCTGCCCTGAAGGAGCTTACTTTCTAATGGAGGAAGATAGCACAAAAAAGGGAGCTGAAAAGAGGAATAGGTTTGCAGAGGAGAAAGTAACAAGTGCCACTTTGTAGTGGCAAAGTCTGATAGAATCAGAAGCATAATTGGGAAGGGAATGAAGCATGACCAGTTTGGGCCTATTGTTAGAATGAAGGCTTTATAAGGAACCCACCAATACGAACAGGGGACTATCATCGCAGAGTCATGTTCCAGGATGGGAAGACCCCGTGTGAGGAGAAGAATTTCAGGGTGAGAAGGCAGCTGAATCATGGTGAAGTCTAGGGGAGCCAGAAACATAGATGAGAGGAGAATGAAGCATGACTAGACTTGGACTGTTCCCAAAATGGAAATGCTTAGAAGGGGCTTAGTAATGGAACTAACATGGCAAAAGGGATATTCCCAATGAGTTATGGGGACAAAGTCTAGGCAAGTCAGAAGCACAGACGGGAGGTGAATGGCCAAGGAACAGCATGTAGAAGAGGAGTACTGTATTACACTGCATAATCGTTGCCACTGCATAATCATCACATTCTGTCTTTTCAGTCCAAGAATTGGTTTATAACCTTTCATAGCAAAATCATCACATGCTATAATTCTGTTGATCATGCCACTTAAAAGGAAAACAGAGCAGCACTGTATTTACCAGTGGCATATGGATATGCATTTCTCTTGTGTACATTGTGAGCCTCGAGCCTAGAATTCTCATTGCAAGTGCATTGCCAGTATATTTCCGAAAGCCAACTTGAGTTGTTTGTTTAGAGCGCTACAGTATTAATGGTGTCGTCCCAAGAAAGAGCTGTGCATGCAAGGGGAATAGATGGGCAGGTGAAGCTGCCATGAGTAAATCATGTGATATGGTAAGACTTGCATCTTCCCGATTTTAATGTATATTCACAAGTATTCCATTCATCCTAATCTTGTACCAAAGATAGTTTAGTAATAAATGATTTTTAAGTAATACTAGCACAATTTTTTTAAAGTTTTACATCATGGTCACACCCCACTTTTAAGCAAAAAAAATGGCATAAAATTTGCAACAATTATGCAGTGAAATACATATGCTTAAATTTGGGCTTGAAGAAATGGAAAGATGTGACTGGATGGAAATAGGAGGAGGGGGAGGGCCACTATTCCAGGCACTGATGACATCATAAGGAAGGCAATGAGAAAAGAAACAAAGAAGGGAAGACAAGAATAGGGTATGGAGAGTAGTCACATTTGATTAAAATGAAGGGTAGAAGGGTAGAAAAGGTAGAAATCATCAGGGGAGATGAACCAAAGCTTATTACTCTTTTTGGTAAAAGATTCCTTCATATACTGAAAGGCAATTACTAAACTGTCAGTTACATGCTTAATAGACACTCAATAAAGATTTGTTATTTCAATTTAATTATTAAACCACCATTCACCCTTCTCTTTCCAAGATTAAAAAATCTGAGTTCCTTTAACTTATCTTTATAATTCTCCCTCTAATTTTTTTTTAAGCATCTTTGCAAGTCTCTTCAGATTATTGGAGGTGGAGCCAAGATGGTGGAGTAAAAGCAGGGACTTCCTTGAGCTCTTCCCCAAACCCCTCCAAATACCTTTTAAAAATGACTCAAACAAATTCTAGAGCAGAAGAACCCACAAAAAGTCAGAGTGAAACAAATTTCCAGTGTAACATGACTTGGAAGGTTGGCAGGAAAGGTCTGTTGCACCAGGGTGAGGGAGGAGCTCAGATCAGTGCAGGCTGCACCAGCACAGATGGGGCCCCAGCAAACCTGGAGCAGGCCTTGGGAGTGACTGAATCACAGAAGCTACAGCAGCAGCAGTGGTGGCAGTGCCTGCTTCCAGAGCTCTCAACCCACTGATGGTAATGGGGTGAAACAACTGGTCAGAAGGAGATTAAAGAGATCTTGCTAGCACTGAGACAGGAATCTGTTGTTTTGCCCATACTTGCATCCAGGTTGCAATCCTGGGTAACAGTACCAGAGTAAGGAGAAACATTAGCAGAGCAGAGTTTGTGGCCACAGTAGAGGAAGGGACAGAAAAGAGTGTTTGTGGTCACTCATAGACCAAAGCACAATCCAGGAGAATAGCGAACACTTCTCCTTAGATCATACCATCTTAGAAGAACTGAAAACTTACAGGTCTCTAGAAGTTTCTCTGAAAACAGCTGCACAAAATCCCTAAAGGCTGTCTTTCGGATCTGCCATCAAAGGGTGGACCCAGTGCCACGATGCAGATTTTTGTGAAGACTTTGACAGGGGAGACTATCACGCTTGAGGTCGAACCGTCTGATACTATTGAAAATGTCAAGGCCAAGATACAAGATAAGGAAGGTATTCCCCCTGATCAACAAAAATTGATTTTTGTGGGCAAGCAACTGGAAGATGGTCGAATTTTGTCTGACTACAACATTCAGAAGGAATCTACCCTTCATCTTGTTCTGAGGCTTCGTGTGGTGCCAAGAAGAAAAAGAAGTCTTATACCATTCCCAAAAAGAACAAGCATAAGAGAAAGAAGGTTAAGCTTGCAGTTCTGAAGTACTATAAGGTTGATGAGAATGGCGAGATTAGCCGCCTTTGAAGAGAGTGCCCTTCTGATGAATGTGGTGCTGGAGTCTTTATGGCTAGACATTTTGACAGACATTATTGTGGCAAGTGTTGTCTAACCTATTGCTTCAACAAGCCAGAAGACAAGTAAATGTATATGTGTCAATAAAAAATAATCAACTAAAAAAATCCCTAAATGTTGGGGCAGTGTACCCTGGAAGCAGAGCACTACTTTAATAAAGAGTTAAAAGTCAAGTAATAGACTGGAAAAAAAAATGAACAAACAACTGAAAAAAACCTCTGACTGTAGTAAACTATTATGGTGACAAGGAAGATCAAAACACACACCCAGAGGAAGAAAACAAAATAAAAGCTCCTATGTCCAAAGCCTTCAAGAAAAACATGAATTGGTCTCAGGCCATGGAAGAGCTCAAAAAAGGATTTTGAAAATCAAGTAAGAGAAGTAGAGGAAAAATTGGGAAGAGAAATGAGAGTGATACAAGAAAATCATGAAAAACAAGTCAATAGCTTGCTAAAGGAGACACACACAAAAAAAATACTGAAGCAAATAACACCTTAAAAACAATCTAGGCCAAATGGTAAAAGAGATCAAAAAATCCAATGAGGAGAAGAATGCCTTAAAAAGCAGAATTGGACAAATGGAAAAGAAGGTCCAAAGGCTCGCTGAAGAAAATAATTCCTTAAAAATTACAGTGGAGAAAATGACTTTATGAGAAATGAAGAAACAATAAAACAAAACCAAAAGATAGGAAAAAAAATAGAAGACAATATCTCACTGGAAAAACAACTGACCTGGAAAATAGAGCCAGGAGAGATAATTGAAAAATCACTGGACTACCTGAGAGTCATGATCAAAAAAAAAAAAAAGAGCCTAGACATCATCTTTCAAGAAACTATTAAGGAAAACTGCCCTGATATTCTAGAATATATTTGTAAAATACAATTTGAAAGAATACACCAATCATCTCCTGAAAGAGATCCCAAAATGACAACTGCCAGGAATATTATAGCCAAATTCCAGAGTTCCCAGGTCAAGGAGAAAACATTGTGAGCAGCCAGAAAGAAACAATTTGAGTATTGTGGAGCCACATTCAGGATAACACAAGATTTAGCACCATTTACATTAAGGGATTGGAGGGCTTGGAATATGATATTCCAGAGGGCAAGGGAGCTAGGATTATAACCAAGAATCACCTACCCAGTAAAACTGAGCATAATCTTTCAGGAGGAAAAATGGACATTCAATAATACAGAGGACTTTTAAGCACTCTTGATGAAAAGACCAGAGCTGAATAGAAAATTTGACTAAATATAAGACGCAAGAAAAGCTTCAAAAGGTAAACAGGAAAGAAAAATCATAAAAGACTTAATAGCTTTAAACTGTTTACATTCCTACATGGGAAGATATTATTTGTAACTCATAAGACCTTTCTATTATTAGGGTAGTCAGAAGGAATATATTTAGACAGAGGGCATAGGTTTGAGTTGAATGTGAAGTGATGATATCTAAAAAATGAAATTAAGAGGTAAGAGAGGAATATACTGAAATAAAGAGAAATGGAGAGGTAGAATGGGATAAAATTACCTCACATAAAAAAGGCAAGAGAAACATATTACAGTAGAGGGAAAGAGCAGGGAGGTGAGGGAGAATGAGTGAACATTACTTTCTTCAGAATTGGCTCAAAGATAAAATAACATACATACACAACTTGGGTATAGAAATTTATCTTACCCTACAGGAAACTAGGAGGGAAAGGGGATAAGAGAAGGGGGGTGTGATAGAAGAGAGGGCAGGTTGGGGGAGGGTATAGTCAGAAGCAAAAACTTTTGAGAAGGAACAGAGTGAAAGGAGAGAGAGAAAAGGATAAATGGGGGAGGAGGAATAAGATGGAGGGAAATGCAGCAACAGTAACTGTGAAAAAAGTTTTGAAGCAAGTTTCTCTGATAAAGGCCTCATTTCTCAAATGTATAGAGCACTGAGTCAAATTTATAAAATTATGAGCCATTCCCCAGTTGATAAATGATCAAAAGATCTGATCAGTTTTCAGATGACATAATCAAAACTATCTATAGCCATATGAAAAAATACCGTAACTCACTATTGGTTGGAGAAATGCAAATTAAAACAATTCTGAGGTACTACCTCATACCCATTAGATTGGCTAATAGGACAGAAAAGGTAAATGACAAATATTGGAGGGGTTGTAGTAAAATGAAACTTTATGCACTGTTGGTGGAGTTGTGAACTGATTCAGCCATTATATAGAGCAATTTGGAACTAGGCCCAATGAACTATAAACCCATGCATACCCTTTGACCTAGCAATACCACTATTAGGTCTGTATCCCCAAAGGGATTTAAAAAAATAAAAAGGAACTATATGTGCAAAAAATTTTAGCAGCTCTTTTCTGGGGCAATGAATTAGAAATTGAGGAGATGCCCATCAGTTGAGGAACGGCTGAACAAGTTTTGGCATATGATTGTGATGAAATACTACTGTACTCTAAGAAATGATGAGCAGGATGCTTTCAGAAAAACTTGGAAAGACTTGCATGGGCTGATGCAAAGTGAAATGTGCTGCATACAAAGTAACAGCAATATTCTAAGATGATCACCTATGAATGACTTAGCTATTCTCAGAAGAAATCATGATGAAAAATGCCTATCCATCCCCAGAGAAAGAACTGATCATATAACATAGATTGAAACTTACTTTTTAACTTTATTTTTCTTGAGGTTTTTTTTTGTCTGTTTTCTTTCACATATTACGGACATGTTTTTCATGACTGCACATGTATAATCTATATTTAACTCCTTGCTTCTCAATGGGGGTGGGGAGGGGAGGGAGGAAGGGAGAGAGTTTAGAATTCAAAGTTTTAAGAATAAATGTTAATAACTGTTTTTACTGGGGTTGGGGGAAAAGAGTCAGCTTCAACTAAAATACATATTATAAATCTTAGTTTTTCATAGTGTGATACATGAATAGAGGTTTTATTTTCTTTGTTGTATGTGTATGTTTACTGTTTTCCTATAGTTTTGCTTTATGTAAACATATTAATTGCTCAACCTAGAGTATTACCTGAAATATCAGTTTGTCTCGTTCTCTGCCCATACCTGTCCTTTTGTTCCACAACTTTGGAGAAGGGAAGGAAAAATACGAAGGTGAAAATTGTGAGATGTTTCAAGATGATCTAAATTTCCTTCTAAGTAGGAGAACAAGAATAAAAAAATCTAATCAGGTGAAAAAACCCGTTGAATTCATCCCCCTTGACCTTGCCTAATATGTAAGATAGAACCAAATGTGACTGCACACATTATTTGTCATGCATTTTGATTCGCTGCTAACTAATTCCTGAACTTCAGTGTGTTGGGGCAAAGTTGTGAAAGACAAGATGGTAACTTCAAACTTTTCAAATTTATTGTGATCCACATGCTGCTGAGAAATGCATAATTTCAGGATTTAACACCTGATTAGCTATTAAATGGCTGTCAGGAGAAAATTCTGCAGTAATAGGTTTAGCTTTTAGCCCCTAATTATCACTTCACAGTGGAGTTGGGGTGAGATAATTGAGAACTGCAACACTTAAAGGACTCCAATAGGGTGCTTTTTAAAAAAATACAATGAAGTGAATTATTTCTCTATGAGGACTGCATTTAACAGGTATAGGTAACATGGAAGGAAATATGATAGGGCTTGGGATTTTGTAAAGTGATTTAAAGCCGTTGATTCTTTCATTATGCAATTAAGTGAGGCTCAGCTGTGGATAACTTATCTGGTGTCTAGGTCAAGGCATGTCTTTCAGAACTTTCTATAATAGTTGATAGAATTCTGCCTGTAAATGAGAGATAGAGGCATGTGGCAAACAGATAAAGTAATTCCCTTCAGTTCAATTCAATTTTCAAATCAATAATTATAAATTAAGTTCCTACTGTATGCCACCTTATTGGGCTAGGTTCTAGGTATACAAAAACTGATTCAATAGGCTCCATGTGAAAAAAAAATGGACATTCCATGAGATTTAAAGGTTAGGAAACCACGAAATATCTGTTCTCTTCCATGTCTGACATTGAAAATTCTGACCTTGATAAGGTATTTCTTATTTCCCATTATCCTTTCTATTAAGTGACAACAATTTACTGTGCCAAGAGGGTATGAAAAAGAATATGAAATGCCTGGTTTAGGGACCTAGAACTGTAGCACTACTTTCCCTTACATTTAAACTTATTTCTCTAATATATACATTCCATTCCCACCAGCACAGCTTATTTCCTAACTGCTTTCCTCCCTTCTCCCTCTCCACATATATGCATATACCCAAGTTAATTTCCAATCTTGAGTGTTTGATCCACAATTCTTCCTGACTGGAAAGGTCTTCTGAAGAATAATAAGAGAAAGGAGGAAAGAATAAGCATTTATATAGCACCTACTATGTGCCAAGCACTGGGCTAAGTGTTATTGTTGTGGTTGTTGTTTTTACAAGCATTCTCATTTGAACCTCACAGCAACCTTGTGAATATTATTATTATTATTATTGTTGTTGTTGTTGTTGTGTTGTTGTTGTTGTTGTTGTTGTTGTTGTTACAGCTGAGGAAACTGAAACAAACAAAGGTTAAGTGACTTGCCCAGGGTCTCATAATTATTAAGTGTCTGATGCCAGATTTGATCTAAGGTCTTTCTCAACTCCAAGCTCTATCTAGCAGCATAAACCTATCTAACAGTAGAACAACATGGCATACAATTCCATTTCTACCCTTTTAAACCTATCTAAATTCCTCCTATATAGCTCAAATCACATCTACTTTTCCAGCTACTGTAGTCTACAATAATCTCTCCTTTCTGTGAACCCTAATAGTGTGAACCTATACCATAACATTAGCACTTAATTATATGGTATCTAAGGAAGTTGTATCTAAATGGAAGGATGATTCAATTTTCTCTTGGGGAGGTAAATGAAGGAGTCAGCAGAATTGTGTTCTTTGTGTACTCAAAGATGATAAGAAATATCATTTCTTAGTTCACAAACTCATCTCACTACTACTTACATGAAATATTACTGCTCATATCAAAGGAACTGAAAGAAAAGACAGCAATGGGAAGATCTGAAATATAATTCCATCTCCAATCTGACCTACTTGAGAAAGAAAATAAACTACTACCACAAAGAAAAGGAAATGTATAAAAAAAAGATATTAACATAAAATATCAACATAGAGTTAAAGAAAGAACCAAGAGGCTATGGTAACCAGTCAACATTTTAGCTCCTAGGCAAGCAGAGAGACATGGTATCTAAGGCCAAGAGTAGTTTAGGATATAACTCATTTTTAAAATTTATTGAAGGAAGATAATAGAAAATTATGAACTGTATCATCTCATCAAACAGCAGAGAGGTTGAGAGCAGATGGTTTCACAATTTCTGGTTAATATAGCAACATCAAAGTCAATAGAGGAATCCTGTTTTCCCACATCTACTCCAGCAAAGATCTAAAAAGAGAACCTGGTTGATAACAATCAAGAAATTCCAAGAGAAAGAATAGTAAGACCCTCAATCCATTCCTGTTCTGCACAAAAAAGAAGTCCATGGGTCCTAGAAAAGGAATCTCACCAGGGAAATGTATGTGGGCTCAGTTGAAGAGGCCTGTGGTCTGCCAACACTGCAAATATGCCAAGAAAAATGGAAGCAAGAGCCCTAGAATTCAGGAGCAGGAACAAATAGGGCCTGATCTGTTTGCTGTGGTTTTCTGTAGCACAGGGAGGAAGAGCTGAGCTGATTTGCTTTGAAAGCTCATGACTCTGTGGACCTCTTCAATGATGTAGTGGTTAGTTGGGGTGTATCTAAGAGTACAGAAAGAGTGGTGACTATCCTGGTACAAGATCCCAACCCAGGAACTGAAGCTAGAGGTATCAGTAAGTAGAAGAAACACAACACAATGAAAAAACACAATGTGTTAAGAAGTGTCCAAGATGTAAACATAGAAGAAGAAACTCTGAAGCAAGAACAAGGAGAAGACTTGCTTAAAAAATACTTGTTGACCAAGATACAAAAGACCAGAGTGTCTGTAAGAAGTGAGGCAAGGCTTCTTCTTCTGGGAGCCAAGATGGCAGAGTAAAAAGGTAGTCGCTCTCACCCTCCCCTATCAACCTCTGAAAATGCAGAAAATATCACCCCAGAAAAAAAAAATCCTGGAACAGCTGAACTAGAAGAAAGACAGGGAGCAGCAGTGCAGCAGCCCAGCAAACAGGTCTCCCAGTGCCTCAGCAAAAATAAGGGAAGCAGCACTACAAAGGACCCCAGGCTGATAAGCACCCTGAAGCATTCATCTGAAAGAAGATAAAGAAAGCAACCTAAAGTCTTCCTAAAGTCCCAGCCTTGCTAATTCCAACCCAACACCAGGTAAGCTGTCAGAACCCTAGAGCCTCCAACTGTCAACCAGGAGGAGATCCTGAAGCCCAGGTGGTAGAGCAGGCAAACACCAACACCTGGACCTCAGAGTGCCTCAGTGAGGGCAGAGGAACCAGTGGAAACCGGCTCAGAAAATCACCAGGTGCCTCAGCACTCTACCACAAAGGAATCTCCCAATGCATTAGCAGAAACTAGGGAGGCAGCATTGCAAGGGGCCCCAAGCAGATAAACACCCTGAAGCACCCATCTAAAAGGAGATGAAGAAAGCTAAAGGAAAAGAAAAGCAGGCAACCTAGAATTGCCTGAAAGTTCCAGCCTTGCTGATTCCAGCCCAACATGAGGTAAGCTGCCAAAACCCTACAGCCTCCAATTGCCAACATAAGAGGCCCCAGCACACAAAGCCAGTGACCAAGACCTAGGCTCCCAACACAAGAAGCTTGGGTCAGTGCCCTCTGTTCCCCAGCAGGAGAGCTCAATCTCTTTAAAGGCCAGGGAATAAAAAAACCATGAGTAAAACGAAACATACCATAGATTCATATTATGAGAAGAGTGAAGATCAAGACAGAAATTCTGAAGAGGACAACATTGTCAACAAACCCACATCTGCAACATCAAAAGGGAATATGAACTGGTCTGAAGCCCAAAAAGCCTTCTTAGAAGAGCTCAAGAAGGATTTTAAAAGTCAATGAGAGAGGTAGAAGAGTCCTTAAAAATACAATTGGCCAATTGGAAAAAAAGTACACTGAAGAAAACAAATCCCTTAAATACAATTCACCAATTGAAGAAGGAAGTACAAAAACTAACAGAAGAAAACAATCTGTTAAAAACTAGAATTGGACAAATGGAAACTAATGACTCTGTGAGAGAGCAAGAATCAGTCAAACAGAAACAAAAAAATGAAAAAATAGATGAAAATATAAAATACCTCATTGATAAAACAATCGACCTGGAAAATTGATCCAGGAGAGACAATTTTAAAATCATTGGACTACCTGAAAATCATGATGAAAAAAAGAGCCTGGACAGTATCTTTCAGGAAATCATAAAGGAAAACTGCCCAAGTCCTAGAACCAGAAGGTAAAATAACCATAGAAAGAATACACTGCTCACCACCTGAAAGAGATCCCAAATTGACAACACCAAGGAATATAATAGCAAAATTCCAAAATTACCAGATGAAAGAGAAGGTGCTGCCAGCAGCCAGAAAGAAACAATTTAAATATCATGGAACTACAGTCAGGATTACACAGGACCTTGCAGCATCTACATTAAAAGACTGCAGGGTGTGGAACATATATTCTGTAAGGCAAAGGAGCTTGGATTGCAGCCAAGGATCAACTACCCTGCAAAAATGAGCATGATTTTTTAAGGGAGTAGGTGGATATTCAATGAAATAGGGGACTTCCAAACCTTCCTCATAAAAAGACCAGAGCTCAACAAAAAATTTGATCTTCAAGTACAAGATTCAAGAAAGACATAAGAAGGCAAATGGGACAGAAAGATACAAAATGTTGTTAATAAGGGCAGGCTGTTTACATCCCTGAAAGGGAAGATGAGGCTTGCAACTCTTGAAAACTGTATTGTTATTACACCATGTTAAAGGAGCATACATAAAGGGGTGGATATTAGTTGACTTTGATGTAATGATAAAATAAATTTAATCAAGTGGGTTAAATGGATCCAAGTAAGTGGATTAGTCTGATCTTAGAAAATGTACTGAGAAAGAAGGAGGCAGACAAGGGCAAATTACATTACAGGAAAAGACAGAAAATCCTATTACAGCAGAGGGAAAGAAGGGAGGGGTGAGCATTGTTTGAACCCTGCTCTCATCAGATTTGGCTCAAGAAGGGAATAACATCATCAGGTATGGAAATCTAACTTGCCCTATGGGCAGTAGGAGGGAAAAGGGGAAAGAAAAGGGAGGGGGGTGGAAGGGAGGGAAGAAGTGGTGGGGAAGGGGAAGAAGGGGAGGGTGATAATAGCAGGGAGGGGAGACTGAAGGAGGCGGTGGTCAAAAGCAAAGTACTGGTTGGGGGGAAGGGAGAGAGGAGAAAGAAAAGCATAAATGGGGGGGAAAGGATGGAGAAAAAGACACACATAGTAATCATAACTGTGAAAGTTGAATCACTATCTTTTTTTTCTCCTGTTGAGTTTTGTTTCCTCTTTCTGATGGTTCCTCCTATTGCTTTTAATTTTTACTTACAATTTCATTAATGTGAAAATATGTGTAATAGGAATGCAAATGTATAGCCTATATCAGATTGTGCACTATCTTGGGGAGGGTGGTGGGGAGGAAGGGGGAGAAAAATTTTAAACTCAAAAGCATATAGAAGTGATTGTTGATAAATCAAAATACATTAATAAAATTTAAAAAAGAAGTGAGGCAAGGCAAAATGAATTCAATTATAAATAAAATTAGACTTCTAGAAGAAAACATTGGAAAGAGAATAAATAACTTAGATTAGAAGATATAAAACTTATCTAAGTAGTAGACTCATTAAAAACAACGCATTAGACAGAATTCAATGCACTATGAAAAATATAATACAGTTAAAACTGAAAAATAGAAAAGAATATATGATATATAAAATCAATACCAACTGATCATAAAATAAGTCAAAAGGAGATCATTTTGGAATCTTGAAACTTCCTGAAAGCCATGACCAAACAAGAAATCTGGGCACTACATTTTAATAAATCACATAAGAAAATTTCCCAGATCTATTAGAAAAGAGAACACAGTGACAAATAAAAGGAATCTGCAGAGTAAATACTGAAAGAAACATTAAATTAAAAGCACTAAGAAACATTGCAGAAAAAATCCAGAGATTCTGGGTCAAAGAAAAAACATATTGTAAGCATCCACAACAAAATAATTTGGATACCAAGAAATCACAATCAGAATTACATAAAACTGTATTACAACTACTTTAAAGGACAGAAAAACTTGGAATATGATATTCTAAATCTCAAAAGAAAAAAGGTCTACAAAAGGATGGATTTGAGAGAGATAATAGTGTTCATAAGACATGTTAGGAGGTTACTGCAGTAGTCTTGATGAATGGTAATTAGAGCCACACATGAAGTGGTGGCAGTGGTACAAGAGTGGAAGGGACAGATGCAGATTATTTTAGAAGCTAAGAGAAACTTTCTGATCTATATAAAAACTTTTGGGATCATGTGAACAACAAGATGGAAGACTAGATATTTTTTGTGGTCCTCATTACCTTTCAAGCCTCTCCAAAATGAGTTATGCCAAAGAGGTAAAGCAATTATTAGTATCACCACAGTCTAAGATATCAGAAATTAAAAGAAGGCAACAACCGGAGGAGCTAACCACCAACAAACCTAATCTCTTATCCTTACGACATTTATTCAGCACCCCTACTAACCATCATGCTCTCGAAGAGGTCCACAAACTGAGTCACGGGCTTGCAAAAGAACTCCCATGGGAGAAAGCCGAGGCAGCTTTGAGACTGAGTCCTTAGGAGACGTTCCATCAAAAAAGAAGGAGTTAAAAAGTGAGTGATAGGGGAATATGTAAATTAAAAGAAGACTGATATTACCAAAGATCTCAGGAGGCAGAAAACTCAATTAAAGATCTTTGGTACAAGCCAATAAACCAATAGATAAGATATTAATAACAGGAGGGAATATGGTCTTTAGGTCAAGTAAAAGAGTATATTTATCTATGAATAAATACTGTGAGACAAAGAAAAATAAATAAACACCTAAGGAGTCAGAGGACCCTGTGGACAATTTTGTTCAATGATCTGTGTATTGACATTTTGAAGTGTTAAACAGGGTAATATGTGGTTGCCTGAAGTGTTCATAGAATGACAGTTAAAAGGCAACACAGAGCTCAAGTTAAATGACCTTACTTATACCTAAGAATCATCCCCAATAAGCAACCATTCAGCCTTCACTTACAAATCTTCAGTGAGAGGGAACCCACAAATGCCTGAAGTAGATTATTCTACTTTTGTATAGATCTATTTGTTAGGATGTTTTTCTATTCCATTAAGTCTTTCGTTTGGTGTTCCTACTTTTGTCTACTTGAGTCAAGCACAAGTATAGCCACTCTTCTACATAAGAGCCTTTTCAGTACTTGAAAACAGGTATCATGTTCCCACTAAATCTTTTCTTCTTCAAACTAAACATACTCAGTTCTTTTAACAAATCTTTTACTGCAGGAAAAATGAAACTTTTGTTGTAACAAATAGAAAGTTGACTAGAACTAACATGGTGACCACATCTGATAGTAAAAGCAAGATTCCATACCCATAGTCCTTTATCTCCCAATGAAAAGATAAATTTTCATTTTTTCATTTTTAGAATCTAATTCTATTAACTCAGAATCCAACTTTATTTTGGCATTTGATACTAATCTATTCATTGTTTAAATTGTTTTCTGAGTTGTGTTTACTTTCATCTGCATAATTTCATATTTTCTGTTTCAATGAATTCCTCCTATTTTTTTTTTACTATTACATTGATATATCACAATCACTTTAACCATTCTCCAACCATTGAAGACCAATTTGCTTCCAGGAATTTTCCTACCATAGATAACGCTGCTATGAAGTTTATAATGTATGAGATCTTTCTTTCTTTTCTTTCTTTTTTTTTTTTAGGGTATGTATCCAGCATTGATTCCAAGCCAAGATCTATTTTGAATGAAGTGATGTTGGCTCTTTGTGAATACCATTACCTTTTCTGTATGTTCTTTAATGGTATACTGAATTCTAGGAGATTTCTACCAATGTAGATGATTTTGAAATTGTAACTAATCCCAGTTTGACCTTATCACCTCAAAATGGCAAAAAAAAAAAATACACGAAGTTTAAAAACCACTACAGAGGAGAAAGGAGAGAAATCCCCAAGAAGAAAACTTCACACAAACATGAACATACATGCACACACACACACCTCACCACCACCACCACTACCACCACCCCCAAGAGATTGAAGGAATTAATAAGCAAAACAGAACTCTTAATATACTGCAACAGTGCAAAGAATATCTCCAGAAAAATGAGTAGTTCTGCAATAGCTAGAGTCTCTGAAAAGATAATTGAAATACAAAACAACCCAGATTAGTAGAAATGTTAAATAAGGGATTCAATGAAGATATAAGATGGAAAAAAAAAAGAAGCCTTAAAAAGAGGTTTGAAAAAAATAAGAATTATTGAATTAGGAAGATTTGTGGAGGATTTTGTTAAAATAGTTGGAAGAAGAGAAAGGCAGAAGTAGATTAGAAAATTCAAAGAAACAGCACATTACAGCAAAGTCAAAAGCCAGGAAAATTATCAGAGCATTGTGAGGTTTTTACAGAATCAGCTAACCTTGAAGATAAGACTTGGCTAGTTACTGTACATATCATCAGCCTCCAGAAAAGGATCATGAGCAAAAAAGAACTAATTAAAAAGCCCATTGAAGGATTGGAAATAAAGGAGGAAGTACAGATTTAGAAAATCCATGGAATGCTAGCAGAGAAAACTTACAGAACTCATCTAGAAATGCGATTACTGAACTCCAGTGTTTCCAGCTGTAAAGGGAGAAAAGTATATGTGACCATGAAAAAATAATTCATCAACACCAGCTCAAATTTTCCTAGATTGTCCATCAAAAATGAGAAATGGCAGAGGGGGAGAGGGGAGAATAACAACCTAATATATAATATGCTAAAAATGAAGGAATGTAGCTTATTTCAGGGATAATATACTCTCTGAAGATGAGTACAAGCTCTCAGAAAAATAAAGTTTGAACAACATTGACATTATTTTCTTTTTAGCATTCCTTTTGATTAAATTAGTGTTGAACAAAGTTTTTGACATGGAAATAAAGAGAATAGAAAAAATGTAAGGATAAATGATCCATATTACTTTAAAAGACTAAGAATATTGACCCATGGTGGCCCAATGCTTAACAAATTACAAAGGGGAGACAAGATCATTGTCACTTTTTTTTAAATAGATAATTGATGAGAAAAAGAGAAATCAATTGTGGACTTGGGTGAGGAGAAAGAAGATAGGAAATGAAAAATGAGACAATATTTTATGAAATAATGTTTAGGAGGGGTGTGTGTGTGTGTGTGTGTGTGTGTGTTCACATGCACATACATATATATTTAATCACAGTGTAAAAGAAAATTCAGAAAGGTAAACAATTTTGAAATTTCAGAAGGGCTAGGTGATAACCAAACACTTAGATACTGAAAGGGACAACTCATATCTTTCCTTTAAATCCTACCTTGTCTAAGAGTCATTGAAGAAATAAAAAGAAGCCAAGGTGGCGGAGTGAAAGCAGTAACTTGCTTGAACTCTCCCCAAACCTGTCCAAATACCTGTAAAAAATGGCTCTAAACAAATTCTAAAGCAGGATAACCTACAAAAAGACAGAGTGAAATGAATTTCCAGCCCAAGACAACCTGGATGGTTGATTGGAAAGGTATATCATGCTGGACAGGGAGAGGAATACAGTCTGGTGTGGGCACACAGGCCTCAGTGAACCTGGAGCAGGCCTCAGAGGACTGAATCACAGGCAGCTGTGGCAGCTTTCAGACTTCTCAACCCATGAACGCCAAAGACAATTAGAAGATCAGTGAGAAAAGTCTGTGTCTGTGGTGAGAGAGAAGTGCAGGGTTCTAGCCCTAGTCCCTGAGCTTGACTTCTGGGGTGGCAGCTGCTTCCAGCACCTCAGGCACACAGACTAAGGGGGAATTGAGTGGCTGATCAGAAAGAGATTACAGGGATCTCTTTGCTGGTGTAGGATTCTCTTGCTTTGTCCATGCTTGGATCTGGGTCACAGTTCTGGGGGCAGTCTTGGGGCAAGGAGGAGCGCTGGCATGGTGGAGCTTGTAGTGGCAGTGAAGAAGAAATTCTCCTCATAGTTCCAAGACAGAAAAGAGTGCTTGTGGTCACTCATAGGCCGGAGCACAGGCCAGGAAAGGAGCAAACACCTCACCCCTGATCATAGAAACCTTGGAAGAACTGAAAATTTACAGGTCCCTAGAAGTATCTCTGAAAACAGCTGCAAAAAACCCCCTAAACATGGGACAGTACATTCTCCACCCTGGAAGCAGACCCCTACCTTAATGAAGAGTTTATGTCAAGTAATTGGCTGGGATCATGAGCAAGCAGCATAAAAAGAGTCAGACCATAGAATCTTACTTTGGTGACAAAGAAGATCAAAACATACAACCAGAAGAAGACAACAAAGTCAAAGCTCCTACATCCAAAGCCTCCAAGAAAAATATGAATTAATCTGAGGCCATGGAAGAGCTCAAAAAGGATTTTGAGAAGCAAGTAAGAGAAGTAGAGGAAACACTGAGAGTGATGCAAGAAAATCATGAAAAACAAGTCAACAGCTTGCGAAAGGAGACCCAAAAAAATACTGAAGAAAACAACACCTAAAAAAATAGCTTAACCCAAATGGCAAAAGAGGTCCAAAAAAACAATGAGGAGAAGAATGCCTTAAAAAGAAAAATTGGCCAAATGGAAAAAGAAGTCCAAAAGCTTATTGAAGAAAATACTTACTTAAAAATTAGAATGGAACAATTGGAAGCTAACAACTTTATGAGAAATCAAGACACTGTAAAACAAATCCAAAAGAATGAAAAAATAGAAAACAATGTGCAATATCTCATTGGAAAAACAACTGACTTGGAAAATAGATCCAGGAGAGAGAATTTAAAAATTATTGGACTATCTGAAAGCCATGATCAAAAAAAGAGCCTAGACATCATGTTTCAAGAAATTATTAAGGAAAGCTACCCTGATATTTTAGAACCAGAGGGCAAAATAGAAATGGAAAGAATCCACTGATCACCTTCTATAGCCAAATTCCAGTGTTCCCAGGTCAAGGAGAAAATAATGCAAGCAGCCAGAAAGAAACAATTCAAGCATTGTGAAAACACAATCAGAATAGCACAAGATTTAGCAGCTTCTACATTAAGGGACCACAGTGCTTGGAATATAATACTCTGGAGGGCAAAGGAGATAGGATTACAACCAAGAATCACCTACCCAGCAAAACTGAGTATAATCCTTCAGGGGAAAAAATGGTTATTCAGTGAAATAGAGGACTTTCAAGCATTCTTGATGAAAAGACCAGAGCTGAATAGAAAATTTGACTTTCAGATACGAGACTCAAGAGAAACATGAAGAAGTAAACAGGAAAGAGAAATCATAAGAGACTTATTAAGGTTGAACTGTTTACATTCTGCATGGAAAAATGATATTTATAACTCAAGAGTCCTTTGTCAGTATTAGAGTAGTTGGAGGGGAAAAATTATATGAAGGTATGTATATATATGTATATATATACATATATACATATAGATAGATAGATAGATAGAGGACATAGGGTGAGTTGAAGATGAAGGGGTAATATATGGAGAACAAAATTAAGGGGTAAGAGAGAATTATATGGAGAGAAAGGGAAAGGGAGAGGTAGAATGGGGTAAATTATATCACATAAAACAGACAAGAAGAGGCTTTTACAGTAGAGGGGAAATGGGGGAAGGTGAGAGGGAATGAGTGAATCTTATTCTCATCAGATTTGGCTTAAGGAGAGAATAACATACACACTCAATTGGGTATGGAAATCTACCTTACCCTACAGGAAAATGGGGGGGAAAGGTACAAAAGAGCAGGAGGATGAGAGATGGGAGGACAGAAAACGGGAGGGTGTAATCCAAAGCATATATTTCTAAGGAGGGACTGGGTCAAAAGAGAGAAATAGAATAAATGGGGGGGGAATAGAATTAAAGGAAATACATACAGTTTTTCACAACATGACTACTATGGAAGTGTTTTGCCTGACTACACATGTATAACCTGTATCAAGTTGCAATGAGAGTGGGTGGGGAGGGAGGAAGGGAGAAAATTTGGAACCAAAAGTTTTAAAAACAAAAGTTAAAAAAAATTGTTTTCACATGCAACTGGGAAATAAGATATACAGGAGATGGGTTATAGAAATCTATCGTGCCCTACAGGAAAATTGAAGGGGAAGGGGATAAGAGAAGGTGGGGAGAGATAGAAGGGAGGGCAGATTAGGAGAAGGGGTATTCAGAATGCGTCCCATCTTGGGGAGGGAAAAGATGGGGAGAAAATTTGGAACTCAAAATCTTGTGGAAATGAATATTGAAAACTAAAAATAAATAAATTAATAAAAAAAGAAACAAAAAGAAATAAGCAATGGCCTATGTATTAAAAAAAGAAATTGCCAAGAAAAAGAGAAGGAAAGGAGAAGAATGGAACGAATGTTTCTTAAAATTGAAGTGTCTCTCCTGAAATTTATTTAAATATAGAGATGTGGAGGAGGGAAGACTTTGTAAACACATCTTTTAGAAGGCCAGGGGAATGGAAGATAAAAATATTAGAGTAACAAAAACACAATAAAATGAATAGAGACCCAGGTTAGGCCAGTTAGGGAAAGATAGTATGTCTGAGTCCAAGGTTTGAGTTTGAGAGCAGATTGCTTCATGCATAACAAACTACAACTCTAGAGGAACTGATTATGACAACAAAAATCAATGCAGCAATAACAGCAACCATGTGAAAAATAAGCAGGGAAGAGGGGAAAGCAAAACTATGGATTCTTAGGTTTAAACTAGGAGGATAGGTGAGACTGAGAATTTGTGAGTAAGGATAATCACAATTTCTATTATTTCGCATCTTGTTAGAATGCCAGGTATCACAATAAGACAAAAAAAAATCCTACTTATTCTTCTCTTGTTTAATTATGAGAGCTCATCCTTTTCCATCTAACTATAGGTTGCAATTTGGACAATAATCATTGTCTCCCCATAGTTATTTCTATGGTAGTAGTTGAAAAATGAAATGACTGAGGGGGGAAAAAAGGTTTGATCTTACAATCATATCAATTTATTAAGGATTTATTAATCATATCAATTTATTAAGCAATGCATGCCAATTGCCTAACAAGGAAGGACCAGACCTCCTGAGCTTAGACCTGGACCCTGAATATAGGGGGAGGCAGACTGTTATACATTGGAAAAAAATAATCAAATGAGCCCAATTAATTAAAAGGGGATAATAGAACATTAGGTAATATGATTTTTAATTGGATAAAAGATTAGGGACTTTTCAAGTTGGAAGGGGGTGAGTGAACATATGCCATTCCCTAAGTTCAGGAAAAAAGAGATATCCCACTCCCCCTCCCCTAAGTTTCTGTAAACAGTCAAAGAAACATGGAAAAAATAACTGATTGATCAGTATAGGGAGAGTTTTCAGAAAAGACATATGGTTTCCTTCAGATATACAATAGTGAAAAACCCCTTGCATCAATCTTTGGGTCTGGCCAGGTTTCTGGTCAACATAATCTATGTCCTTAGTTAAGGGTCTTTAAACAGAACGTAGAGGTAGTCCAGCTTCCCATCATGCAGGGATAGGTTCAAATAATGCACTAAGGTTTTCTCCCAATTCCCACAAATGAATGAAGTTTTCTTACAGGACAGAAGTTGGACTAGACCTATAATTGAATAAAAAGGAAACTTAGTTCCAGAATTGAGTCACAAGATGGACTCAGTGCGGTTCATTCAATTCCCACAATTAACCATATGCTGTCCTAATCCCCTCAAATACCTCACTATGTAAAACCAAACTCTTCTGAGTGATCATGGATCTCATCCAGGAACTTTTACAGTGTATAAGGATTTGATGCAACCATGATGAAAATTCAAGGAGAAAGAAAGATTATGTAGGTGGGTAATTCATAACCAGGAACAGGATAGAAGAAATCATGGGATAGAAAATAAACAATCTCAATTACGTGAACTAAAACAGCAATTCCCTAAATAAAATCAATGCTCCTTGAATCAGAAGAAGATACAGATCAAGAAAAAAAATTGCATTATATAACTCTGATAAAAGTCTGGCTTTTCAAATTTATTGAGAAAGAATAGAAACCTATAGAGCTAAGAACTATTTTCTGATAAAGTGGTCAAAGCACTTAGTTTTCAAAAGACAAATATAACCTACCAGGAACAATTGGAAAAATATATAAAGAATCACTAATAACTAGGAAAAAAATGAAAATTAATGAAAACTTGAAGCATAGTATCACAACCATTAAGCTATCAAAGATGGTAAAAGAGAAAAAATAATAATAATAATTTGAAGGGGCTGTGGAAAAGCAGGCATTTTAATTCATGGCTAGTAAGCCAGTGAAATGGTATCATAATTTTGGGAAACAACTTATAATTAAGTCAGAAAAGTTAGAAATTACATATACATTTTGGCCCAAAGATCGTAATACTGAGACTATACTTAAAGAATATATGGAAAGCAGGAAACAAACAAAAAAACCCACAACATACAAGAAATATTCATAGCATATTCATTTTTTTTAATAAAAAACAAGAAATAAAATATTTACCAAATTATTGGGTAATGACAGAACAAATTATGATACATGAATTAATGAAAAATGATAGGAAATAATGACAGAGATGAAAAATTGAAAAAAAAACAAGGAAATCTTATATGAAGTAATGCAGATGAAGAAAGTGGAGCCTGAAGACACATTTTCAACAGTAAAAATCAACATGGAGAGGCAATAAAACCCTAAGTAAAAATAAAGATCAGCGGTACTTGCATTTTGCCAAAGAGAAAAGACAAGGTGCTGGTTTCTGCTAACAGTCATTAGTAGAATGACTTTTTTTAAAAAAAATATTTATTTACAGATCCAAATTCTCTCTCTCCCTTAATTCCCTCAACTTATCATTGAGAAAGCAAGCAATGTTATATCAGTTATACAAGTAAAGTTATGAAAAACATTTCTGTATTAGCCATGTTATCAAAAAAAAAGTTTAAAGCAAAAAGAAAGAAGGAAGGAAGGAAGGAAGAAAATGGAAAAAATGCTTCAATCCACACTCAGAATTCTCCCTCTGGAGGAGGACAGCATGTATTATCATGAATCCTTTGAAATTATTATGGATCAATGTATTGATCAGAGTAGCTCAATTTTTCACAGATGATCACTGTTACAATAATACTGTTACTGTGTACAGTGTTCTCCTGGTGCTTCTCACTTCACTTGGCATCAGTTCTTATATGTCTCAGGTTTTTCTGAAACCAACCCCTTTTTTATTTCTTATAGCACAATAATATTTCATCACAGTCACATATCACAACTTGTTCAGCCATTCTCTAATTGATGGGCTAATTTACAGCTCTCTGCCACCATAAAAGAGCTATTATAGATATTTTTGTACAGCCAGATCTTTTTTCCTTTTTCTTTGGTTTTTTGGGGGGATATAGACTTAGTAGTGATATTGCTTGGTCAAAGGGTATGCACAGTTGTTGGACATAGTTTCAAATTGTTTTCCATAACAGTTGGAGAAGTTCACAATTTCACTAACAGTGCATTAGTGACCCCATTTTTCCACATTCCCTACAGCATTTGCCATTTTCCTCTTTGGTCATCTTAGCTAATGGAATAAGTATAAGATGGCACCTCAGAATTGTTTTACTTTGCATTTCTCTAATTATTAGTGATTTAGAATTTTTTTGTGTGACTTAATAACCTTAATTTCTTCTTTTGAAAACTGCTTGTTCATATCCTTTGACAATTTATCAATTGGGAAATGGATCTTATTTTTATAAATTTCACTCAGTTTCCTATATAATGGAGAAATGAGACTTTTATCAGAGAAATGCTACAAATTTTTGAGTTGCCTTCTTTCCTTCTAATTTTGACTGCATTGATTTTGTTTCCATAAATTTTTTATAATTTCATATAATCAAAACTGTCCTTTCTACTTCCCTTCATCCTCTCTATTTCTTGTTTGGTCATAAACTCTTCTCTCATCCAACAATCTGACAGGTAAGTTTCCATATTCCCCTAATTTGCTTATGATATCAACCTTTATGTCTAAATCATGTACTCATTTTGATGTTTTCTTGTTATACAGTGTAAGAGATTGTTCTATGCCTAGTTTCTGCCTAAATGCTCTTCAGTTTTCTCAGCAGTTTTTGGTTGAATAATAAGTTCCTGCCCTATTAGCTTGAATCTTTATGTTTAGTAAATATTAGTTTACTGTGGTCATTTACTACCATGTATTGTGTCCCTAATCTATTCCATTGATCAATGACTCTATTTCTTATCCAGTAGCAGATTGTTTTGATGATTATCACTTTGGAATATAGTTTGAAATCTGGTACTGCTAGGTTGCTTTTCTTCCCTTTTTTTTTGTTGGATCTCTTAATCTTCTTGACTTTTTGTTCTTCCAGATGAATTTTGTTAATATTTTTCTAGCTCAATAAAATAATTCTTTGGTAGTTTGATTGGTATGGCCCTGAATAAATAAATTAATTTGGGTAGAATTGTCATTTTTATTATATTTGCTCAGCCTACCCATTAGCAATATATATTTCCCCAATTATTTAGATGTATCTTTATTTGTGTGAAAAGTGTTTTGTAATTGTGTTCATATAGTTTCTGGGTTTTGCTTGGCAGGCAGACTCCCAGGTATTTTATACTATCTGCAATTATTTTAAATGGAATTTTTCTTTCTACTCTTCTTGCTGGGTCTTGTTAGTAATAAATAGAAATGCTAATTATTTATATGGATTTATTTTATATACTGAAACTTTGCTAAAGTTGCTAATTGTTTGGAGTTTTTTAGTTAATTCTCTAGATTTCTCTAAGCATACCATTCTATCATCTGCAAAGAGTGATAGTTTTGTTGCTTTGTTGCCTACTCTTCTTCATTCATTTTTTTTCTTGTCTTATTGCTATAGCTAGCATTTCTAGTATAGTACTAGATATCATGTATAGCTAGCATTTCTCGAATAATAATAGAGATCATGGACATTCTGCTTCACCCCGATCTTATTGGGGAGGCATTTTGATAGGAATGGGTGCTATATTTTGTCAAGAGTTTTTCCTGCATCTATTGATGTAATTATATGATTTTTGTTGTTTTTTGTTATTAATATGGTCAATTATGCTTATAGATTTCCTAATATTGAACCAGCCCTGGATTCCTAGTATAAATTTTACCTGGTCATTGTGCATGGTCTTTATGATATTTTGCTGTTATCTCCTTGTTAGCATTTTAAAATACTGTTTTTTTTAGTAGAAAGACTATTGAGTTTTGTTGTTGTTGTCATTTTGTAGGGACATTACAGGGTTTTACTTTTATTTGTCCACTTATTTGGAAGTATCTATAGTGCCCCCAAAATATATTAATTATAATTTTTAAAAATATGAAAAGAAATGAGACAAATAATTGAGATAGGATAAAAGTAAGATACTGCCCAAAATATTTTCATAATTACTACCATGCCAATAAAAATGTATATAGAATAATAAAAAGGTAAAAAGTATCAAAGTATGTAATAAAAAAGTTAGATGATGGGGGCCTAAGTGCCATCAGATCTCAAACTATCTTTTAAAATAGTAATTATTTTAATTACCTAGTTCTAGACTAAAAAAAAAACAAAAAAGTTGATATATGTAATTGGCTAATTAAGTATGATTGAAAAAATGAAGAACTCTGCTGCTGTTTATTTTCTTCTTTTTTATCAAGAGTATTACTAGATCCCTTTATTCTCCATCCTTCACAAAAAACATAATTGTAATAAATGGGCATATTCAAGCAAAAGAAATGTCAGCATCTGCCATGTTCAAAGATGTATGTCTCATGTTGCACTTTGGGACCCATCCTTGGGTCATCAGGAGGTGAGTAACATGCTTCATTTTCAAAACTCTGGAGTCCTAGTTGGTCGGTCATTTCATTGATCAGCATTCTCAAGCCTTTCAAAACTTTTTCCTTACACTGCATTTTTACTGTAAAAATGTTACGGTTCTGTTTGATGCAAAAACTTTTCAATTTTATGTAATCCACATGGTACATCTTATCTTCTATGATGCTCTCCATCCTTTATCTGGTCATGAACTCTTTTTCTTTTAATAATTGCAAAAAGTATTTTCTTTCTTCCTCCTCCAATTTGTTTTGGATGTGACCTTTCATATCTAGGTCATGTATCCATTTAAAGAACAGAAGATGGTGTTTGAACTTACTTTTAGAGAGAGAGAGTGCCACAGTGCAGCAAAGGTCTAAAGTGAGTGTTTTCCAGATGCATACAATGGTAAGGTCAAAGACATAAAAATAAGAAAAGTGAGGTCTTTGAGAATAAAGAAAGAAGAATCTAGTTCAGCCAGATTACAGAGAATAAGATTGGGTAATTTCCAATGAGATTGTAAAGTTAAATTGGGGCTAGGTTGTGAAGGGCTTTAAAAGCTAAACATAATTTTATATTTTATCCTAGCACCAATATAAAGTCATTGGAGTTGATTGAGTAGGGGAGTCATATAATTAGATCTGTACCTAAGGAAAACTACTTTGGTAAGAATTTGCAAAATGAACTGGAATGGTGATAGTCTTGAGTCAAGGGAATCAATAAGAATGTTATTAAAATAATCTAGGTGAGAGGTAATGAGAAGAGAGAAGAGGTATTTTGTGATACATGTGGTGATAGTAGAAATGGCAAGACTTGGAAACTGGATACGTGAAAGGAAGAAAAGAAAAAGATCTAGTATATAACCTTATTGAGCATGTAATATGAATTCCAACAAAGGGGACTAAGGAATGGTTAGATAGTTAGAACCAGGAGAGAGTAGCATCATGAAAACCAGAGAAGAGAGGATATCTAGGGAGAGAGGGAGGTCAACAGTCTGAAATACAGTTGTTAAATCTGGAAACCAAAGAATTGAGAAAAGACTGTAACGACTGGCCAACCACGAGCAAATAATATCTCTCTACTAATTTAGATTTTCTTTTATTTCTGGTAAAACAGTGTCTTGTAGCTATATTCACATAGTTCTTTTGTGCATCTTTATTCATCCTGTTGTTATTTTTAAAACAATTTCCCTTTCCATCTTTCCATGCTAGATTTTGTTAATATTATATGGAAAGGAAATGACATTTCTTATTGTGACTGTGGGGAGGGGAAGGATTAATTTTGTATCCTGATAGTTTCTAAAGTTATCAATTATCTCAATTAATTTTCAGTTGACTCTAAGATTCTCTATGTAGACCATTATGTTACCAGCAAAAAGCTGCAATTTGTTTTCTTTATTGGCTATTCTTATTCCCTCAATTTCTTTTCCTTGTCTTATTGATACAACGAGCATTTCTAACATTATGAAACATAACAATGATGATCACGAGCAACTAAAAGTTTATGTATAATTTCATTGGAAAGATCTTTACCTTTATTACATATAATGCTAACACTTGGTTTGTATAGATATTATTTACTCTATTACAGAAAGATTTATTTATTCCTATGTTTTGGTGGGGATTTTTAAGAGAATACTGTATTTTTGTCAAAAGCTTTTTTGGCATCTACTGATATAATCATGTAATTTTGATTGGTTCATTTTTCACATATTCTGTTGTGTTTATAGTTTTTAAAATATTGAACTTAATATTAAATATAGTTTTATTAATCTTGAATTGGTTCCTTTGAGCCAATTTCTTAATATTGAACAAAAAGCCTACTAGGTCAGAGTGTACAATCTTTATGATGTGTTGAGATAGCTTCTTTGCTATATTTACATTTTGGGTCAACATTCATTAAGCATATTGGTCTATTTTTTCTTTCTCTAATTTGTCACTTCCACACTCAGAACTTAAAAACTTTAGTGGTATCATAGACAGAATTTGGCAAGATCATTTTTTTCTCCTTTATTTTCCCTAACAGTTTGTATAATATTTGAATTAATTGTTCTTTGAATGTAGGCTACATTCTACCAGGTCATGGTTTTGTTTTTGTTTTTCTTTCAGAGTTAATTTACAGCTTGTTTGGTGTCTTTTTCTGAAATTGAGTTACTAAATAATTATTTTGTTGAGCTGGATACTTTATGTAGTCATCCATTTCATTTAAATCATCATTTCTGTTGGCATATGATTGAGTAAAATAGCTTTTTATTATTTCCTTTACTTCCTTATTTTCACTTTCTTTTCACTTTTGACATTGGCAATTTGGTTCCCTCTGTCTTTTCAAAATCAGTTGAATTTATCTCTTTTTAATAAATAATCAAACTTTTATTCTTATTTATAAATTCCTTAGGGTTATTTTGTTTGTTTTTTCTTCTTGCTGTCAGTTTCTTTAATCTCCTCTTTGATTTCACAATGTCCATTCTTTATGTTTATGTGGGATGTAAAATTTCATGTTTCTTAATTTATTTTAGCTACATGTCCATTGTTCTATTTTTTTGTTGTTGATGAAAGTGTTTAAAAATAGACATTTTCCTTCTTTGATTGCTTTTTCTTTTGTGAAATACTCTATTGTTTCTACAACTTGTCCTTTGACTTATGAATTTTGGGGATGTTATTAGTCTTCAATTAATTTTGATAATTTATTAAATGGCCCTTTATTGAAGGTTTTTTATTGAACTGTGGGAGTTCTATTCCTTGGAGAGGGCAACAGCAGCAACAGAAACTTCTGGAGCTATTAAGTCAAAGATGGTAAGGAAGAGGAGACAACTGGTCAGAAAGAGATTATAGAGGCCCTTTGTGCTAGCATTGGGTCCAAAACAGGGCATTTCCTAGCAGCTCCATTACTTACACCAACTTCTGGTTCACAATTTCAGGGCAGAGAAGAGTGCTTGCTGTCCCAAGGGATCAGGGATCCTGAACAATATAGCTTCCAGACAATGATAAACTTAGAAAACCCTAGAGATGATGGCATACTTAGACACCGATAGAGAATCAACTAAAATACTAGTTAAAACCATTTACAGCTGAAGAAATCATCATAAATATCAGTATTTCTATATGTTACCAACAAAACCTAGCAAGGAGAAATTTTATTTAAAATAACTGCAAAATGTTTAAAATGCTTGAAAGTCTATTTGCCAAGATCAACCCAGAAACTATATGAACACAATTGCAAAACACTTTTAAAAATATTTGTTTGTTTTTTGTTTTCAACATTCATTTCTGTAAGATTTTGAGTTCTAAATTTCCTCACCCTCCCTCCACTTCCTCCTCCCCAAGACAGCATGCAATATGACATAGGTTATACATGTATAATCATATTAAACATATTTCCACATTAGCCATGTTGTAAATAAAAATTAGAACCAAAGGGAAAAATCATGAGAAAGAAAAAATGAGAGAGAGAGAGAGAGAGAGAGAGAGAATAGTGTGCTTTGACCTGCATTCAGACTCCATAGTTCTTTCTCTGGATGTGGATAGCATTTTGTCTTATGGAATTGTCTTAAATCCTTGTATTGCTGAAAAGAGTTAAATCTATCAAAGTTGGTCATCACATAATGTTGCTGTTACTGTGTACAATATTCTCCTGGTTCTGCTCACTTCACTCAGCATCAGTTCATGTAAGTCTTTCCAGGCTTTTCTGATGTCCACTTGCTCATCATTTCTTATGAAACACTAGTATTCCATTACATTCATATAAGACAACTTATTCAGCCATTCCCCAATTGATAGGCATCTCCTCAATTTCCAATTCTTGGCCACCACAAAAAGAGCTGCTACAAATATTTTTGTATATGTGGGTCCTTTCCCCATTACAAACACTTTTCAAATAAATAAAGATAGGTCTAAACAATTACAGCAATATTCATTGCTCAGGGGTAGGTTGAGGCATTATAATAAAAATTAGAATTTTACCTAAATTAACTTATATATTCAGTGCCATACCAATCAAACTACCAAAGAATTATTTTATAGAGCTTAAAAAGAATAACAAACTTCATCTGGAAGAACAAAATGTCAAGAATAAAATGGGAATCAATGGAAAAAATATGAAGGAAGGTGATATAGAAGTACTTGATTTCATCTACTGTTTGATAAACCCAAAGACTCCAGCTTCTGGGATAAGAACGTGACAAAACTACAAAGTAGTATGGCAGAAAGTGGGGATAGACCAACTTCTTACACCATAAACCAGGATAAGGTCAAAATGGTACATGATTTAGACATAAAGGATGATACTATAAGCAAATTAGGAGAGCAAGGAATAGTTTACCTGTCAGATCTACGGAGAAAGGAAGAATTCATGACCAAACAAGAGATAGAGAACATTTTGAAATGCAAAATAGATCATTTTGATTACATTAAATTGAAAAGGGTTTGCACAAAGCAAGCAAATACAACTAAGATTACAGAGGAAGCAGAAATCTGGGAAATAATGTTTATATCAATGTCTCTGATAAAGGATTCATTTCTCAAATACATAGAGGATTGAGTCAAATTTATAAGAATACAAGTCATTCCCCAACTGATAAGTGGTCAAAGGATATGAACAGGCAATTTTCAAAGGAAGAAATTAATGCTATCTATAGTCAAATGAAAAAATGCTTTAAATCACTGTTGATTAGAGAAATGCAAATTAAAACAACTCTGAGATATGACCTCACACTTATTGAATTGGCTAATACAACAAAAACAAAAGGAAAATGATAAATGTTGGAGATGTGAGAAAATTGGAACACTAATGCATTGTCAGTGGAGTTGTGAACTGATCTAATCATTCGGGAGAGTAGTTTGGAACTGTGCCCAAAGGGCTATAAGCCTATGCATACTCTTTGATCCAGCAATACCACTGGAAGGTCTCTATCCTAAAGACATCCAAAAAAGGGGGAAAGGACCCACATGTACAAAAATATTTATAGCAGCTCTTTTTGTGGTGGCCAAGAATTTGAAATTGAGGGGATGCCCATCAATTGGGGAATGGTTAAACAGGTTGTGATATATGAATGTAATGGAATACTATTGTTCTATAAGAAATGGTGAGCAGACAGATTTCAGAAAAAACTTGGAAATACTTACATGAATTGATACTGAGTAAAGTGAGCAAAACCAGGAGAACATTGTGTGATGACCAACTTTGATAGACTTAGCTCTTCTCAGCAGTACGAGGATTTAAGACAATTTCAAAAGATTCATGATGGAAAATGCTATTCACATGCAGAGAACAAACTGTGGAGTCTGAAAGCAGATTGAAGCATACTATTTCCTCTTTTTGTTTTATTTTGTTTTTTTTTCTTTCTCATGGATTTTCCCCTTTTGTTCTGATTCTTCTTTCACAATTTGGCTAAGGTAGAAATATGTTTAATATGACTGTACATTTATATAGCCTATATCAGATTGCATGCTAGCTTGGGAAGGGAGTAAGGAAGGGGGGGAAATTTGGAACTCAAAATCTTATAAAAAGGGAATGTAGAAAGCTAAAAATAAATAAATAAATAAATAATTTGAAGATAATAAAATAAAAATAAATACTTGATTTCAAATTATATTACAATCCAGTGATCACCAAAATGCTCTGGTATCAGCTAAGAAATAGAGCACTGTATCAGTAGAATAGATTAGGTAGACAATACAAGTAATAAATGACCATAGTTATCTATTGTTTGATAAACCCAGAGATACAAGCTTTTGGAGTAAAAACACATCAATTGACAAAAGTTGCTGGAACACTGGAGAGCAGTTTGGCAGAAACTAGTCATAAACCAACATCTCACACCAAGATAAGGTTAAAATGGATTATTTAGACATGGAAGGTAATGTTATTGCTGTTCAATTGTTTCAGTTGTATCTGGCTCTTTGTGACCCCATTTGGGGGTTTCTTGGCAAGGATAGTGGAATGGTTTGCCATTTCCTTCTCCAGTTCATTTTAAGATGAGGAAACTGAGGCAAACAGGGTTAAATGATTTGTCCAGAGTCACACAGTTAGTATGTGTCTGAGGTCAGATTTGAACTTAGGAAGATGAGGCTTCCTTACACCAGGTCTGGTACTCTATCCACTGTACCACCTAGCTGAACTGAGGCAAACAGAGTTGAGTAACTTGCCCACTGTAACACAGCTAGCAAGTATCAAATGAGTCTTCCTGACTCTAGGCCCAGCACTCTATCCACTGTGCCTCCTAGCTGCCCATTTGAAGGGTGATATTATAAGTAAATCAGTGGAGCATGAAAAATGTACTTGTCAGACATATGAATAAGGGAAGAGTTTACAACCCAACAAAAGTTAAAGAGGGTCATGAGAAGTAAAATGAAGCATACATTTTTTTACTTTATGTTTCTTCCTTTTTAAAAATGTTTGCAACATGGCTAATATGGAAGTATGTTTTGTATGACTTTACATGCACAGTTGTTATCATATCATTTGCCTTCTCAATGGGTGGTAAAGAGGCAGGCAGGAGGGAGGATATTTGGAAATAATTTTTAAATGAATGTTTAAAATAAATTTTGATAAAATAATATTAAATAGTTTTGTTGGCTTCTACTTTAGAATATATTTTGAGGTCTAGATGTGCTATTTATCATCTTTCATTCCTACCTATTTTTGTATTTCCTTCCATATTATAAAATCTTTTGTTTCTCCAAATGAATTTTGTTATTTTATCAAGTTCTATAATGTATCCTTGTGATAGTTTAATTGATATAGCATTAAAATTATAAATTAATTTCGGTCATATTATTATTTTTATTACGTAGCCCAACCCAACCATGAGCATGAATATCCCTCCAGCTATTCAGGTCATTTTTTTTTCTTAAGGAGGATTTTTTAGCTTAATATATACAAAAAGGAGATGGGGGTCAAAGTAGAGTTCTGTCACATTGCCTCAGAGTGCTAGACTGAGAGTAGGGGAACAGGACAATCATTGAGTGCATCCTAGAGCATATGCCCATGGGTCAGGTGATGTCTCCCTGCCACAGTGTGAGGGCTGGTCCAGGAGTAGGAGCTGAATGGCTGTGTTAGGAATTAAGGATTATCCTCCTCTGCTGTTAGTTCATGAGGCTATTTCCATGTTAGGGTTCTTAGATTTTGAAGAGAGTTGAAATTGCTTTACCTCATCTGCACAATTCCTATTTTAAGAAGGTTTAAGAAGTCATGAGGATTAGACAAAATGTCTAGTCCTTCATTTTCTTAGTCAAGTGATGAAAGTGCAATAATGCAGGGCAATTTTTCTTCTTTTTCCCTACAGTATCTCTCTCCACAAAGAAAGGGGTGTTGAAAGAAGGATGTCTTTAACATGTGACGTATGTGATGAGATATGCTTCTGGTTCCTGCTTCCCAGTCCACCATCACAGGTTCTTTCTTTCATTTTATTCCTCTTCTTCTCCATTCGTACTCTACCTCCTGAAGATGGAATTCATTTTCTTATTGACTTTCTTTTCCCTAAATAGTCTTTCATCACTCTTAATTACCTTCTCCCAGTCCCTACCAGATTCCCCGTTGAGTTAAATATATTTCTACATCAAACTTTGTGTGCATATAACTGTGTGTGTGGGTGGGTATAAATGTGGGTATATTAAACCCTCCTTTCACCACTTAACATGAAGCTGAGGTTCATAGGCAGCCTATTCTTCCTGCCTTTGCTGGGGCAGCTTGAAATTTGAGCTTGCAAAATGTCCTTACCATAGTTGCTTCTTTGATTTCTTGATTTCATAGTCTGTTGTTGTTTGTTTGTTGTTATTTTTTAGTACTTGGTGAGGTAGTTGTGAAAGAACTGGGTTTCTCATTTTCCATTCATTCTTTCATCTTAAGGAGAACTGAAAGGACTCTTCCCCCCCCCCCCAACAATTACTACTGGAAATAATGGAAAGAATCCTGATCAAAGCAAGGTTGGGATCAGCAAATTTCAGCAATAAATTCCAAACTGATCAGAGAATTTTAAAAAAGTCACATGATAAAATATTTGCAGAGAATGGGAGATTATATCTTTCATAGTTACGGATAAAAGAATTCATGACCAGAAACAATATAGAAGTATTTATAATAGAAAATAGACAATATAAAATATAGAAACAAAATAGATATTATATTTATCTTATGTACTACATGTAATTTTTCTTTGAAAAGTTGTATTGATGTTTGTTTGTTTGTTATAACAGTTACCTCTTGATATTCCTACTCCAAACTGAAACCTACATTGTAATATAAAAAAGTTAAGTAAAACCAACCTATGAAATCACATTTTACCCAATATGCAACATTCATTTTTGTAGACCCCTTTCTCTCTATAAAGAGGAAAGCCATGTGTTTCATCACCTCATGTCCAGGACAAGGATTGGTCACTGCACTTAGGCTGTATTTAGTATTATTTTTGCTTACATATTTTTACTGTCTGTTGTTCTTCTGGTGTTGCATTTTTTATTGTTTTACATCAGTTTATATCAAGGCAGCTATAAGTGTAGAGTCGGCCTCAGGTTCAGGATGGTCCCTGCCATTTATTGGATTATGATCCCGGGCTGGTTGCTTAAATAATCCATGCTCTTGTTAACTTTTTAAAACTACAAGTTGCAGAGATGTCGTGGTTTGTCCTTTTCTTTTTTGGTGAGGCAATTGGGGGTAAGTGACTTGCCCACAGGCACACAGCTAGTAAGTGTTATGTGTCTGAAGTCAGATTTGAGCTCAGGTGCTCCTTACTCCAGGGCCAGTGCTCTATTCACAGCACCATTAAAGTGTCAATTTACATTGAAAGAGTGAGTTTCCTATGTAATCCCAGATCTAGTCTCTGTATCCTTTTCCTATTACGCATCTGTCTCCTTAACTTTCCTGTGAATGTTACTTTTCCTGTTCAAAATTTTTACACTATAATAATATTCTATTACATTCATAAACCACAATATATTTAAGCCATTCCCTCCAGTTAAGTCACATTCACTGTTTCTAGGGGTTTTTTTTTAATTTCTATTTGTTTATTTTTAAGCAATTGAAGTTAAGTGACTTACCTAGGGTCACACAGCTAGTAAGTGTTAAGTGTTTGGTCTGAGGTCAGATTTGAACTCAGGTCCTTCTGACTTCAGGGCCAGTGCTCTATCCACCATGTCATCTAGCTGCCCCCCACTATTTCCAGTTTTGTTGCTACTGTTTGCTCATATCCTTTGACCATTTCTCTATTTGATAATGGCTTTTGGTCTTATATGTTCATATTAATTCCCTATATTTCTTAGATATCAGATTTTTATCAGTGATATTTGATGCAAAGATTTATGATGCAAAGATTTTCCCCCACTCACCCATCTTATTCTTATTGAGTTTGTTCATGAAAAACTTTTTTTAGCTTTATATAGTAGGAATTATTTATTTCTTTTTTATACTCACAAATATCCCTTTCTTGCTTAAGAATTGGCACCCCCCACACCATATTTGTGAAAGGCAATTTGTTGTGTGTTTTTTTTAATGATTGAATTTTTAGTAGTTAGATCATGATGTATTCAGTGTTATTTTAGTATATGGTATGAAATGTTGATCTAAACTCATTTGCTGTCATAATATCATATTACAATCTCATCTTTGTTTTCACTCAGATAAGGAGCACTTCTGAGATTTTCAAATTTGTCTTCTGTTGTAAGTGAAAGGCTATCTCTTAGCTATCTGCAATACTTTTTTTGACTTTGAAGGCCTGAATTTTAATAGTGATTACATTTCTTTGGTGAATTAAATTTGGCATTGATCTGTTAGTGATCCTATTGGATTCTTTATACTTTGCCCTCTGTTGCAATGCTTTTGGCCAGTATTTTGGCCAGTATTTTTTTCTGAAGTATAGCTTTCATGCTATTGGAATTCATCACATACATACACAACTCCACCCCCCACACACACACACACACTCACTCACCTGGGAGATCTATGCTTTTTAAATTATCTCCTTGTCTATTTAAATCTTGCTATTTATTTGCTTTTCTAAAGTCGATTGCTTTGGCTGTATGGGAGTCATGTGTTCCCTCAATGCTGCTGTTCATTGATTTGGTTCTGTCAGATTTTCTTCCATTTATACATTCTGGGTTCCAAAATTGCCATATTCTTTTTCAAAGCAATCTGGTTAGCTGCATGATGCTGGACTTATCCATAATTGCTCATTTTTTCTATCTTAAGGGTTGGGTGAATTCAATGTTTACCCTATATTAAGGGATCAGAGTGGGTATGACAAAAAGAGAACTTGAAGGAGAGAAGGAAGAGGAAAGAAAACAACATAGCCAAAGCTGGAATTGTAGACCTAGTAAGACACTCGTATTGAGAATGGGGAACTAAGTTATTCGGATGCAGTTAAGGAGAGGAGTTCTATAATGCAGTCTTCTGCTTGATTTTTTTTTTAGATTTTACATTTTGGAGAAGGATTTCCTTTGTTCTCTTCCTCTTGTAGTTTCATTTACTTTGTCATTTTTTTCTTTTTGTTTTAAGGTCATAAAAGTGGGAATTTGGTGAAGACAACCACTCAATCATTCAATTGCATTTTGCCTATTAAATCAAGGGCTGGACTACTAAAAAGGCTCTTCAGAAAAATCCACATTCATACATATTGGAAAAGATAAATTGGATAGAAAATACAAATTGCCTCCATTATGACATGCGGCTGTAGGCACAAGTTTTTAAACAAATGAATCAATGTTTGTATATTGGACAAAAACTGTAAAAAACTATAAATAAGCTATTCCTGGAAATGAATAGTGAAGTTGAATAAGATTTGAGAAATTTCAAAGCACTTTCATGATTCTAATAAGTCTGCCCCAGTAAAAACATATCTCTTTAACACCAATATTCTCTAGGTGAAAATTTAGTAGCAAATCACAAAAAGCAAACATCTCTTAAAGAACCATGAGTATGAAAAGGCAATGGAAAGACAGATGATGTATATAAGTAGACTAAATATTGACAATTTTAACCAGAGAGAGAGAATCCTAATCTTTACAATGGAGATAATAGTATTTCCTTCACAGGATTATTTTGAGGATAAAATGAGATAATGAATGAAAAGTGCTTCTCAAATCTTATAAGACTATATAAATATGAATTCCCTGTCTGTCTGTCTCTATCTTTCTCTGCAGTCATGTTTCTATTTAGAAACGGATGTAGGCTAGTTATGTTAGAAAAATGAGAAGAAACAGATGGCTATCAAAAGAATGTTATCATTGGACCTAGAGATACTAAACCCACCAGAGGAAGACCTCCAGTGCATTTGGTAAATCTCCTTTGGAGGATAAGACTAGCAAGGGATGAGAAGAGATGGAGGGGTTGTGATATGAATGAGTAATCACACTGATGAAATCATCGATCCATCAAAGCATTATTAAACCATGACAGTTCACATTTAAATATAATTTTATGATACTACAAAGCTCTTTTCTTACAATGGCCCTGGGAGGTAGATTGTTGGTCTATTATGATCCCTATTTTACAATCAAGGAAAAAGGAGGTTCAGAGGTTAAGTGACTTAGTAGAATCTCACAAAAAGTAAGTGCCGGAGCTATGTCTTAGATAAAGATGTTCAAAACCTAGTGCTTTTTCTACTATTACAAGCTGCATCAGAGTGTGATCATGGATGGTGTTATTTATGGAACACAGCAAATCTCTGCCCCAAATCCTCTTATATAGCAGCACCTGAAATGTCTTAATTAGAATTCTTCCTTTCAGGAACTAACCCTCCACATTTTGTCAAGTGTTATCCATCCTTTGAGGCCAGTTTAAGTGCCCTGTTGAACTTTCTCCTAGTATCTCAACTCATGATCTATTTCTTCTCTGAAGTAATAAAACATTTACTGTTCATACAAAATTTGTATGCACTATCTTTTTTATCTAGGATGCAATGTGCAAAGACCATTCTCATAGACCAGTTTCATCATTAATACAAACATGGGGATGGAGAAGTGAGTCCCTGCCTTCAAAGAGTTCACAATCTAGTGGGTAGAAAACATAAATAACTAGGTATATAAAAATATATGTATGTATTACATATGTATATATACATATATATACACACAGAGTAGATGGGTGGGAACTATGTGTGTGAGTACAGGTGTATGAGTATATACACATATACATATGTACACATGCATATCCATACACACACACACACACACACACACACACACACACACACACATACAGAGACAGGTTTTTGTGGATCATTCTCATCTGATAGGCCATCATTTCACTTCTGTAAGCTTGGCTGAGATGTTTGTAAATTAAAAAAATTCTGCTGTATTCATCAGATTTTAACAAAAGCTTTTGACTTGATAGAACAAAACATAGCCTTAAGAGTCCCACACAAGATATCTTCCAAGAACCTGAGATCACTTTGCTCAGTGATCCTCTGATCATCACTACCAGTGGAGGCAGAAAACAGGGAGACACATGCTTACAAAAGGTGAGCAAACATACATCATCACTGGAGACAAAAGGCTGATGCATTGAGATGATGGGTTTTCTCTGATAATGGTGTTTTCTCCTCTATCATAACCCATAAGTCCCTGGTGCAAATGCTAATTGTGATGAAATTACTGTTGTTCTATATGACGTCTTTCTTCTAAGGAACTCCAAGTGTAAGGATAAAGGAGGACAAATGGTTGGGAAGAGGCATCCTTGTTCTGCTGCTTTCCAGACCTATGTCAGAGAAGAATTGAAACTTCAACCAACAAATAAATACCTCTTGGGTCCCCTGATGAGGACATAGAGGTTCTTGGATGCATATACTTCAAGGCTGTTTGACTGCAGGCAGACAAATCCTCGGATGAGGGATTTTTAAGCAAGTTGGTGATTTCCAAATGAAGGATATCAGCCATAGAACTTTAAAGTGCTCTTGTGCAACTTGGCTTGCCAGTGAAATATTGCTTTCTCCTTTTTTTGGAACAATTATTTCTTTTATTTTTCCCTAGACAAAGCTATAGACATTCTCCTCCTCCCTTTTGAGGCTTATGTTCAAGAGAACCAAGGTTGTAGATCATGCGGGGTTACTCCCCAGATAGACATGCATAACACAGGTACATTCTGGGACTCAAAATGTCTGGGTTGGTTTCTGATTTGTTTCAAGAAAAATATTTGATACGGTTTCTAAACTCCCAAACACAATTGGAGATGATACATTAACTTAATTTCTTTAAAAGAAGATATATGATTATTTATTCATAGATTTAAAGCTGGAAAGAGCTAAAATCCAAAGCCCTCACTTTATAGAAGAAAAAGCTAAGGAGACTTAATGACTTGTCCAACATCACACAGCTAGTGAATGTCTAAGACAGGATTGGAATCCAGGGCTTCCTGACTCCAATCCAAATGCCCTATCCACTACATCCTGATATTTTTCCAAGGAACAAACCTAGTGCTAACTATAGACACAGTAAATTAAAAAAAAAAAAAAACAAAGGCGCAAGGAAATTGGGTATTTCTTTATTCCACTGTTCCTTAAGGATCAGTCAGCCAGGCAGCTTTTATGACTATGGCCCTAATTAACTATGGCCCTACACCAAGCACTGCAGGATATAAAGTAAGGCTAAAACAGTCCCTACTTTCACGGAGCTCACAATCTAATGGAGGAATCAGCATGTAAGTAACTAGGTATATAGATATATACAGAATAGATGGAAGGTCATCTCAGAGAGGAAGGCACCGTAGTTGAAGAGAACTGGAAAAGTCTCATGCAAAAAGGATTGCTTAAGATGGACATTTTTGAAAGCCAACTGTAATTGCCTAGGGTTCAGAAGTTCCAATCATGAAGTGTAAAGGAGAATTGAAGGAATGCTTCAGCTCTGTCACTAATGTTCTGGCAGTACTTTGGGAGAGTAGAGGAAGCGGTGATTGGGTGGCACAGACAAGCTTTAAGGGTATTTTTAAAGTGCTCTACTGCCTGACCAATTCATTTTCTTTGAAGAATGTCATCTGGACTCCTTGGCTGACTTCCCAGCCTTGCAAGGGGCATAAAGATACCTCCCAAACTCGAAGGCAAAGGAGCATAATTGTAGAATACAGAAATCCTAGAATACAGATGTCTTAGTGGACAGAGGCTTTTTGGTTTTATTTGTAGCTTCTGTGTAACACTCAGAATGTCATCAATACTCAACAAAATTTTTTAGTAAGATTTTCATTGATTTTTTTTGTTGTTTTTTCATCCCCTATCCATCTGTCCTATCTTACCCAGGGGGTAATCCCCAGTGCAAAAGAATTTAAAAGGAATAGAAAAAATAGTTCAGCAAAACTAATCAATACAAGTTGGACAATGTTTTCCACGAACTACGCCTATGTGTATGTACGTATATAAATATAAATATAAATATTTATGTATGCATGTATGTATGTGTGTATATATATATACACACACAGACATATACGTGTATATATATACACACACATATGTGTATACACACACATATATATATGTACATACACACACATATGTGTATACACACACACACATATATATGTACATACACACACATATGTATGTATGTATGTATGTATTCCCCAAAGAGGGGAACAAGGTGCATTTTCTTATCTTGTCTTTAGGATCCATCTAGATTATAATTGCATAGGGTTTGGTTTTGCTTTTATTATTTCCATTGACAATGTTATAGTTATTGAATCTGTACTCTTCTGGTTCTGATCACATCACTTTGCATCAATTCATCCAAGTTTTCTCATGATTTTCTGTATTCTTCATATGTGTCATTTCTTCACAGTGCAATAACAGTTTACTGTGCTGGTTCAGGAGTAAATAGATTTGAGATTTCAATCCTGTCTCTGTGACTTTAAGTGAATCCTGTAAACTTCCTTAGCTTCCATTTTGTCATCTGTAAATTATAGGGGTTGGACTAATGGTCTCTGAGGTTTCTTTAAGCTCCAGATCAATGATCCTATATACTGTAATTTATTTTGCCATTCCCCAGTTGGTGATCATCAATTTTGTTTTTGGTTCTTTGCTACTATAAAAAGTATTGCTAAAGGCATTTTAGCATATTATATTTTCCTTTCTGCCTTTGCTCTCCTTCAGGTAGATGATGCTCAGCAAATAAAAAAAAATAGCTATCACCTATTGATTGATTTGATTGATGCAGTGAGGCAGGTAGGTGGTTCAGTAGATAGAGCATCAGTTCTGGAGTCAGGAAGATTTGAGTTCAAATATGGCCTCAGACACTCATTAGCTATATGACCCTGGACAAGTCACTTAATTCTGCCTTAATCCACTAGAGAAGGAAATGGCAAACCATCCAGTATCTTTGCCAAGAAAACCCCATCAATGGTATGGTCTAAAGGGTAATGAAGAATTGATCAAGACTGAATGACTGAACAACAACTTAATAGAAGTACGGAAGCAGTGAAGTTCAGTGGATAGAAAGATGCTTTCAAAGCTAGAAAGACCTGGGTTCAAATCCTGCCTCTGACACATAGTGGCAAGTCACTTAACCTCTTAGTGATCTAGGCTATTAGTAACAAACTCAAATACAAACGGAGTCACTAATCTGTGCAGGCCAAATGTTGACTTAGCAAACCACAAATTTTTATGTATTCCTTTTTATTAATACATTAAGACATTAAAATCATATAGGAACGATTTTTAAACTGGTTTGGCCTGCACTCAGGAGTGTTGACACTGGAGAATGGAATGGCAAATCAAAACTCCATTGATAGTATTGACGTGCTATAGTTCTTGGGGTCATGAAGAGTCAGACACAACTCAACAATGACAACAACAATGACAAGGGTGTTGGGGACACCTGTGGCTGTGGGCTGAGTGTTTGACACCTCTGTTGTAGATGAATCTTTAAGACTGTAAGTTGCACAAAGATACCAATATGCATTAGTAGGGGTGTCCTGACCTGAAAGTTCTCTGTTCTAACGAAATTCCAGGTCTATAACCCCCTTCCCTAGAAGAACAAAGTGATGAAGGCAAACAATTTAATAATTAACATATGTATTATATATTATACATATAAAATACATAATATACATAATATAATACATATATTACATATATAATAATAATGTGAAGAGGGGTAGCAATGTTTCCCATGTCAGAAGTAAACTTATATGTTTTTTAAAATTAATTTAAAACTATTTACTATGTATTTATATATATATATATATATATATATTACTATATATATTTCATATTACTACATATTATATATTGCTATATATACACTATATTACTATCTATGTTATATATAATATCTATTACTATATATATTTTTATATTAATGTGTGTGTATATATGTATATATATATGTATATATATATATATATATGTATATATATATAATGTATATATTATATACATACATATATATATATATATATATATATATATATATATATATATGTATTTGGTCTCCCTTTGAAGTAGGCAGTGCAGCCATAATGATTCTTATTTTATGGATGAGGAAGTTGAAGACCCTGGGAACCAAGTTATCTGCCCAAGGTCACACGGATCATTGGAGAGTCCAAACTAACATTCAGGTTTCTTTTTTCCACTGTACTATGATGTTTTACTCTTCCGAGAGGCAGAGATGTATCATAGCTGAGATCCTCTTAGGTGACAAGGGAATGCTTGGATCCCAAGGCACATTCTGTCAGAAGAGCTCAGGGAAAGGTGGCTATGCTGCCATTGAGACAATTTATAACCATCACAGAGGCTTGTTCTAATGATGTTGATGTGATATATTGGTAGAGTAAAGGCTTATTAAAAAGTAGACCATGGTAATAAAATGCAAAGGTTGTCACTTTGAATGAAAAACCCTGTGATTTAAAGTCAGCACCCAAGTCCGGGATCATCTCACCTACAACTGATAAATCAAAACAAGTGAGGTGTTGACTGTCTGGTGTCACAGTGAAACCATCCTAACCAAATCCTTGAAGTAAGAATTGCATTTTCCACACTGAGCAGGTGTCACCCTTTGGACTGAATGCTACATATGTACTGCCTCCTTCCTCACAAAGCTTTTTCTTGAAGCATAAGATTCCAGGTGATTTTTTGTGATTCATAGAATCACATCTCATAAATGTTGTCTCAGAGGACAACAATTAGAGTTTATTCTGACTCCCAGGTATACGAAGGATGAGGAGAGAGAAATTGACATTTGGGAATCAATCAATCAACAAGCATTTATCAAGTGCCTGCTGTGTGCCAGGCACAACGCAAGACCCTAGCACTACAAAGACAAAACAGTCCCTTCCCTCAAGGAGTTTACATTCTATTGGGTGAGATAATGAGTGCATGTATGTGTATATAATATATGCAAAATAAATACAAGTTAATGGGGGTGAGGAATGAAGTAGGTACAGTACCTAGGGAAATCAGGAAAAGCTTCAAAGACGGCTTTTGGAGTGAGAAGTAGCTAGACCAGGACCATGGCTGTCATAGAATCTTAGAGTCTTAGAACTGGAATAAATTGGAGAGGTCATCTTGTCCAGATAATCTCCCCCAGTTTCTTCAGCAGAATTGTAAATCAGGTAGGTTAACTAGGACCTATTCCTGGGATATCAAATTATTGTTGTTGTTGTTCAGTTGTTTTCAGTCATGTCCAACTCTTCATGACACCATCTGGTGTTTTCTTGGCAGAGATACTAGAGTAGTTTACGACTTCTTTCTCCAGCACATTTTACAGATGAGGAAACTGAGGCAAACATGGTTAAGTGACTTGCCTAGGACCACACAGCTAGTAAGTATCTGAGGCCAGATTTGAACTCAGAAAGAGGAGTTTTCCTGTTTCCAAGCCCAGTATTCTATCCGCTGTGCTACCTAGCTACCCCATTTGTGTCAAATTTAGAAGGTACTGAAAAGCACGTTAGGTGGTGGTTTAGAAGATACTTTAGAAAACTTGTACTGCTTTGGCAGTATATAGTCTACAAAGCTTTTTAGCACCCTGGTAGCAATAATTTTTCAAAATAGAAAGACCTTCGATGAGCTCCTGCCATGTTTTCCTACCCCACTACCCAAGCCTCCCCAGCAGTTGCTTTGAGATGGTTCTCTATCTTCCCAGAATGGTATCTCTAACAACTCCATCCACCCACTTAAGGGTACATTTAACACAATTTGTCCTAGGTGATTTGTGGTGGTTGCTCCAAGTACAACCATTCCTAGTTATGTCTCAGTCCTTCATTTCATCCATGCCTCCTTCAGAACCTTGGAATGAGGGCACTATGACTGCCCATTTTGTCTAGGCCTCTTGGGGAGTCAAGAATTGAGGGCACATCTAATATGACTATATTCTTAGAATTTCAAGAGAGCTCTCTCTGAACACTAAACTATAACCTGGATTTCTAGTTTCTCTAAGTGAATGCAATTTCAGTGCTTTAAGATTCTCAGAATGAATCACACAAATTAATCCTGTAAGGTAAGTACTGCAGGTATTATAGATTATGTAGGATCGGAGCTAAAAAAAATTTGACTTCGAGATCACCTACAGCTATCCCTTCCACATCACAACTTTCCCCATCATGATTTTGTTATATGACAGGTAAGCATAAGAAATTAAATGTGAATTTGGGGGGAATTTTGCAGAAGCCACAGACAACACACAAAGGCTAAAAGATGACTGTTAGAAGAAGTTTAGAAACTCAGAAATGCATAAAATATACATGTAGTATTGTATAAGATCAACCCAAATTTTGCAATAAGATACTGTAAGCATTCCATAAATGAAAAAAGAAAAAAATCCAGACTTCTTCTCTGGTACAAAGGAAGGGTAAAAAAATTGTATGAGGATTTTCCATATCATGGGGGTGCCACACCCCTAACCACAGTGATGTGCAAGAATAACTGTAATTTGATATTCTCATCTTATAGGGAAACTAAGGCCCAGAGGTAAAGCAACTTGTCTAAAGCCACACAAGTAGAAGAATAGCTAGAATCGAAAGCTAAATTCTCTAACTCAAAATATTGTGTTCTTTCTAACATATAACACCACTTTATAGATGATGAACTGGGGTCCAAAACAGTTAAGTGCTGACCACAACCACACAACTATTAATTTTGTCCAAGGCAAAATTCAGAGCAAGTGCCTCCTAATTCTAAGGTCAATGTTTGCACTCCCCTGCTTCCTTAAGGCAGCTTTAGGCAAGGCACCTCTTTATCTGCATAGCTGGTTTGGGGAACTGTGAACAAGCCCTTATACTCTCAACTGAAATGAATATTTAATGAGAGGCAGGACTTGTCTAATGGTAGATGAAGGCAGCCACCTATTAGTATAATTTCAGGGGCATGAGAAGACTATGTCAAGCCATTCCCCCTTCTCTCATTTTCCAGCTAAAGTCTGAAATTCTAAGGGCTTCATCCCTTTAGCTTAAGGTAAGAGTTGATAACCTCTTTCTGTGAAGTAGTTACTTTTCCTTTTCCTCAAAGTCTTGAGATTGTTGATGTGTGTTTGTAGTCAGCTTCATGTTGATTTCAAGGTCCCTGAGTAGGGTGGGAAAGCCCCAGTTCCATTACTGATTTTTCTCTCCTCTTTGCTGGTATTTCCAGAAAACATTTGAGAAAGGGGCAGCCAGCTCAGAGATATACTAGGTAGGGCTTGGAAAACTTACTAGTAGATGTTCCCTTTTAAAATGCAAAGGCAGTCATTTACACCTTTTTGTGCTAGGTGGTCTGGTGGTTCTTACGGTGGACCTGAAGTCGGGAAGACCTGAGTTCAAATCCAGCCTCAAACATTTATCATCGGTGTGACCCTGAGTGAGTCATTTAACCTCAGTTTCCTCTGCCTCCCAAGGTTGTAGTAAAGATCAAATGAAATAATATTTTAAAAGCATTTAGTACAGTGCCTGGCTCATAGTAGGCGATATATAAATGCTTTTTCTCCCCTTCCCTTATTGCGAATAAAGGGTCCATAGTAGATTATGTAGGAGAAGAGGGGAGAACAATCTGGAGTATGCTAAGAGCCTGATGGAGATCTCAGGATCACAGACTTGGAGCTGAAAGGGGCTTAGAGGTTATCTAGTCTAGCAGGTGCAAGGGCACTAACTTTGGGTCTAATTCTAATGCTTCCTACTACAAAATTAACTCACTTTGGCTTCAGTTTCCTCATCTGAAAAAGTGAAGGGGTTGAACTTGGCAGCTTCTGAAGTCTCTTCCAACTCTAGATTTATAAAATCTGTAGAAATTCTAATTTCTAGTTCCTCATTTTGCAGATAAATAAACTGAGGACCAGTAAAATTGAGTGATTTGAATTAGGTGAAACAGCTGCTTGGTAGCAGGGTTCAAGATCTGAAGCAAAGTTTCATGATTCCTAATGGCCCTTTTTTTTGCGATGAAAAATGAGAGGCAAAACCAGGATTTGAAGCCAGGTCTTCTGACTTGAAATCCAGCATTCTTTTCATGGCACACATCTTACAGAAGGAATATTCCGCCCTGGACTGTTGCTGATGACAAGTATTTCCATTTCTTCCTCAGTTATATTGTGCCACTGCTGTTTTCATATAGCAATGGCTTTTGGCACTGGATTTCAATTTTCTCTTGACCAAGAAACTTAAGGGTGAATGAGGTTCCACCAAGCTGGCTGGCTTCTAGCCATGACAGGATTGAAAGGCTTGCTGATTTAGCTTTGTGTCTGAGTGATGGTCTTATACGGAAAGCCATTCTGATAGCACCTCCCTTTGTCCCCACTGGTCTTAGACAATGTGGAGTCCACTTCACAATCTGGTGTTTTTGCTCTGACAGTCAGCATGACACTCCTTAATTAATCAGTACTCTCCTTGCTTCTGCACTCTGGTACCTTCTGGCCAACTCTGACACCTCATGCAAGTGGGTGACCCCTGGGTGCACCATGTCTTGGCTATGATTGGTATAATCTGTCAACACTTTGCATGGGGACTCTTATTGTTAACCTTCCTTAACATTTTCTGCCCTGGCAACAGGAGCTGGCATAACTTCATTCTTGCACAACAGCCTCTCCAAATACACATTCCATTTCTCATCTGCTTTTCTTATTATTGCTCGAATAAAAGAAGGCTAATGTTGCATTGGAATACATGCTATTGAATGACTGCTGACATTGAACAGCAAAGCTAATAAGAGAATAGCAAAACATAGGTAATCCGAGATCTTTACCTAAGGGTGTCCTTGGAGGGCATAGACAATGGGGTGGGTTGATTAGTCCAGAAGAATAAACTGTGGTGAAGAACAAATAATATTTATAGCAACCATGTTTGAAAGTGTTGCAAAAACAACTTTCCCTGACTAGTTTGTGCTCTCTTCTGACTACAAAAGGCACAGTAGAAAGATCAATTGCTGTAGAGGCAGAAAAAGAAAAACTGAGTTCTAATCTTACCTCTGCTACTTACCACTTATGTAGTCTTAGGAAGTCACTTGGGCCTCAGTTTCTCATCAGTTAAAAAAAAATAAGAGGATTAAACTAGGTGGCCTTTGAGGTTTTCTCCAGTTATAGATCTATGATCCTCTTATCCTATAATAGGATGTAGGAAGTAGATTGAATTGTGACTGTGTGTTACTTACAGCATCTTATGTTTCTTGGACGATGAAAAAAATTAAACCCCAAATACAACTGCCTGGGGTCATGTTTTCTAGCCAGCCTGACCTGTTATCTATTCCTTATGCACGAAATTTCAACTTTTGCCTGCCTACCTTTGCACAAATGGTCCACTATGTCTGGAATACATTTCCACTTTCCCTCCCTAGCTTCCTTCAGAGCACAGCTAAGAGGCCCCTCCTACAGAAGACCATTCCTGACCTGCTATCATTAGCAATCTTTCCCTCTCTTAAAATTATTTCATATACTCTTTATATTTAATTTTTTGTTTATAGGTAGCTAAGTGGTTCAGTGAATAGAACCCAGGACTTAGAGTCAGGAAGAACTGAGTTCTAACCTTGCCTCAGACACTGACTAGGTGTGTGATCCTGGGCAATTCACCTAACCTCTCTGTAAAATGGGATAAATAGGGGCAGCTAGATGGCGCAGTGGATAGAGCACTGGCCCTGGAGTCAGGAGGACCTGAGTTCAAATCCAGCCTCAGCTACATTACACTCACTTGCTAAGTGACCCTGGGCAAGTCACTTAACCCCAATTGTCTTCACCAAAAAAAAAAAAAAGGATAAATAATAAAAGTGTCCACCTGGCAAGGTTGCTGTGAGGAATCAATTGCATTACCATATAAAAGTGCTTTGCCAACCTTGAAGTGCTCTATAAATGCTAGCTATTATAGCTAGGCACTGGTTGTATCCTCCAGAATAATGTAAGCTCTCTAAGGGCATGGACTGTGATTGCCACAACTCAGCACAGTCCCCTGCATGTGCTGTTGCTGCTCAGTCATGTCTGATTCTTCATGCCCTCTGGATCCTATTTGCCACTATTGTTCACAGGGTTTTCTTGGCAAAGATACTGGAGTGGTTTGCCATTTCTATCTGCAGCGGATTAAGGCAGACAAAGGTTAAGTGACTTGCCCAGGGTCACACAGCTGGTGAGTGTCTCAGACCAGGTTTGAACTCAGCTCTTCCTGACTCCAGTCCCAGCCTCTATCCACTGAGCAACCTAGCTGCTTCCTTGCACATAGGAGACACTTAATAGATATCTGCTGAATTGAAATGAAATGCACCTATTGTTGGGAAGCCCAGTAGAAGTTCTTTTGGGTCCATTGTATTTTAGGCCCTCACTGGCAACATGGTTCATAGAAAAAATGGGTTTCCAGCTAGTAGTTGAAGATTTAACAATAAATGACAGAGAATCACAGACTTTCAGAGCTGAGAAGAGCCTTAAAGATCATCTAATACAATCTAATGATCTGTAAACCAAAGCCAGTCATTGCTACTGGCACAAAAGACTGATGTACTTGGGGAAATTCCTGCTTTTCCTGTCAACAGCAAGCTAAAGTGATTATGCTTTTATCAATATAATTGTTATTGTTAAATTTCTATGCTAATTATAATATATTGAAGAATTGTAGGACTGGAAAGGACCTGAAGAGGTTCACCCAGAGGGTACACTAGTAAAAGTTTAACAACCAGCTCTCAGGAGTGTGGAGTTAGGAAGGTGAATGGACATACAACACACTTTTAAGTTTAATCTGCAATTATTAACATTTTCTCCATCATTTTTTTAGAGATTGAATGACCTACAAAATAAGAAATCAAGTCCTGATTTGTAGGATTTGCTGATTTCTGAAGCGTAAATGTTTACACTGAAATTTTAACAATGTGCTCTCCCAAGCTAAAACAATCTGGTTCCAGTATAATCCTGGGTTCATCCCACCTTACTCCAGGTGGGCCTGAACCCAGCTAATGTCTGATACATGTTTCCCGTGATTGAGAAGGTAGGTACACTAGGAAAAGTGCTGGTCCTGATGTTCGAAGATACTTGAGTTTGAATTTTTTGCTGATGGCACCTACTAGGTTGGTGACCACGGGCAAGTCACTTGCTTTCTTATTGTTGTCTTTGTAAAGACAAATGAATAGATGGATGGATCTATGGATAAATAAATGGGGAAAAAATTATTAAGCATTTAGTTCATGTCAAACATTGTGCTAAGTGCTGGAGGTAAAAATATAAAAATGGTTCTTACCCGCCTGCTTACATTCTAATGGGGAAGTCAAGATGTAATAGGCATCTTGCAGACTTTAAGGCATATCCGTAATTATCATCTATACCTTTCTCAAATGTCTTAAGAAAAGAGGTTTAAGTTTCTATTGCCAATAACCTTCTTAAGGCCAACTATTTCTTCCTAACTTTGAACCCCAGTTCCTCCTGGTACAATTTAACTCCCTTTCCTTTTGTCCTGTCATTCAGCAGATATGAAGAAAGATTGCTTACAACTACCCATATGTTATCCCTGCCTGTCCCTGAAGGCTGTTATTAAATATTCCCTTCAACCCACAACTTTATCCCAAACATGAGAAGAGATTCACAAATATAAATGACTTTTCACCACCCCCACTCCCCATGGTGATGGTTAAGAGAGATATATAGGTTCATGATGCATTGACCTTAGATCTCACTACTGTGGCTGACCCCCTGGTTTGCCATCACGTTGCTGACTGCCATCCTATTTACCAACTTGTAAGCATCGACAGCCTGTGTACTTAGGAGTGGGATTCCAACCATTCCAGCTCCTGAGTCTCTCAGTCGCATTTGTAACACACCAGCTGTTTCTGAAAACACATTCTTAATATAGGAACAGCAAGAAATACTGCTGTAGCTGTTCAGAACTGCGCCAGGCCTGTACCACCAGAGTCATATCTTGTGGGAGAACAGAAGTCAGAGCCGAAACTTTGCGGAACTTGCTTGGCAATATAACCTGCTTGTCTATTGCTTTGGGTCTCTCAGGGGTCTCTTATTGGAAAGATGCCAGGGAGAGTGTGAGTTTTATTGGAGCTTGGGCACAATCAGTAGGTTGCTGAAATGACCTTAAATATAAGAACCAGGCCAAAAAGGGGGATGGGGGGGAAATGCGATAAGGGCACATGACCATGGAAGCTATCAATAAAATTCTCTCCCATTACCCAGGAATTGTAAGTAAAGCTTCCTGACAGTAAGAGTTCCTAGTAAAGCCTATATAGGTCTGTTGTGATTTGTCTGTTCCTTCCAAATGAGACTGTTGAATAAAACAGGTATGAATAGAGCCTGTAGATGTGAAATATTGATTACCTTTTAACCAAAGGCCAGTTTTCCAGTATGTAGATAAAAAAAATAGCAGGAAATTTTCCAACTACACACCTGATTTGATATACAGATTGTAAGAATTATCTTCATATAATTATTCATCTGTACATTGCAGTTCCTTCCAAGCCTTTTTATTCTAAGTAAAGAAGAATTGTATCGCTTAGAGTTTGTACAGACATAAATATAATTGCTGAAGTTTGTGGCTTATTCATTTCTTTTTACTTTATCTCACTGTTTCGTAAATCTAAACTCACATACTTTTCATTATATATTTAATTCTATATGTCCTATGCAAATAATATATATCTATAAATTTTATATTACATCATATTATATACAATCTATATAATTTGTAGATGGGGCCCAGACTTGAAGTCAGAAAGATTTTAGTTCAAGTCTTACTTCTAACATTGTGTCACTGTGAATAAATCACTTAATCCCTCAATACCTCAGGAAAGGAACTCTCCAGGACCATAAGATACCGGCATAGTTATCCCTTCTACATCACTGAGTTTAAGGGTGTAGCATCTCTGCCATCTGGAAAATCTGCGCAAAATTTTTTGGCCCTCCTTTCAGACCAGCGAAGAAGTCTGAATTTTTTTTTTCTTTTATGGGGTGTTTACAATCCCTTATCATAAAATTTGGGTTAAGTATTTGGTCATAGGCTCTGTGATGCCTGCTGGCCTTCACTTGTCATCTATGGCTTCCATGAAACTCCCCAAAATTGGCACTTAATTTCTTATGCCAATCCGTGATACATCAAAATCACAAGGGGGAAAGTTGCTATGTGGAAGGGATAACTGTATTGTCAACCTAGATCAAAAGAAGACATTTCCAGAGTGAGAATTCCCCACATTGATGGAATTCCAGGTTTAGCATTCCCCTCTCCCTCAAAAAATAATAATCTGCTTCTCAGGTCTTTACTAAATTAAACTAAAAGTAATTAAAATACATAACAAATAGGCTTAAAGAGATTCTACTAGTTATGGGGGTAGTGAGGTAGAGAATTAGAGACAAGGCTAAATTTAGAGTCAATAATAACTATGTTTAAATCCAGTCTCAGACACTTACTATGTGACCCTAGGCTAGTCACTTCACCTCAATTTGCCTCCACTTCTTCACCTGTAAAATGGGGATGATAATAATAGTACCTACCTCCCTGGGTTGTTGTGAGGGTAAGATAAGATAATATTCATAAAGTACTTGGAAAGCCTTAACACAGTATATAAATTACCATCATCATCATTACTAATTTTGAAGAGAACTAAGGATAATCCTTTTAAAACTTCTCTATTTTAACTGTTATTGAAAAACATTAGTCTAAACAAAATTATTCAACTTCCTTGTCTTAGGAAGTAGAGTAAGCTGAATGTAATTCAATATTTCCTTTATCAGGGCAGAGTCTGTGTCACAGTTTTTTTTTTTTAGCCCCATAGTATTTTTTGTAAAGAATTGCACACAGTACAGCTCTGACCTGTTCTGCGCAATAGCCCCCTGATCCTGGAGGCTCACCATATTCATGTTGGACTTAGAGGCATCCAACAGACAGATGTTAGCCTTACTGTAGGTTACAATTTCTAAACTCAAATGACCCACTGCTAGTCCAAGCCTCTTCCAGTGGCAGGTATCACAGGCATGCAGCATCACACCTGACCCAGATGCATTTTCTACATGACAACCTTTCAAATACTTGAAAAAAGGTTTTGTATCCTTTTTAAGTCTTCCTTTCTCAATAAAAATTACCAGTTCTTATCACTGATTTTCCTGCTGTGTGGTCTCTGGGCCTTTTAACATCCTGATTGTCTCTTCTCTGGTCACAGCTCACCTTGTCAGTTTTTTCCCCCTAAAATATAACACCAAGAACCAAATGTAATACCCTAGTTGTGGCATGTCTTGGGAAGAGTAAGACCATCACCCCCATTGTTATACACGATGTCTCTCAATGTAGACTAGAATAAAATTCACTTTTAATGTCACCATCTTATACAATTGACTCACATTAAGCTTGTTTTCTTCTCAAATACAACTCATCTTTTTTACATAAATAATAATGATAGCTAACATTTACATAGTATTTACTACGTGCCAGGTATTTTACAATTTTTAATCTTACTTGATTCTCACAACATCTTTGAGAGATAAGTGCTATTTTATTATCTTCTTTTTACAGATGAGGAAACTGAGCTGAAGAGAAATTAAGTGACTTGATGAGGGCTACAGAGCTAGTATGAATCTGAGGCTGGATTTGAGCTCAGCTCTTCCTGACTCTAGACACAATGATCTATGTGCTGCACCATCTAACTGCCCCAACTATTACATAGTCATATCTCCTCCATTTTGCACTTGTAATTTTTTTTGAAGCAATTGTAGAACTTTATATTTATCCCTATTGAATTTCATCCTAATAGATTTGACCCAGCAGCCACACTTATTAGAAATTTTTGGATGTTCAGTCATCCAATGTGTTAGCTACCTCCTCCAGCTCTGTGTCAATTGCAATATGATTTAATAATCTTTGCTTCCAGGCTTTCATCTGAATAATTAATACAAAAGGCTGAACCACAGAGGGCCAAGGACAAATAACTGAGGTTCTCTACTAGAGACCTTCCTCCTGTTTGATATCAAATTATTCATGATTATTTTTGAATTATTTCACCAGTTCCACATATACCAACTATACTGTCATTTAACACATATACCCATCTTGTCCATGAGTATATCAGGAGAAACTTTGCCTAGTGGTTGTTGAGATAGGGGCGTATTATATCTTATCACATTCCCCTAAACCATGAATTTTCCCTAGCTTCCCTGTTAAAAAAAGGAAATGAGGTTACTCTGGCATGACCTGATCTCAAAGAATCCATGCTAGCTTCAAGTAATCACTACTTGAACAATTTACACTATAATTTAGCACTGTGGTAAAAATAAAAAATTTTGATGACCTTAATAAATTCACAAAGAACAAAAGAAGCAAAGCCAGAAGAACCAATTTATACAATGACAACACTGTAAAAACAAACTGCTTGAAAACTATAAGGAAATGATCAATGCAATGGCCATTAATGATTCCAGAGCATGGATCAAACATATTAGACATTTCATAGAGCTAATGGATTTAGAGTGTAGAATGAGACACATAGATGTTTGTTTATAGCCACTGGGTGGATTTGTTTTACTTGACTGCATATTTGTCATGAGAATTTTTTTTCTTTACTTTTTTATTTCAGTTGGAGGAAGAGAAAAATTTTGGCTGATATTTTTTACATAAACAGATAAGGGGTTGCTAAAGATGTGAAATGTTTGTAAGCACTTTCACATGAGGTCACTGTATTATCACTTTTATGTAACTGTTTTATCCTTTTACAAGGGAATTCTCACAGTGAGAGTAATCTATACATTTATTTAATGTAAAAACATCCTACATCAATAGCACTGAAAATGACTCCCCCCCAAATCACTACTTTGTTTTGTAAATTCTCAAAATATTCCTTTAATGTGTTCTAAACTGTTCCAGGAAAGGACGGCAAGCTTATTAACCTAAAGTTTGCAGTGCTTGACACATAGGAAGTGCTTAAGAAATTTTTTTCCCATTCATTCATGCGACTTCGAAGATCTAGATAAAATTTGACCTTCCCTATTTTTTGGACACCTCTCCTATTCTCCAGACTATTCTTCAGCCATTACAGTTAGCAGCTCAGCAATTACATTTTCTACTTCTCTTAGCCAACACTTCTATCTAAGAATCCAATGTTTTGTCATTCTCCATAGTTAAATAGCTAATAATAGCCAACATTTCTATAGGGCTTTAAAGTTTGCAAAGTACCCTACTTATTGAGAGAGCACCAGATTGAAATGCAATTGAGAAATAATAGCTAATATTTACATATTCCTGGCACTGGCATATGTATGCTGTGTGCCAGACATTATAGTAAGTACTTTACAATTATTATTTCATTTGATTCTCACAATAACCCTGTAAGATATGTGGCATTATTATCTCTATTTGACAGAGGAAGACACTGAGGCAACCAGAGGTTAGGTGACTTGCCCAGGGGCACACAGCTAATAAGCTAATAAGCTGATGCCAGATTTGAACTCGTCTTCTTGATGTCATGCCCAACTGTCTATCCAATGGGCCACCTAGCTGATCCACTTTTGCAAAATAAATAAAAACACAAACTTGGGCTTGTCTAAGTCACTACGTGGCCACAAGGTTACATTCCTATTTAGATTTGACACCAGTGACTTAAATCATTTCAGTTGCTCCCTCAAGGACAGCCCTATGAGGTAGCTGGCATTATTATCTCCATTTGACAGATGAAATTGAGGCAGAAAGAGGTAAAGTGATTTGCCCAGGGTCACACAGTAAATATTGGAGAAAGATTTTTAACTCTGATTTAGAAATAATAATAATAATAACAATAATAATAATAACAATTTATATAGCACTTCCTATGTGCCAGGCATTGTGTTAAACACTTCACAGATATTATCTTGTCTGATCCTCATCCCTGTGAGGTAGATCCTATTTAAGCTTTTAAGTCTGTAAGCCTAAATCTTTACAACCTCAGTTTCAACCCAAACTCATTCTCAGACCATTAAAAAAATTCTCAGTTATGGTTGACTGTTAATGGTCCACCAATATCCCCAAATAATCAATGCTTATGGCAGCATTTCTTCCCTGGGGCGAGGGAGTGGGGCAAAGATTTCATAAAAGATATTATATTTGAATGCACCACCTAGAATATATCAATGTCGTACTCCCATTTTCTTCTAATAAAAATAAAAACTCACTTATGCAAATTTTGAACTTTTTAAAGACTTCTCATAATAGCCCTGTGAGTTAGACAGTTCAAGGACCATTATCTCCATTTTACAAATGATAAAAAAGAGCCACAGAGTCACATAGTTAGCAAGTGTCAGAGCTGCGACAAATGGGTCCCTCCTTTCACCCTACTTCATGCCAGCCCTTGACTCCAGTTGGCAACATGTTCTAAATTTGCCTGGGGAAAACAACAATGGCCAACTATTGGGACGGCCATTATGTAAACAATCTGACTGTAGCTAGTCATGAACTTGACATCCTTTTTTCAGTGAGATATTTCACATTGTTTTCTAATTTTTCATTCTTTTGGATTTGTTCTACTGTGTTGTGGTTTCTCATAAAGTCACTGTCTTCTAATTGCTCTATTCTAATTTTTAAGGAAGTATTTTCTTCAGCAAGCTTTTGGACTTCCTTTTCCATTTGACCAATTTTGCTTTTTAGGGCATTCTTCTCCTCGTTGGCTTTTTGGACCTCTTTTGCCACTTGGGTTAGGCTATTTTTTAAGGTGTTATTTTCTTCAGTATTTTTTTGGATCTCCTTTAGCAAGCTTTTGACTTGTTTTTCATGATTTTCTTGCATCACTCTCATTTCTCTTCCCAGTTTTTCCTCTACTTCTCTTACTTGCTTCTCAAAATCCCTTTTGAGCTCTTCCAAGGCCTGGGACTGATTCATATTTTTCTTGGAGGCTTTGGATGTAGGAGCTTTGACTTTGTTGTCTTCTTCAGGTTGTATATTTTGATCTTCTTTTTCACCAAAGTAAGATTCTATGGTCTGACTCTTTTTGCACGCTTGCTCATGATCCCAGCCAATTACTTGAGTTTTAAACTCTTTGTTAAGGTAAGAGTCTGCTTCCAATGTGGAGAATGTATTGTCCCAAGCTTCAGGGGTTTGTATAGCTGTTTTCAGAGATACTTGTAGGGACCTGTAAATTTTCAGTTCTTCCAAGGTGGTATGATAAGGGGCGAGGTGTCTACTCCTTTCCTGGCCTGTGACCACAAGTATTCCTTTCTGTCCTGTAACTGTGAGGAAGGGTTCCTCTCCACAGCCACATGAACTTGACATCCTAACAGGAAAAAAAATTGTTGTTTCATTTCTCTTTTAATAACTGTCAAATACAGAAGGCAATATGGTTGCAGTTTTAGCACTTAAAAAATGTTCCAGTGTGGAAATCTCTCTAAACTGGTACAGAGTAGAAACTCTTCTCTCATTTATAATCATAGAAAGTAATCCAGGACACTAAATGACTCAGTGACTTGGAGATGGTCACATAGCCAGTATGTGTCGAAGCAGAATTTGAACTCAGGTATTATCAGTTCTAAGGTCAGCCTTCTTTACATTAGGTTATGCTACCTCATTTCATCACCTGATCTATTATCTATCTATCTCTAATGTGATCACTAGTTATCTCACTAGTTTTATATTGTAGAACTTATGTGTTCATTTTTTTTTGGAGGCAATCAGGGTTAAGTGACTTTTCCAGGGTCACATAGCTAGTACTATTTCAGGTTGAATTTGAACTCAGGTCCTCCTAACTCCAGGGCTGGTGCTCTATCCACTGCACCACCTAGCTTCCTCTATGTCTTCAGATATGACCGTCTAGATCCAGACCATGTGCCACTGTTAGAAAGATTGCAAGGAGGATGCGGGGAGATGATAACTCTAGCAATGTTTTCCAGGTAATTGACTTCACAACTTCTCAGGACTTCAGACTTGATAACATCGATGTGTCCTGAAAGTTAACCGAATAGTAATGCTAACCTTGTCATTCTGCATTTCTTCTCCATGCTTGAGGGAGTCATTAGTTTTTCCCTCTTTCATTACCCTAATCACTGCAGAACAACAGTATCCTTAAGTACAAAGAATCCAAGACAGATAGACTGACATTTGAGCTAATGCCATTCCATTAGTGGATATGGTTGCAATTATGTTCAGAGCAAGTCACAAGATGTAGGGAGGGTCAGCATGAATGGCAACAAGCCCAGACCACATCAATACCAGAGAAGTAAGACTAAAGTTGAGCAACCTAAATTACTCCCATTCCACTTACTATGGACAATTTTGGTGGTACAGATACGCTTTCCTTTATAGATAACCTTTAAGGAATTCATTTCTTCCTAACAGTGTATTGTTATTCATTGAAAAATACATTTTCTTGTTCTATTTTTTGAGAAAAATGTTTGACCCCAAGATACAATAAAAATAATTAAAATGCAACAAACATTTATAACTTCCGTACATAAAGGAAATAATTTAGTATAATAAAATAACAATAACAATAATATTTGAAGTTAGTCATAATGTATAATAGTGTACTAAAATTTAATTTTCATGGTCCTGATAATCTCTCCTCTCTTGGCTTTCATAATAATGTATTCCTATAGTTTTTCTTCTTTCTTCTCAACTTCTCTCTCTGTGTCTCTTTTCCTATATTCTTATCTTCTCCCTACCCCTTTAAAATGTTTGTTCCCTAAGATTTTGTACTAGAAACTCTTCTCTATACATACTAAATTCCTTGGTGATTTGTTTCACTTTCAATGCTTCAATAGTGACTTCTTTTTTCTTTTTTTTTAATTAATTTATTTATTCTTAGTTTTCAACAATCACTTCCATAAGCTTTTGAGTTTTAAATTTTCTCCCCCTTCCTCCCCACCTCCCTTCCCAAGATGGCATGCAATCTGACATTGGTTTTACATATACATTCCTATTAAACATATTTTCACATTACTTACATTGTAAAGAAGAATTAGAACCAATAGGAGGAACCACAAGAAAGAGGAAACAAAACAAAACAGAAGTCAATAATTACTTCTAAACAAATCTATCTCTCCACAACCAAATACTGCCTAGATGTATAGAAATGTATTTCCAAATGTCTCCTAGACACAACCACCTGGATTTCTTGCTAACACTTCATGTCTAAAACCTACCTCATTTGGGAAATGAACAAATGGATAAGAAGATGGTGAATTAGAATGGGATTTGGGTTTCTAGACCATGACACAAAATATAATAGGCTCCTGACCAAGGAAGTAGTGAATTCAAGGCTGGTGAAAATATATTACCTGATATCATTAAAATCTAATCGAAAGAGTTTTACTCTGAAAAGAACAATGAAGACATAATACGCTTATGCACATCTACCAAACTAGATACCATGAACAGCTACAATGAAAGAAAATAGTTGAAATACCCAGAAATTCACAGACAAAATAAAAGAAGGGACACTTTATTAAAAACTATGCCTCAAATGCGTGATCAGGAAAATGTTGTATATGTAGTTTACCTAGATTTTATTAGCAAAGTGTTTGATAAAGTATCTCATGCTATTCTTTTTGAAAAAAAATGGGCTGGATCATAGGACAATGAGATGGATTCAGGGCTGGTTGAATGACTAGACTAAAGAGTAGCCAGCTATAAATGGGTCAATTTCAATTTAGAAGATGGTCTCCAGTGGAGTGTTTCAAGTATTTATGCTTGGCTCTGTTTTTAATGTTATTTTTTCTTTTTTTAATTTATTTATTGTATTTTTAATTTATGGAATAAAACAAGTATTTCCATAATATAGTGCAATAAAAATGATTGCATATAAAACTACAGATCTATTACATACAGCTTGGTATGCCTTTTAAATGTATAATAAAGTTATGTAAATTTTTTTGCCTTTTCCCCTCCCCCTTCACCCTAAAGATGGCTGCCGTTGGACACAAATAAGTATATGTGTGTGTGTATGTATATATATATATATATATATATTATATATATATATATATATATATATATATATATACGTGCGTGTGTGTGTGCATGTGTGTGTGTGTATATGTGTGTGTATTAAATCATTCTATATATACTTCTATTCATCAGACTTTTCTCTGGATGCAGATAGCATTTTTCTTCATATGTCCTTTATTTTTAATTTGTGTATTTATAATAGTCAAAATGACTAAGTCACTCAAAGATGGTCTTAAAACAATATTGCTGTTACTGTATACAATGTTCTCTTGGTTGTACTCACTTCACTCTTCACCATTTCATGCAAGTCTTTCCATGCCCTTCTAAGATCATCGATCTCAACATTTCTTATAGCACAGGAGTATTCCATCACAACCATGCACCACAACTTGTTCAGCCATTCCCCAGTTGTTGGGGATCCTTACAATTTCCAGTTCTTTGCCATCACAAAGAAAGCTGCTATAAACATCTCATTCACAAAGTTATAATTACTACTTGTGAATTTCTCTCCTTTTTTTACTCACTATTTTCTTTCTCAGCCACTTTTTAACCTACCCCTGTTACCTTATCTTCCCCCCAACTCTTTCACTCCCCATCTCTCCCACCCCCTGTAAGATTCTCCAATCCCAAACCCTCCCAATCCCAATCCACACACCCCTCCAAATTCCCTCTCCCATCCTCTCTCCCACCTTTCCAAATCTCAATCTACACACTCTTCTAAAAGTCCCTCCCTGACCCTGTCCCCTAGTTTTATCACCTCTTTACACTTTCAGAAGACTTCTACACCCTTCCAGATGTATACATTGTTTCCTCTTCCACCCACGTGACAGTAAGGTTCCATCAGTACCAGCCTTTCACCCCTACCTGGTTCCTCTTTCTTTCACGCCCCATTTTTATAATATAATTGCTCTTTTACCTTTTCTTACCCACCTTTTTTGAACCACCCACAGCTCAATCTCAACCTTTCTTTCAAACTGCCTTAGTAATAATGACAGTTTTAAGAATATTGATAACATTTTCATATATATATATACATATATATATACACATATATATATATATATATAAGTAAACAGTTTGACCTATTTTCATTCTATCCCCTCTCTAATGTGTTCTTCACCAAACTACTTAAGTAATTGTCCTAATTCATGACTCTGATTTCAGTACTGGTCTACTCAAAAGTTTTCAATGGCTCCCTATTGCCTCAGATAAAATCTAATCTTTTATTGGCATTGAAGGCCCTCCACTCTCTAGCTTCAACCTACCAGTTTAGCCTTATTTCTACTATTGTACTTCCCCTAATATATGTTCAAACTAAAATAGAATAATCTCTGTGCTTTTTCTTCTTCTCTTCTTCTCTTCTTCTCTTCTCTTCTTCTTGTTCTTGTTCTTCTCTTCTCTTCTTCTTTTCTTCTTCTATGCAAATTTTTCTAATTGCAGAATATCTTTCTTTTGCACTGTTTTTTTTTTATATATATCATAGTTATCTGTGTACTTGTGCTTCCTCCCATCAGATTGTAAACTTCTTGAGAGCAGGATCCAGGCAGTTGTCATTTAATAAGCATGTATTGAATTGAATTGAATGCCCTTGAGGCTAAGACATGAGAGGTATTTTCTGTGTTTTTGGTTTGTTTGGGAGTTTTTTTGGCCCTTGAAATTTAGTCTGTGACACAATTTCCACCCCAAAGCAACCATTATTTTTCTCTCTATCTTTACTCTCTAAGTAATGATTCTTCTTTGAAAGCTTGAACGCTCAGGCATTCCATCTAAAAACTACTTAGTTTCATCTTTAACTTGTTTGTCAGATTTGATAGTTTGGTCTTGGTTAAAGTGTTAATACTTGTTGGAATTATTGATGTATTTAGTTAATTTCCTTTATAGCCTGAGGCACCAGGTACCAATTTAGTGATCATTTTCATAACATCAGCATAGAACTCCCCAACTGTGTTTTTTACCTTCCTTTTATATTGTATATACATTCATAGTTGTTTGCATGTTGTCTCCTCCATTTGAATGTGATAAGTAACCCTATTTTCTCCTTTTTTTATTTTTATTCCTATTACTTAGCACAATGCCCGGCACAAGGAGATTGCTTAATAAATGCTTGTTGACTTACTGACTGACAATTTTTGGAAAAAAAAAAGTCCTACCCTGTATAGGCTCAACTGATTTTTTTTTTAAGATTTCCTGTTTATTTATAGTTTGATAATGTGACTCAATCATTATTATGAAAAATAAATGCAGAATTCTATGTAGTGATTTTCCTTTAAATGCACCTTCTTACTATATCTCTTCTAAATTGTTATCTAATAACCCACAGATATTAATTAATAGCTTCTTTAGCCACCTAGACAGCAGAGACAATTTTGGGGGCCCAGAGGCAAATCAGTAGCCCAGAAAATAGATTTACCTTTAGGGAAGTGAAGAATAGGCTACTGAAGTCAAACTTTATCTTGGAAAACAAGGATAAGGCATAGTGTGGAAGGACAATGAACCTTTCAAATCACACAGAGGCTTCACCAGAGGCAAACTTTACAATAAACCTAGCCCAGGTTTCCAGATTTACACCCCTCTCTCCCCTCCCTTAAGCCTGGTTTTCCTGTGTTGCATTGTGTTTTTGGGAGGGGGAAGAAGCAGCTTTGTAGAGCTATGGTTTAATGGGAGACCCCAGACCCTTGGAGGAAATGGAATTCCTCCCAGGGAGAGTTGGCACTTCTCAGGACAGTTTCTAATCTCCTGATCTCTATTAGCCTTCTGCCAAGCACCCCGTTTGATAGCCTTCTTGGCAAGCTGTTCGTCCTCACACTCACCCACCCATGGGGCAAAGATTGTCCAAATCTTGTCTCTGGGATCAAGGGACCGCCTGGCTCCCTGTAGGAGGTGGAAGATGGAGGGTGGGAGGGAGGAGGGGAATGGTTTCAGCTTTGAATAATAGCCAGGGCAAAAACCTGGAAAGGGAGAGAGGCCACCCTCGGAGAAGCAGCATGCTTGACTCTTTTTCCCTGTCTCCTATTAACACAAGCAAGTCCTCCCTCCTTTTCTTTGTGCCTGAACCCTCAAAACTGTCTTGGGGAGGGGGAGGTGTTGCCTGAACTTTCTTTATTCAGAGGCTCCTTTGTAACCATATATCACACACTTCATAAACACAGATACACACTCATATGGCAAACACAAAACAAAGGCATGTGCAGACTGTGTGTGCGTAGAGGAACCGAGCAGGCCTGGCTTTTGTCACCAGGACTGCATTATAGGATACTGCAATGCAGAGAGAACGAATACTGCAGTTTGGGGGGTACGGAAGCCACCTCTTCAGGCTGTGACATTCTTAGCTCCTCTAGGAGACAGAAATACATTACAGGTGTTATAACTTTTCCTTGGAATCGAACTGCCCGGGGGACTGTAAATCTAAATCATGGCTGCCCTCAGGAAACCTGCTAGTCTGTAAACACAGTGGAATGAGTGAGATAAAAGCCTCTAGGGGGAGAAAATGAATTTTAGGCATCCCACTGAAGTCTATTTAGCTTTTACTGTCTGGTCACCACCCGCCCCCCTTCAGCATCTACATCCTCCTCCCCCCCACCAGTCCAAAGGAGGTTGCACCTGGGAGGAGGGATAGGCTTGCAGCCAGTGACTGGCAGCTGACAAGAGTGTCTGCAGCTAGACAGAAACCTTGGCTCGGGGGCCTAATCAAGAGGATAAAGCTGCTGCAGAATTGCCTGCCTGCCTGCTTCTCAACCTTCCCCACTGGCTCAACCTTCTTTCCACCCCGCTGAAAAGCTCAAGAGTGCCTCCTAAGTTGCAAGGAAAGTGGATGAGCTTTTCTTTCAGTAAGGGATTAGTAAGTCGTCACTGCATAAATGAATGAATGATTAGACCTTGAGTCAATTAATCACAAACATTTAACTGTTTACTATGTACAAAGCCTAGCAGAATGTCTTGCACAGAATAGGGCCTTAATAAATGCTTTTTGAAAGAATGAATGAAAGATTAGAACTAGAGTCAATCAATAGGCATTTAAGTGTTTATTAAGTGCAATCTGTTGTTAGAAGGACCTCAAAGGCCATCTGATCCAGCCCCTTTATTTTACAGATGAGGAAACTAATTCTATGAGGACCAGGAGGTTAGTTGCTTACCCAAAATCATTCAAGGAATAAGTATCAGAGACAGGATGCGAATCTAAGTCCTTCATGGCAGAATCAGTGCTCAACCAGAAGCTAGAGATTATTGTTGAATGAGAATACTTCATCATGAATGGATAAGCAGAGCAGAAAGAACAGCCCCAAATCCATTTCAATGAGTTCATAAATAAACATGCATTAAGCCCTTACTATGAGTAAGACACTATGCTGGGGTGTGGATATGAAAAAAAAAATAACAAGGTACTTGCCTTCAAGGAATTTATAGTCTAGTAAGAGAAATGAGACATGTACATAAATAATCAGAATATGAGAATATAGTCAAGGTGATAGAAGAGGTCAAATGGAAGGATATGACAGATTTGAGGAGACAGAGATTCTTGAAACTGGGGAAGATCAGGGAGGGCTTTCAGGAGGAGGTTATATTGAGCAGGGCCTTGAACAGAGAGGATTTCAAAAGACAGAGATGAGGATGGATTCTATTCCAGGCATTGACGAAATCATGTGCAAATATAAAGAAGTGGGAGAGGGAAAAGGGCCAGGAATAGTGAATAACCTAAGCTTGTGGAACAGTGTGTGAAGGGAGTAATATGTGACAAGGCTAGAAAAGTAGGTTGGGGGTGCTAGGCAGTGCAGTGATAGAGCACTGGCCCTGGACTCAGGAGGACCTGAGTTCAAATCCAGCCTCAGACCAAACACTAGACACTTACTAGTTGTGTGACCCTGGGCAAGTCACTTAACCCCAATTGCCTCCCCCCCCCCAAAAAAAAAAGTATGTTGGAGGCAGATTGTAGAAGGCCTTAACCATCAGGTTAAAGAGTTTGCATTTTATTTTATAGTTAATCAGGGGCCACTGAAGAGTTTGGAGCAAGGGAGCATCATAATCAGAATCATCTATTAGGAAATTTTATTTGGCTACCATGAAGAATCGATTAAAGAGGGAAGACCCTGGAAGAAGGGAAATCAGTTAGGTGGCCACCACAATCATCCAGGAAAGAGGTTATGAGGGTCTGTACTGAGGGGGGTAAAATAGCCAAATAAGCAAAAACATGAAGTTTACTCATTTATGGCATTCATCACCAAGCTTTCTCTCTCTCTCTCTCTCTCTCTCTCTCTCTCTCTCTCTCTCTATATATATATATATATATATATATATATATATATATATATGTTCGTGTGTGTATGTATATGTATGTATATGCATATGTATGTATATGTGTATGTGTAATTACTGAGACATATTTTAAGTGTTGTTATACTTTGTTTTTCCATCACTTTCACTTCCAAATAGACCCTCCTCTAACCACTAAGTCATTAATCAATCAACAAACATATACGAAGTTCCTACTATTTGCCAAGATACTGTGCTAGGCACTGAGGAGACAATTACAAAAAAATTAAGCAATTCCTGTTCTCAAGAAGCTTATATTATGTCAGGGAAACCACATGCATGTATGCATGTATGTATGCACAGAATAAATAAAAAATAAATACGCATTAGTTAGGGAGGGTGCTATCAGTTTGGGGAGATCAAGATGGCTTCCTGTCAAGGATGGACCTTGAGGTGAATCTTGAAGGAAGGAGAAGGATTCTACCCTGGACGTAGCATCAGGTATGAGAAACAGAATGAAAGTCAGTTTGGCTGGACTATGGGAAAGAGAGTAATATATAATAAAGTTGGCAGGATAAGTTGCTACCAGGTTGAAAAGCACTTTAAAAGATGAACAAAGAAGTTTGTGATTGAATCTAGAGGCAATAGGGAGCCACTGAAATTTATTGAATAAGGTTAGTCAGATCTGAACTTAAGGAACACCATTTTGGCTGCTATATGAAGAATGAACTGTAGTAGGGAGACCATTTAGGAAACTATTGCAATAGCCTGGGTGAGAGGTGATGAGAACATTAGCAAAGATTGTGGTTGTGCATCTAACTGGATGCTAAATATGTTGTGGAGGTAGAAATAGAAAGAGTTGGCAACCTACTGGATGTGTGGAAAGAGGAAGAATAAACAGTCAATGATATTGAAGTTGTGAACCTGGGAGACTAGAAAGTTGCCAGAGAGAGCCTCTAACAGAAATAGCCTTCTGATGGTAGTTTTAAAGAAAGGGAGAACTTGGAGAGAAAGATAATGGGCTATGTTTTGGAAAAGCTGAATTTGATACATCTCCAGGACATCTATTGAAATACCCACCAGGCGGTTGCTGATGTGGGAATGATTCTTAGGGGAATGATACTAACACTGGATATATAAATCTTTGAACTGTTAACATAGAGATGAAAATTAAACCCATGGGAACTGATGAGCTCATGAGAGAGAAAGGGGAGAAGGGGGCAGAAGGAGGAGGAGGAGGAGAGAGAGAGAGAGAGAGAGAGAGAGAGAGAGAGAGAGAGAGAGAGAGAGAGAGAGAAGAGAAGAAGAGAAGAGGAGAGGAGAGGAGAGGATAAAGGAGAGGGTAAGGCAGACAGAGGAGAGGGGAAGGGAGAGAAAAAATTAAAAAGAACAAAGAAGAAAATACAGAACTGTGTTTTGGATAACATCCACACTTTGGAGGTGTGATCTAAATGATGAAACAACAAAGAAAACTGAGAAGTTTGACAGGAAGGAGAGTGAGGAGAGTAGTGTCATGAGATGAGAATCAATTGCAAGGCTTTTTATTTATGCCTGACTTTATCACTCAGCATAACTGTAAATTCTAAATCCAACAATTGGAGTGAATTCAGCTAAGCAAGAAAAGGAACAGAGCACGGTGTACCTGGTTAGGTGTAATCATGATGGGTGACTGGAGAACAGGTTTAGAGAAAGGGAGAGGCAGCAGACAAGGGGTGAGCTATGTGACAGGAGAGGGAATTCTCCTCATGGTCCTCTAAGACATTGGAAACAGCAGACTAGAGGAGCAATACAGGAAGCAATGATCCCCCTGTTGGATGTTAAACAATGGGAGAAGAGCTGAGTCACTCTGCCCTAGTTATAGTTCTGCCATGAAGTCATATTTTTTTCGTAATGTCCACTCCCAAAACAATTAGCTTCAGGTAACTCTTAATGTAATAAAACACCTTTCACAAGGCAGCTAGGTGTCTCAGGGAGGAATATGGATAGGATTACCTGAGTTCAAATCCAACTTCACAAATTTATTAGCAATGTGACCCTACAAGATGGTAAATTTAGATTTCATGTTTATTTTCCACCCTTGGTGCTATCCAAAGTATGTTGGATTTGGAGTCAGAAACCTTGGTTCAAATTTTGTCTCTGCTATGTTGCTCTGCTTTCTTTTTAACCTTGGGCAAATAACAATCCCTCTGGGTCTCTGTTCCGCATCTATAAAAGGAAGGGGGTGATACTAGATGGCTTCTGAGCATCTCTATATCTATACAAGATATTTTCAGGTAACTTGATGTATAAACAAACCAGTGAGGCATATGGCCTTTACAGATAATTACCAGTTCAGTCCCAAACCAGCTGCCTAATGAATGAGAAGATAAGTATTTGAGATGGTTGGTGGAAAGTTCAGATTTATAGCCACCACAAAGTTGTCACTCATGACTCCTTGACTCAACCTAAAAATTATTTTCTATTTATTCTACATGTCAAACAATGGGGAAGATGAAATAAATGCCTGTAACAGTCCAGGGATCATTCTCTTTTGTCTGCAAGAACCAGTATTAATCCCAGGTACATGTTCAAATGAATGAATAAATAAGTCATTGGGACAGAGTCTGGTAGCAGGCCTACTGTCTATTGGATCAGTTTTTCACTCCTCTCTCTTTCATTTCTTTTTCCCCTTCCCTATGTCACAGATCAAAATCATTCCTATTTCCACATGTCCTTACTGTAAAAGTGATGAGGGAAGTTGTCTGCAAAAAGCCCTTGCGTGGTCTGGGGAGAAATAGAAGAGAGAGTGATGTTAGTCTAATTATGTTTCCTTACTTTCAAATTGAATTGGTTTTTTACCTGACCTGGTGCTACCACTGTCCCAGGGTCTGCTGGTCATCACAACATCTCCTGGGTCAGCCTTCACACTGGGGTAGATTACCCCTGACATACTGCCTTGCCCAAGGACCCCTTCCAGGATCAAGGATGCCCCAAAACAGTGGAGGGGATCAAGTGATGGGATCAGCCTAGCTCTGCTTTCTGTCTCTTCCCCGTCCCCAGAGTAAACTCAGTCCTCAACATTTCCAATCTACCCTCTTCTGAACTCCCTTTCCATGAAGGCCTCTGGGCCCTCCTTCATTATGAACAAACTTCTGTAATCCAAACTCTCTTCCTTTCATCTGGTATTTGATGAAACTGAGCTTTCTCTGGAAGATACCATATTTCTTCATATCCTTTCCAAGGGCAGATGCTTTGCTCACAACCCCTGGATGGTCAGGTCCAGGGAGAGTGAGGGGACTTAGCATGTTCCCAACTCCCCACTGCCCCTTTCGTTCCCTCTCTCTTCCACTATCACTTGGTAACCACTTTGATTTTTTTGTCAAGGTCACTCTATCTTTTCCTGGCCTTTGTTGCCCTCCTCTGCGAATCTTCAGATTACTCTCTTTCTTCCTTAATAAATTCAATAACTGGCTCATAGTCTTCTCTGTGTTGCTCTCCATCGTCCTAAATAAATTCAGTGCCTGACACACAGGCTTCTGTTTTCCTCTTTGAATGCACCAGCCTCCTAGGTTAGCAAACTTTTCAACTCTGTGATCTCTATCTCTAATCTACCTCAACAATGAATAGAAGCAATGCATGCCTTCCAGTTCTAGCTAAATACTTCTCAGCTCTAGATCTAAATCTGGTTAATCCCCAAGTCCCTCCACCCCAAATAAATTTGTCCCTAAGCCCTAGGATTCCTAGTTCTGGCTTGGGATCAGGCCTGTGATTCTGTGAGGGCCACATGTGAATAGTCATTTGACTGACTGGTTTTTCAAATGCAGACTGGCCAGGTCTTGCAAGTGGGTCTATCATAGATAGTACAGAGGTCACATGAACACCATTCCAAACTTAAAATGGGGGATGTGGGGTGTAAATGTGCAGCCCGGAAGTGAAAAATAGGACAAGTGAATGAAATTCAGGACAATCCAAGGATATAAGCTTAAAGATAAGAGTGACATTTATTGAATAAAAGAATCAATCAGCATTTTACTAAGTACTTTCTATGAACTGAGAATTGTGCTAAGGGTTTAGAATACAAGAACAAAAGTGAAGTAGCCCCTGACATCAAGGGCCTTGCACATTTACAGAGGAAATGTGATATACATGATATACACAAATAAAATACAAGACAAACTTTAAAAGGAAGGTATGAACAGCTAGAGAACAACCAGGAAAAGTTTCCTGCAATATGTCAAACTTGAACTAAGTCTTGATGGAGGGAAGTCAGGAGTTCCTGTACAAGGAGGGGTGGAGGGAAAACATTTCAGACATGGAGACGAGCCGGTGCAAAGGCAAAAAAATTGCAAGTGGAGCATCAAGTGTGAGAGACACAGAGAAGCTAACATAATTCTACTCTAGAGAGCATACAGGGAGATTATATATAATATAATATAATATAATATAATATAATATAATATAATATAATATAATATAATATAATATAATATAATATAATATAATATAATATAATATAATATAATATAATATAATATAATATAATATGTAATGATGTAATATAACATTATTATATTAAGTTATACTATATTATATTATATATTATGTTATATTATATTATGTTATGTTATGTTATGTTATGTTATGTTATATTATATTATATTATATTATATTATATTATATATTATATTATATTATTATATTATATTATATTATATTACGTTACGTTACGTTACGTTACGTTACGTTACGTTACGTTACGTTACGTTACGTTACGTTGCGTTGCGTTGCGTTGCGTTGCGTTGCGTTGCGTTGCTTTACGTTACTTTATATTATGTTATATTACGTTATGTTATATTATATTATATCATATCATATCATGACTGGAAAGGTAGAAAGGTGCTAAGTTGTAAAGAAATTTAAATGTCAAACTTATTGTTGAGTCATTTCAATTGTGTCAGACTCTTCATGACCCCATTTGGGGTTTTCTTGACAAAGATACTAAAGTAGTTTGCCATTTCCTTCTCTAGCTCATTTTACAGATAAGGAAATTGAGGCAAAGAGGCTTAAGTGACTTGCCAGAGGTCATACAGCTAGTTAGTGTCTGAGGCCACATTTGAACTGAGGTCTTCCTGACTCCAGGCCCAATGTTCCATCCGCTGCACCACTGTAGCTGGAGCATATATTTGAGCTGGAGAGAAAAGTAGACACTAGGCTTTATTGAGTGAGAGAGTGACATGATCTGTGCTGGATTTGTGCTAAAGGAAAATTTCCTCAGCATCTATGTGGAGGATGGATTAATTTAGGGAGATGGAGTAGAGAGATTAAATAAGAGGTGAGAAATGATGAGGGCCTGACCTAGAATGGTGGCTGTGTGAATGGAGAAATGGGGATGTTTGTGAGTGATGGTATGGGTTTAGAAATGACAAGGCTTGGCGACTGCTCAGATGTGTAGGGTGAGTGAGAGTGAATGGTTGATGAAGACATGAAGATTTTAAACTTATAATACTGGAAAAATGATGATACCTTGAACAGTAGTGGGGAAATTCATAAAAAGGGTAAATATAGGAGTAAAAATAATGAGTTCTGTCCTGGAAATGGTGAATTTTAGATGCCTATAAGAACAGCCAGTGGCTAGGCAGTTTGTAACATGGGGCAGGAGCCCATGGTGTTGTTTTATTTTTTTTTTTAATACATATATGTAAAAAAAATCAACTTATAACTTAGGACTGGCTGAAATCAAAAGGGAGCTACTATCAGAAAGTTTGGTTGCTATCCTAAGTATGAAACTTATGCAGTTTAAGTGGGACTCAAGTTGTCATCGCAAATTTCCTTTTTTCTAATCACAGTAACTTCGTATTGCTGAACAATTTAAGACGGAGATTCCAGTGAAAAGCTCCAAAGCTTTTCATTTGGTGTATTGGGTCAAAAGCAACTTTTTTTCCCCATCTAAAAATGCCTTTAGTGTCATTAAAAGTCTGATGGGAAATGTGTGTTTTTAAAATGTGTCTCTACCTTACGAGAATTTCAGACACTAATGGCTCTAAAGTAATTCCTGCACATTTTAGAATAAATGACATCCCTTAAAAAAGTCTGACTTGGTATTTACACATATTCATGTTCCCCAAGCAAACTGTCTATTGTGTCAACTCTCACATACATCCTTAAGAATATTTTAAGGGAGAAAAATTGCATTACCCAGAAATCTAAAAATAATATGAAAGGCCTTCATTTTATCTTTATATATGCAATGCAACTTCTATTAAAGTTAATGGTTTTGATAAGTTGAATTTACCAACCACAGATTCATCAAATTGGTTGGGCCTCAGAGGTAAGTTAGTCCAAATAATAAGAACAGTTCAAATGATAAGAACAATAATTATTATTATAAAATTATTATATTAGCATTTCTATTAAAATATTAAATCAGTATTTATATTTGCTTTAAAGTTTATAAAACATTTTACATGTTTTATCTCACTCAATCTTCACAACAACCCTGCATAATAGGTGATATTATTATCCCCATTTAACAGATGAGAAAAGTAAGGATGAAAATAGTTTAGTGATTTGTTCAGATGGAATCATAGTTAACAAGTGTCTGAGCAGGATTTGAATTTGAATCTCCTTCATTCAGTCTGGCACTTTATCAGCTGTTCACCTAACTGATTCTAATAGATCATTTGATATTAGCTCTGACAAGTTGTCTACTAATAACCACTTGACTACCTCCAGTGGCAGGACACTCACTGACTTCTGAGATAGACCATTGTACTCTCAGACAATTCTAATTACTAGTACAAGCTGAAATCTGCCTCTCTGCATATTCCTCTCTTAAAGAGTCAATCCAGTTCCGGAGAAAACCAAACTGGGACTACCTCTTATCTTCTCCATTAAACACCGGTTTTGAAGAAAGGCAAGAAGAAGCAAGGAAGAATGGCCTAATTAAGAGCATACCGCCAAGTAAGTATATACTGACGTTGATAAGGTTCAGTCTGAGTGCCTTTGGTGCATCCAAACTCCTTGAAGTTACTTGTGGTTTTCAGGATATAGTCCTTAATGTTCTTTTTGTCATCAACCATTCAAGGTCTGAGCGATGGCCCCAAGAAGCACCAAAAACCTTCAAACTTTTGCATCAGTAGAATTAGAAAGACAGAAATGTTAATCTGGGTTTGCCAAGAATTTAAAATTGCCTAATTATAGCAGTAAAAACTGCAGTGGGTATTGGGAAATGGAACTGAGAACAGCATTTCCTTGTTTTTGTTTTTATTTTTTTACCCATCTCCCCTTTGAAAGGCTGTATCATCTTCAGGAACACCTCCCCCATCCCATACGCATACACACCCCAACCCTCATCCAGACTAGCCTCCTATGCAAGTCACACCTTTTCAGGTGTACTATCTTCATTTCCTTTTCTTTAAAAGAAATACTATAAATTTTTCTTTAATTAACAATCATTTATTTTCTCTTCCTCCCATAAGAGGGAGAAAATAAAGAGGAAAAATACACAAACACAAGCCCTTGGAACAAATATGTACAGTCAAACAAAACAAATTTCTCCTTTTGCCACGTCCAAACGTGTGTCTCCTGAATATTTCATCAATCATCTCTCTGTCACTCTTCCCAGCACCTAGCCAACACTGAGGTTTGACAGTACCAGTCTTTTTTTTTTTAAATTTTATTCTTTCAACCTATTCTCGAATGTTTTTTTTTGTTTTCAAATTTTTAGTTCCAAATTCTCTTCCTTCCTCCCACCCCTTCCCCCACCTACTGAGAAGACAAGCAATATCTCCATGTTAGCTGTATGGCAAAAAAAAAAAAAGTAAAAAATTATACTTCAATTTGCATTCAGAGTTCATTAGTTTTCTCTCTGGAGGTGATTAGCATTTTTTCATCATGTTACCGTGTGCAATGATCTGGTTCTTCGCACCTCACTTTGTATTAGTTCATATAGGTCTTGCCACTCCCCTTACCACACAACTTGTTCAGCCATTCCCCAATTGATCAGTATCCTTTTGATTTCCAATTCTTTGCCACCACAAAAAGAGCTGATATAAATATTTTTGCACAAACAAGTCCTTTTTCTTTTTCTTAGGTCTCTTTGGGATATAGACTTAGCAGTGGTATTGCTGGGTCAAAGGGTATGCACAGTTTTATAGCTTCTTGGGTGCAGTTTCAAATTCTCCTCCAGAATGGTTGGACCAGTTCACTGCTCCACCAACAGTTCATTAGTCTTATCTATTTTCCCTCATCCCCTTTAGCATTTGTCATTTCTGATAGGTGTGAACTGGTCCATCAAAGATGTTTTAATTTGAATTTATCTAAATGATAGTGATACAGAGATTTTTATTTTTCATATGAGTATAGACAGTTTTGATTTCTTCTGAAAACTGCCTGTTCATATCCTTTGACCATTTATCAACTGGGGAATGGTTCTTACTTCTATTAAATTGACTCAATACGTATTTGAGAATGAGGTCTTAATCAAAGAAATTTGCTGTAAAATGTTTTGATATAACTTCATTGTCTTGGTACCTTTTAGCAAATCTTAGTTTCCCTGATTATCTCTTTCAATTAGGTCTTTTTTTTGCTTTTGCTCTGAGATCCTGATTGCTACCCTTGCCTTTTCCTGAAAGCAACAGATTGTTGAATTCAAATTTTTAATATGTTATCAATTTCCATTTTATGCATAAGTTCATCCCATTCACATTCTAAGCTACATTTATTTGTTGTGTTTTTCCTCCTTCCTATTTTTCCTCACTATATTCTTCTCATCCTATTTATCCTATCCCTCCTTACTCCTCTGCTTTACTTTTACCCTCTACTTTGCCTTCCTATTCCTTAATCTACCCACCCCTTTAAAAATCTCTCCATTATCCTCTCCCTCCCACTCTATCTCTTTCTTTCTGAATTTAAAAGACTTTTACACACTTCTATATTGTTTCCTCTTTAACCCATTCCCAATGAGAGTAACGACCCTCCCCCTTAATAGTTTCTTCTGTATCAATTTTTCTTTTTATGCCCCATTTGTATGAGAGAATTACTCCTTTTTAATACTCCCTATACAATTTTATTTTTTTTTAGAATCACCCTATCATACTCAGCTCAGCGCAAGCCTTTCTTTCAATCTACCCAAATAACAAGTCATAAGATTACTGCTAATATTTTCACATGTAGTAAGTACAATCTGACCAATTGTTATTATAATTAGTCTTTAATGTTTACCTTATATTTCTCCTGGATGTTATATGTAGAATTTTCCCTTAAGTTCTAGGTTTTTTGTGAAAACAAGAAAAACAAGAAAGTGTTTCAGTTCATTAAATATCCATTTTTTCCATTAAGGATTACACTTAACTTTGCTGGGTAAGTTACCCTTGTTCGCAACCTCAGCTCTTTTGCTCTATAGAATATAGTATCCCAAGACCTACAGTCCTTTCACATAGTAGCTGCTAGGTCTTGTGTATTCCTTATTGTAGTTTCATATATTTAATTTTTTTTTCTTGTGGCTTCCAATATTTTCTCCTTAACCTGGGAGCTTTGAAACTTGGCTGTGGATATGTACGTTTTCCTCCTGGCATCTCTTTCAGGTGGTGATCAATGGATTCTTTCTATTTCTGCTTTGCCTTCTTGTTCTAGAACTTCATGGCGATTTCTTGTAATATTCTATCAAGATTCTTTTTTATCGTAATTTTCAGATAGTCCAACTATTCTTATACTATTTCTCCTCAATCTGTTCTTCAGATCAGTTGTTTTTCTGATGAGATGTTTCACTTTCTCTTCTATTTTTTCATTCTTTGATTTTGTTTGCTGATTTCTTGGTCATTAGCTTCTCCTTGCCCAATTCTAGTTTTCAAGGAATTATTTTCTTCCTTAAGTTTTTGATTCTCTATTTCAAGTTGCTTGACTTTCTTTTCATAATTTTCTTGATTTTCTTGGATTGCTCTTATTTTTTTTTCTAATTTTTTCTTCAATCTCTCTTGATTTTTAAAGTCCTGTTTTAGTTCTACCAAGAACTTCTTTTTGTGCCTGGGCACATTTGACATTTCTCATTGAAAAAGGAGTGACTTTTTTAGCTCCATTACCTTCTTGTGAATATGAACCCAGACTTTCTCTAACCCTGTAGTAACTATCTATGGTTGGATTCTTTCTCTTTAGCTTACTCATTTTTATTTATTTATTTTTTGTCTTATTTTGTTTTTAGCAGCTGTTTGTGTAATTAAGTTCTAGTCCCCAGGTATGGACTAAGCCTCAAGTCCTTTTTACTGTTATTCTCTGAGGTGTGTCCAAGAACCCAACCTTGGGCTCTCTTCTCCACTCCTAAGCTACAGCTAGAGTCCCCGATCACACTGTCCCACAAAAACGATCTTTCTCCCTGCAGTCCCTGTGGTGGCTGCAAACTGCAACTGTCTTCTCTGCCCTGGAACTGAAACCAGGTAATCTGCTCTCCAGCAAGTGCCCACAGCTAACAGGGTCCCCACCCCTCACTACTACACTCACCAGGTGCGTGCTAGCTCCTTCTCCTCCAGAAGCCACAGCCCAGTACACGTCTGGTCAGCACAGCTGTGCTTGGTGTCCTTCACCAAGGTGGAAGGCCCATCCATCTTCTCCTACTCAGCCATCAGACCCCCACAAGGTCAGTGAGATGAAAGTTTCTAAAGCTAAGGCTGCCTCTCAACCCAGCTGCCCCAAGGGCTTGTTTTTTGTTGATTCTGCAGAGTAGGCCTGGAGGTGTTTGCACTTCACTCAAGTGCAACCTCAGTCACTGAGGTCAATCAAGTCTTTCCCTGAGGGCTTCTCAAATTGTCCTAAGAGGACAACTGTTTTTATTTCTTCTGCTCAGAGGCAATGCTCTATCTTTTTTTTTGTGGAGGAAATTTGGAGAGCCAAAACTTTTCTGACCTACTCCACCATCTTCCCAGAATCCTCTCCTCAACCCCCTTATGCTACAGAAGAGAAAACTGAGGCAGACTTGAACCTGGGCCCTCTGACTCTGACCTGGTGTTCATTTCCCTGTGTCATGCTACAGTCTCTCCCGTCCTGTAAAACTGAGACATCCATGCCACTCCCTCCTCCCTCCCCCAGAGGAGCCCAAGTCCATTCTCCATTGTCATCAAGAAGGCAAGGTTAGGCAATACAAAAGAAAATTGTTCAGGACTGGATATGCACTTCCCCCTGGGTTTTCCAGGCTAAAGTTTTCTTAGTCTTATTACATTTTGGGCCAATTCAGATAAATTGTGCCAGTTTCATTCCATTTCTCCACGGGCATTGTTTTCTTGATAAAGTTGCTCTTCAGCAGTGCTGGGACAATTTCCTTTCTTAAACCATAGCTGGTGTATTTTTAACATACAAGTAGATCTAGAATTCTGTACAGAGTTAGAAAATAGAACATGCTAGTAATTCCTGTAAAATGGCAGAGATATTAGAAGTGGAAATCAAATGGAAATTAAAGTAATAACTAAATTCAATAGTTCTATTTCAAAGTTTTAAGATTACACTGCAGAGGGTTCCCAGTACCATTTCATGACTTCTCGTTACAGCCAGGGAACAGTGCTATAAGGGCACATTTTGTATTTCCTGGGAGAGATATTTGCATTTTCTTGCAGCTGTTTGCATTAACCTGTTGGGCTCCAGAGGGCCTCCCTTCCCCCTACCTGGAATTGAATGAAAATATGTTAGTTGCCAGCAGGGTTGGAATGGAAAGGAAGCTCCCAGCCCTGCAGAATCCAAAGATTTGGGGGCTGGATTGCAAAATAAAAATGTGGCCATGTAAAAAATACAGTGCAAATTGGACACAGATGTGCAGAATGTGTGCATGTGTGTATGATAAACAACAATGTCTAGTGGCATCAAGTTTCATATCAATTTAAAGATTTCCAGGGCAATGAGAATGCCTTACCTTACCATAACAGGAAAACAGAGTGCTAATATGGGACTTTCTCATTTTTTCCAGCTAGCTGTTGTGTCCCAAATAGATTTCCCCCTCTGAGGCATAACTAGTGAAGGGATATTTTTACTCAGGGCACTGAATTTAAAGGACCTTGACAATACTTGCAGTTTTCAAATAGGATCCAGCACCTGGTTTGTAATAGTAAGTAGCTCAAAAAGGGAAACACCAGGAAGTGACTGTCATAAGGTCCTTTCACACAACACCTAGCTCCCTCCTCAGTTGAGGGTGTGCTTCATCATGCTCACCCCAGGAACAGTTCGCAGTACTTGCCCTGGGCACACAATTTCATAGTTATCGTTCATTCCCCCCCCCACCCCACCCCATTACCATAATAGATGGGACCAATAGATGGAAGCAAATGGAATATTTGTGCCAGACATACCCCAGAGCTATAGCAGAAGTTTGGAATGGGGGATCCAAACAATAGTAACAGCTAGCATTTATATTGCTTTTTACAATTTGCAAAGTGCTTTACATATATTAACTTGTTTGATTCTCACAACAATCCTATGGAATAAGTGCTGTTATTATCCATATTTTAAAAGATTGTGACTTGCCTAGGATCAGATGGCTAGTAAGGGGTTTGAGTCAGTATTCAAACTCGGGTCCTCCTGACTTCAAACCCAGGGATCTATGCACTCTGCAACATAGATACCCCTATATATGTCAGAAAGAACTTTCTTTGTCCATTTCCATATAAATAGAGGAATGGTGCTTCCTACTACCTAGGATTTTCCTGAAATGTATTAAACTGTTTGGTTAACTTGTATGTCTATTTTTCAGAAGTCCTGAAATGATTGAGGGATATGTTTATCTCTTCCACTCACCTCCATCCCCACCTCCACTTGTGCCCTGACTCTTATCCCAGTGGTGGAGAGTGCCTGGGTCTCTGAGCCAGAATGGATATTTTCCATCTTTATGTAAGGGCTGTGGGACACTTTCTCCAGCCCACTGTGACACATCTCTAGACCGTCTTTGCCTCTTTAAGAAGCTTGTTGTGACTCTAGAATAGGATCACAAAAGCCAGGGTTCTGTACACTTTGGGAATAATTTAGGATTGTGGTGATGAGTGAGTAGGAATTCCCAATCCTATACCTCCTCTTCAACCCCCAGCAAACCCCCTGTCCAGCTAAGAGTGAAGAAAGTCAAGACCAAGTGTCTTTCCAGCCCCCCTAAATGTAAAGCCTGAAATAAACCATCAGCTCAAGCATTAGGAATTCAAGAAGAAATAATTATAGAAGTAATTATATATAATCATAATATTAATAATAAATATAAACACAGAAGAATCAGTGAGTATAACTAAGAGTCTCAGTATCATGTGAGGATAACATCTTACTTCTAGAGGGCTTAAAATCTGAAGACCAGAGAAATTCCTACCTGTAATCCCTACAGCAAAAAAGCCCACTATTCTTTATGAGTAGAGGGCACAGGGGTATCCTAGAGCCAGTGCACACCTGAGAGCTGATTGTTAAATGTTCAGTGTGAGCTTTTATACCTCAGAAATCATCAAATGCTACATACCAGGGCTTGATTTACTGTTTTGTTGATTGTCTAGACTTAAGCAAGTGACAGGGGAAATGCCAATAATATAAATTAAATTTAAAAATGTGTCAAGCCTACTTTTGTTTTTTTTTGGAGAGTCAGCTGTTAACCACTTAGCACACCCCTGAGGTAAGCCCTGAAGGTAAGGGTTTTTCCCCAGGTTGTTGAAATTTAGAGACCACTGACAATCACCTACACCGTTGTATCAGGTAGAAATAATTTAGCTTCGCAATTATCAAAATAATTAGTGAAAATAGGAACTACCAGATGCTCCCTTCCCCTGGCTAACATACCACAATCTTACTGTGTCCCAAGATCTCTATCTACCTCAGTTTCTCTTCCCTCCTCCTCACCACTCCCATTTATGTTTTAAAGTTCATTTCATGCTACTTGCCTAGACCAATTTTGCAAATCTTCTCCCAGACATGAAGAATGTGAGTTACAATTCTGCAAAGAAAGTAAAAAGTTGGCCACCACTGGTAGCAGATTTCACAAGATTGCTATAAAGATAAATGATTGTAGCTAAGCTATGTGAACCAGATATACAGACCAAGCATCCTGGAGATATATATAAAGGGGAGGTGGCTTTTTTTTTTTAACCAAGTATCATATAGGCCCTAAGGCAGACAAGCAAGGTCCATAAGTAGGGAAAAATCCAATCAGATTCATGACTACAAAGCAAAGAGCAGTCTACCTCTTAGGGAGTTGGTACGGAACGATAGGGCACAGCTGACTATATATTTATGTTCAAGCATACAAGCATTTTTTAAAAGAAAGGACAAAGTGTAAATGTGTTCATAGTTATAGATCATAATGATGTAACATATGGATAACATAAGTAATACATAACATGTTGGTCACAGCCATATGTATATACATAGGTCATATTTATACCCACACACTATCTATCTGTCTATCTATCTATCTATCTATCTATCTATCTATCTATCTATCTATCTATCTATCCATCCACACATATATATATATACACTTACATGTATATATGTTAACCTTCATAACATTTGCTTTAATATTTGCAACATACTTTAAATATATTATCTCACTCGATCCTCACTACAGTTCTGTGAGGTAATAATAATTCTTATACACATTTTATAGATGAGGAAACTGAAGCTGAAAAAGGTGAAGTGACTTTCCCAGGGTCACACAGCTGGTGAGTGTCTAAAGTAGGATCTGAACTCAGGTCTTCCTGACTCCAAGTTTAGTGCTCTATATATTATGCCACCTTTGTATATATATAAAGGGTGTCCCAAAAATCTTAGTTTAAGCTATTAAAGCTTACAACTGCATAAAGATTCTGGGGACAACAAAAATATTTATCTGTATATCTATATAGTTATCAATATATTCAATTATATAAATAATTATATAGATAATGAATACAATATAGTAATATAAATTAATATGAAACTACATTATATATTAATACATGTAACAAATATATACTGTATAAAACATAATAAACATAAAATAAAATATTATTATTAATATAAATCATTAATATAATGCATTGATAAATATATATTATATAAAAATGTATGTAGGGAAGTTAAGTAGCCCAGTAGATAGAGTGCCAGGCTTGGAGTCAGGAAGACTCATCTACCTGAGTTCAAATCTAGCCTCAGATACTTACTAGCTTTGTGATGCTGGGAAAGTCACTGAACCCTGTTTGCCTTAGTTTTCTCATCTGTAAGTGAGCTAGAGAAGAAAATGGCAAACCACTCCACTATATTTGCCAAGAAAACCTCAAATCGGGTCACTGAGAATTGAACATGACTGAAACCACTGAACAGCAACAAAATAAATATGTGTGTATATGCACACTTATATGTATGTATGTATACATATAAATCACATGCATACAGAAATGTGTGCATATGAGTATATATCCACATACATGTACGCATATATTTACTGTTTTAATAGGTCAAGAATCTGTGGTCTTGTCAGTGCTGGCATTACTTCTACTGGTGGAGATCATAACTATTTCATGCTTTTATAAATGATTTCATGAGTTCCAGTGGCCAAAAGAATTCACTGCCTGGTGGCCAACTCTCTGAAAATGATTATCTTTGAACATAGCTAAGCTTGTCCTCATATGACAAGCGCATCACTTATTTCTGTGCCTGTATTTGAAATCTTCTTAGCTTGGTTGGTATTGTCATAGATTTCAGTCAATTGGGGCACATAAGGCCTTTGAGAGACTAGATGTACTTGCATATCACAAAGAGGTGTTGCATGAAGTCTACATGGAATGATATATCTACACTTTTACCTTAGATATGTGTTTAGATAATAATAACAATAATATTAATAATAACAGCATTTACATAATAATTATCTCATTTGATCCTCACAACAACCTGGGAGGCAAGTGTGATTATTATCCCCATAGTATATCTGAGGAAATCAAGCAATAAACATTTACTAATCATCTACTATGTGCCAGGCACTGTCCTAAGCATAGTACAAATATTATCTCATTTGATCCTCATAACACAGGGACATCCATATGGTTGTTGTTGACATGTTATAGTTGAGGAAACTGAGGCAAAGATTAAATGACTTGCTCAAAGTCACACAACTAATAAGTATCTGAGGCTGGATTTAAACATTCTTCTTAGCTCCAGGCCCAGGATCTCTAATCACTAAGCCACCAGTTGCCCCAAAGTTTGTCATTGTGGTTTAATTGAGTAATCATGTTTGATTCTTCATGACTCCATTTGGGGTTTTCTTGGTAAAGATACTGGAGTGGTTTGCGATTTTCTTTTCCAGCTCATTTTATAGATGAGGAAACCAAGGCAAACAGGGTTAAGTGACTTGTCCAGAATCACACAGCTAGGAAATGTGTGAGGCCAAATTTGAACTCAGATCCTCTTGATTCCAGGGCCAGCACTCTATCCACTGTGCCAGCTAGCTGCCCTGCCCCAAAGTTACCACCAGGTAACAATAGTTTCCTTGGAAAAGTGTGTAAAAACAAAAGAAATAAAATGGTTCTACACAAAAGTTACATGGAAGTTGATACCAACTGATTAACAAAAATGATGTACTATTACAATTTCTAGATGGTGACCTGGACTTTGCATGTTTAACTAAAGGAATAAAATTCTTCAGTCATCAATCACCAGTCCTCATTATGACCTCCAGATTCTCAAAGACTGAAGCTGATTGCAGATTATTAAATGTTCTTTGCTGTTGTTCTTAATAATGAATTTATTTTACAAGTTTAACTTTTTAAAACTTACATTTAATCTCTGATTGACAAGTATTTATTTTCTCTTGTTCCCATTAGGAAAGCCTTGAGGAGGAGGAGGTGGTACTTGAGATGAGCTGTGAAGGAAGAGAGGAGTTTTGAGAAAGGTAAGGAAGGAGAGTATCTCAAGTACAAGAGTCAGGAAATGGAGTGCTGTGTACATTCAATAGTAACCAGGCTGGTTTAACCGAAACATAAAGTACACAAAGGAAATAAAGTATCTGGAAAGGTAGACTAGAGCCAGGTTGTGAAGGGATGCTTTCTTCTTCTTCTTCTTCTTCTTCTTCTTCTTCTTCTTCTTCTTCTTCTTCTTCTTCTTCTTCTTCTTCTTCTTCTTCTTCTTCTTCTTCTTCTTCTTCTTCTTCTTCTTCTTCTTCTTCTTCTCCTTGTCCTTTTCCTTCTTCTCTTCTCTTTTCTTCTTTCTTTCCCCTTTCCTCTTTCCTTACTTCCACTTCTTCTGTGTCTTTCCTTTCCTGACTTACCACAGAGGGTGAGAGAGCATGGGTAGGTTGTGATCCTCCTGGTATATCCAATGCTGATGACATCACGGATGTATTGAAGTATTGATATAGCATAGCCAATTAAAAATTATCCCCATAGACACCAAAGCTGCCAACAGCTAATTCAGTGGGGCTTAACAAAAATAACCCAAACATTTAACAAGCTGTCCTATAGACAGGATATACACATAGCCTATAAAAATAATTATGAATGACTCCCAATTTGTCACTGTAGAAACTAGTCATCATCAAAGTGAATCCTAGAATTCTTTGACATACATTCTGACTGCATTGAAGGTATGTGGGTGGGTGAAAATTGGCACTAGTTTAATAAACCAGTTTTGTTTTTAAATGAAAACAAGTGGTGAACATCCCATTGTGGAAGACATTTAATTATCAGCAAAGCCAATTTTTGTTCCGAAAGGACTGGGATTTAAAAATCATATAATTGAAGATGCCAAACAAAAACAACTAAAATAAAACCAAACACTATATCAGCAGGAAAACAAATGAAGGCGGTTTGGGACATTATATTTAGCTGCTGCTGAGTGAATGATCCATTGATTTACATGTCAAATATGGCTTTTATTGAGTTTCATTCCCAACATAATTGTGGTTTGCAAAGCAGAGAGTATCTTTCGGTTAACTAAGTCAATAGAAGAGAAAATACAGGCAGAGAGAAAGGCCAGAACCAGACCATGTTAGGAAAGATTGTTAAAAAACAAAAAACAGGTCAGGAGAGTGTGTTAACTTTCTTCTGCATTTCCACTTTATTGAACTTCTTTCACTTAAAAAAATTTCCCTTAATGGATACTCTAGAAACTATAGACAGCCATTTGATAGACTAAATCTTAAACAAATCCTGTACCAATAGAAGATCTAGAAAACTGTTTGCATCTGTAATTTTACTTTCAGGTTGCCAATAGAAAACAGACATGCACATCTGTAGCCTAGCTTTGTGAATGCTCATCTATAAGCCTCCATTATCAGCAGCTAGTATTTATTGGTATTAGGCACTTTCCCTAATTCCGTAAGAAATAATCAAGGGCCAGACAATTTTCAAAACCAAAGACAATTTTCTTCTCAACACTTAGAGCTCTGAGAGGCATCAAAAATTGAGACCATTTGCCCAGAATTCTCTGTTCTACTCTTCATATCATATCACTCAAACATCTTCCTCTGCTGTCTTTCTTCACTCTGGCTTCAGATGAAGAAGTGGTCCTTCTCTTTGCCTAGATAAACCCCTCCACATTACTCTTTTGCCAAGAAAACCCCATGGATAGCTATGGGCCATGGGGTCATGAAAAGCAAACATGACCAAACGCCTCAACAACAACGACAACAACATTCACCTCTGATCCTGTACCCACCCAGCTTCTCCAGCAAATTGCCCCCACCCTTGCCCACTATTGTCACCTTCTCTGTCTCTGTCTCTCCTGGTTCCCTCACTACTTCCTACAAATCCTTTACTAAAAGAACCACAACACTAACAACAATTCACATGGTCCAAACCCAGCCACCTCTGCTCACCTTTGTCCTCTGTCTCTCCTCCCTTAGGTTCTCAAGAGAGTCATCTACAATTGATGTCTCCAGCTTCTCTCTTCTTCCTTTCTTTTAAACTCCCTGCAATGTGGCTTCTGATCTCATCATTCAACTGAAATTGCCCTTTGTAAAGTCATCAATTATCCCTTAATTGCCAAAATCTATTGGCTCTTTCTCAACCCTGATTCTCTTTGACACTGCTGATCACCTTCTCCTTCTGGTTATACCCTAATCTCCAGGTTTTTGGGAAGCTGTTCTCTCTTGTATATCTGGACACCCCTCAGTCACTTTTGATGCAATTTCATCTATGTCATGCCCTCTAACCATGGGTGTCCCCCAAGGCTTTTTCCTAGGCCCCTTCTCTCTCTTTTTTTTTTGCTCCACCGTTTCTGGTGGTGATCTCATCAGCTCCCACGGGTTCAATTAATAAACTCTATTTAGATGATTCCCAGATCTCTATATCCAGCTCTAATCTCTCTGCTGAGTTAGAGTTGCCCATCTCCTGATTCCTCTTGGACATCTCAAAGTGGATATCCCCACAGACATCTCAAACTCAACATGTCTAAAACTGCTTTAAATTTTATCTTTGTATTCCATCCAATACCTAGGATAATGCCTTGAACATATGGGCACTTAACAAATAGTTTTGGAATCAGAATGGATTGATTTGGAAACTACTAGGTCATCCAGAGGGCTGAAATACGCTCCCTATCCTTCCCTTTCTCTATCCTGGTATACTGGAATGGAGTCTGTCTCCCCTGGCCCCAATAGGACACTTTTCTTGAGTCGTGCCCTAAGGTAAAAATTCTGAGTTACATTTCTGCTCAGTTTCCACATTCGGAAAATGTGGATAATATTACCTGCATTACCCATCCCAGAGTGTCACTATGAGGAAAGTGCTTTGTAAGCCACATCAGGCTATAGAAATGGGAGCGATTGCTATTTTTACATGACACTTTGCTAAGCAATGCTGGCTGTATAACAGTGATTAGATGACGTCTTTTCCCTCATATAGCTTGCCATATACAAGACAGTGTCAATAACTAAGGCAAATTTAAACATTTTCCAAATACCTTACTCCCAGAAACATGAACAAAATTGTTGCCAATTTTACACACAGCAAATCCAAGTAGCACACATTCAGACACAATAATAAGTGTATATAGTAATGCGTATGCTATGGGTAAATAAGGTTTATGAAAAATGAAAACTAGTTCATCATTAAAAACACATGGAGTGTGCATAGATAGAAATATTTGCATGAGGCAGGATAGTGTAATAGAAAGAGTTCTGGGTTTATACTCTCAAAGACCTAGGTTCAAATCTCATTTCTGACAACTTACCAGCTATTTAACGCTAAACAATCTCAATCCCTCTGAGTCTCAGTTTCCTTATCTGTAAAATGAAAGTTTGGACTATATGGCCTCTCAGTTCTTTTTCAGCTCTGAATCAATGATCCCTTGTAATTTCATATCATTACGTGCAAATAAATAGAGGAAATGCAGATTTTGGAAGGGGTAACTTTGTAGAAGAATAAGGGGCAGTTTGTGGGAGCGGTGCAGCCTCAATAGGGAGAAAACTGCTATGGATCATGCCAGGGAGGAGAAGGGGCTGTGGGAAGTGGGTGATAGAGAAGAAAAAGCCATGACTGGAGGGAGTCCCCCTTTCTTTCTTTTTTCTTTTACAGTCACTTTTTGCCTGCCCCCCACTTAATAGTACTTTATTTACTTTTCATAATGCACTTTTATAAGATTTTGAGTTCCAAATTTTTCCCCTTTTCTCCCCTGCCCCCTCCCCAAGATGGCATGCAATCTAATACAGGCTATACATGTACAATCACATTAAACATATTCCCACATTAGCCATGTTGTGAAAGAAGAATCAGAACAAAAGGAGAAAACCATGAGAAAGAAAAAAAAATAGCACACTTTGACCCGCATTCAGACTCCATCCATAGTTCGTTCCTTAAATGTAGATAGCATTTTCTACCATGAGTCTTTTGTAATTGTCTTGGATCGTTGTATTGCTGAGAAGAGCTAAGTCTATCATAGTTGATTATCGCAACAATGTTACTGTATACAATATTCTCCTGGTTCTGGTCACTTCACTCAGGATCGGTTCATCTGCTTGCTCATCATTTCTTATAGCACAATAATATTGCGTTACCTTCACATACCACAACTTGTTCAGCCATTCCCCAAATGATGGGCATCCCCTCAGGTTCCAAAAAGAGCTGCTGTCAATATTTTTGTACATGTGGGTCCTTTCTTTCCCCTTTCTTATGATCTCTTTAGGATACAGACCAAGTAGTAGTATTGCTGAATCAAAGAGTATGAACAGTTTTATAGCCCTTTGGCTACACATAGTTTCAAATTGCCCTCCAGAATGGTTGGATCAGCCCACAACTCTACCAACAATGCATTAGTGTTCCAATTTTCCCACATCTTCTCCAACATTAATCATTTTCCTTTTTCTGTCTTATTAGCTGATCTGATAGGTGTGAGGTGGTATCTCAGAGTTGTTTTAATTTGCATCTCTCTAATCAATAGAAATTTAGAGCACTTTTTCATATAACTATAGATAGCTTCATTTTCTTCATCTGAAAACTCATATCCTTTGACCATTTATCAATTGGGAAATGACTTGTATTCATATAAATTTGACTCAGTTCTTCATATATTTTAGGAATAAGGCTTTTATCAGAGACAGTGGCTATAAAAATTGTTTACCAGCTTTCTGCTTCCCTTCTAATCTTGTTTGCATTGGCTTTGTTTGTGCAAAAACTTTAATTTAATGCAATCAAAATTGTCCATTTGGCATTTCATAATGTTCTCTATCTCTTGTTTGGAATCCTTCTTTCTAGAGGTAAGTCTGCTGGTCCAACTGCTCATAACGTGGCCCTCTCCAGGCCACCCATCCTTTGAACTGCTGCTTCCTGTCTTCTGATCGGGCCCACTTAGGGATCATCAGGCTTTTCATCCATTAGGGTGTGCAAGAACCTGTACTGGTGTTCCCCTCCGCTCTTTGACTCTGGTCTACCCTTCCCTGTAATTGGCTAGCCTGAAGTAACCAGTGTAGTGCTATGAAAAGAACCCAGGACAAAATACACAATGACTGAATTCTAATCCTGACCCTGCTCTTAATTCACTGATCTTGACTCTGCTCTTTAATCTCTAGATGACCCTTCCCAATCCCTGTATTCAATCCCTTGGGGCTTCAATTGCCTCATTTGTAAAATGAGGTGGTTGGACAAGATAATCTAAGGGTCACTCCAGGTCTAAATGCAAAGATTCTCCCTTAAGCAAGGAAAGCTTCTTAGAGGAAGTGGGTTTTGATCTGGGCCATAAAAGATAGGAAGGACCTGGTTTGACAGGGTCTTTTCCAGTGCCAGGATCACACTAGAAGTGTCTGATGCAGGATTCAAACTCAAGTCTTCCTATACTTCTACTATACTACCTAGCTGCCTGGTGGCACAGTTGATAGAGTGTTGAACCTAAAGTTAGGAAAATTCATTGACCTGGTTCAAATTTTGCCTCAGGCATTTATTAGCTGTGTGACCCTGGGCAGGTCACTTAATCCTGTTCATCTCAGTTTTCTCATCTCTAAAATGAGCTGGAGAAGGAAATGGCAAACCTCTCTAGTGTCTTTGCCAAGAAAACTCCAAATAGGGTTTCTAAAAGTTGGACACAACTGAAAAATAACTGAATACATTTTATGTGTATGTATCTATGTGCATCTATGTACATATATACATACATACATATATATGTGTATGTGTGCGTGTATAAATGTGTGTAGGTATATACATTTATATGTATATGCGTATGTACATTTCAATTGATCTAACATGACAGCCCTGTAGAGTGGGTGATCTTATTGTCCCCGTCCCATTTTATAGATGAAAAAACTAAGGACGAAAGCAGTTTAGCAACTTGCCAAGATGAAGATCAAATAAGATAATATTTACAAAGTGCTCAGCATAGTACCTGACATATAGTAGGCACTTAAAAATATTTGTTCCCTTCCCCAATTTCCCCCTTCCTTCACTCTAAATGTTTAAAGCAGGATTTGAACTGTCTTCCTCAATCTATAAGTCCACTTTTATATTCACATCACATACTTACCTACCTACCTCAAAAATCCAAAGCACCCAAATCAGATGTACTTTTCATCATGGCATTCTATAGATACAGTAATATCTTTCAAAGTTCCAAAATAAGTTAGGTGAGGAATACTAAAAATAGAAATGAATTTACCCCTTATTTCGCTGCCTTGTTTCATTTCCTATTGTCAAGACACATAATGGTGCACTTTTATGAATCTGGGATTGGGAAGTAGGCGTGCATATGTGATGTTCCTGCTGCTCATGACAACATCACATTCTGGTTCTGTCAAGCCAGCTCAGGCTGAAAGCCCTCAGCACCACCCCAGCAAAGCCGGAGGCTAAGATGGCTCTAGCCTCTACGGCCCCACTCACTCTCCTGCTCACACTATATCCTAGGAATTATAGGCTCTCAATTTAATCTCCTTATTTTACAGATGAGGAAACTGAAGTCCCTATAAATTCAATGGCTTGCCTAAAGGTGCATATGTAGTTAAATAACAGACCTAAGATTTATGCTGAGGCTTTCTGACTCCAAATTCCAGAGCTCTTGGACTATTACCCAAATTGAATTCGAACAGCCCACATTTTGATTGCAATACCAGTCAGAGAGAGGAAGGCAGATATAACTTCAGCTGGTATGAAATAAAGGGGATCTGAAAGCAAATGACAATTGTCAGGAGTCCTGGGTTCTAGTCCAAAGTCATGCTCAGGGACTTACTGGCTGTGTGACCTTGGGAAAATTAATTTCTCTGAGATTTTTTTCACCTATATGTGGAGGGAGAGTGGCAAAATGATTTCTCAGTTCTAAAATTCTGATTCTATTTTCATTTTATTTCCCTAATTCTGTGTACTTTATAGAGATTCGCGGATGAGGAGTGGGGGGAATACTTCGCTAGCCTTCGTAGGTAGTATGTTTAAGGCTGTTAGTGTCAATTATGCTTTCACCAAGATGAAATGATAATGATAATTGACATTTATATAGTACTTTAATGTGTGTTACATACATGATTATGTGTTTAATCCTCTGCAGAAGATAGGGTGCCTTCTCTTAATTCCTAGGCTTCTTCAATAGCACTGTGAATCTGCATTCTTACACTTTTTGCCCCAAATTCCAAACCAACTCAACTTTACCTAACTTCTGAGACAACTTAAGAGTAGTATGATAGCTAAAATAGGGAGATAGAGATGGGACTTGTGATTTCATTGACAGAGAGAAATCTTAAGTGAAGGAGCTACCAATCTATCAATGTAAGTGGCATCTTCTCTAGAAATTAGAGTCTTGAAGGGTTGGCTAGGGTGCCAGGAAGTTGTGACTTATGAAGGCTTACATAGTATGTTTTCAAGATGGAACTTGAACCCAGATTTTTCTGGCCTTCTGGCCAGCACTCTATCCACTACACCATGCTGCTTCCCATGCCTGATTTACCTGAGAGGGAAAAAAAAAAGAGGAGGGAAAGGAAGGGAAATCACTCTCATATCCCATTGTTTACCCCCTGCAGATTATTGGATTGTTCAAGGCACCAGAGTTCAATTTCAAGAGAGATGTCATCCTGTGCACAGAATGATGCTCTGGGGCCTCAAAAAGGTTAATTCATCTCTCCAAATGTAAGCTGTTTACTCCTGGAGATGTTGCTAACGGGTTTTAATACCACCAAACAAAAGATGAAAATTTAAACATTAATATTTTAAAACTGCATTTGCCATATGAGTTTGTTTTTAGTGGATTCCTCTAGAATTGCACTATAAACAAAGGAAAATACTAATTACAATGTACATTATACATGAGAACACTATCTGTGCCATCATGGGCTATCACTTAATGATTCAGCTGGTCACTTATGTACCAGACCTCCTACAGAAGACCATTCTGTTTTACCAGACTGTAATCCCAACACTCATTCAGAGAATCACTCACTCACTCATTCACTTATTCAGAAAACATTTATTAAGTGCCCGCTGGTATGAATATAGCCCATATTTTCAGTGGAGCCTGGAGCATTTTGCATAAGATTCTTCCAACTGGTGAAGAGAATGTTGAAGTAATCCTGTGTGTGACTTATGGTTGGTGAGAGTGCCTTGGAGAGGGGAAATATTCTGCTCCTAGTTCTGGGGAAGAAAAAGAGCGAAAGAATCATATAGGGGAAGCCTGCTCCTCAGCAAGTCCTTGATTTCCAGCATGCCTCCCTAGAGAATTTGGGGCATTTCTCTTTGTTTTTGGGGGGTTTTTTAGGCAATTGGGGTTAAGTGACTTGCCCAGGGTCACACAACTAGTAAGTATCAAGTGTTTGGTCTGAGGCTGGATTTGAACTCAGGTACTCCTGACTTCAGGGCCAGTGCTCTATCCACTGCACCACCTAGCTGCCCCAGGCATTTCTCTTTGTAAGATCAGGGCCTCTCCCTTAGCTGAATGCAATACCATCTTACTCTCATCTAGATAGCTAATTCAAGTTTAAGGATTTTCTGTCATATTCTAATCTGTAGAACTCCAATTTCTGTTTGCTATTTGCTTGGATAAATGGATTTATTTGTTTTTCACTATTTTTATGGTCTTTTGTGTAATCTATATCTGGTGATAAGGGGCCAAACAGCCAAGTACAAACCAAAGGTTAACCTTCCCTTTTTAAAGGATAACAATCAAGGCAGCTAATGGCTTTTGAACCTAAACATCATACCCCTAGACCAGCAATCCTTTGGGGTGGGGTAGAGAGAAATATCATTCTAGTCTGATAATCCTCTCTCAGAGGACAGCAGAGAGGTCAACCTTCCTTCTCTCCTCAAGGCAATAAGCATGCTCTTCTTGGACAGAAATAGCAAGATTACAAAGACATCTTTCAAAATTTCCCCTTGAACTTCATGTAGACAACCCATGTGCAACATATATAATCTATAGACACAGTGCAAACCTTACACTTAAAATTTTATCCCTCTCTGTAAGACCCTGGGCAATTCACTTTATCTATCCAAGCCTCAACTTCTTCTGGGATTGACATGCCCAAGGTTAAACAACCAGTGACATCGAAATCCAACCCTGATTTTAGATCCATCTTGGGCTTGGCACTGAAGGGAGAGGCAAAGTTTAAATAAGGCCTGGATCCTGGCCTGATGGAGCTTAAAATCTCTTCACAGGTTATGACATAAATGCAGGTAACTGTAATGGTCCATATTTATTACATGATAAGTGTATTGCTGTAGAGAAAAACAAAGCTCTATGTGCAGACAGAAGGAGGTAGAGATAATCCACTTCTGAGTTTGAAATGATTTCTGGTTCTGATTTCTCCGACGTTTCTAGAGGTGCCACACCAGAGAGCCCATTTTCAATATGACTGAGAAATATGGCCAAAACTCTAGTTTTGAGTTTTGCAAAACTCAAAAGAAGAGGCCAGACTGCTGCTAGAATCTTTATGGACTGATCTTCACTGATAGGAAGCATTCAGATAATTTGGAGAGAGTGATCACTGCGCTCATACTCAGAGTGCAGACATGTAGGACGAGAGAAGTGGCAACATTTCCAGCTAAGCTTCCAAACCCAAGGCAAACTGCTCAAATATTACATAATTGCTTTTTCAGACACACATATAACAACCAAATAAATAAATAAACATAGAGGTGGAGGTTGAACCAAACAGGCATCTTTTCCTTGCTAGAAAACATCAAAAATAGTGTTATGCCAAATGATTATTATAATAATAATGACTTGCATTTCTAAAATGCTTTAAATTTTTAGAAAATTGTTGAAAGCCTTTGTTTATTATTACTTTTGTTCCCAAATAGACTCCTCCGTGTAGCCCTACATAATCTACTTCTTGGAAAGGGAGCTGGATTTGGATTCAGAGGATTCAGAATTTAAATACTGGGTCTGCCACTAATGTTTGTGACTTTGGGCAGGTTATTCAACCCCTGTAGGCCTCAGTTTCCTCATCTGTATATCATGTGTATGTATACACATACATGTATGTATATATGCATCTATACACATTGTCCTACATTCCTGGACTCTCTCCCTTCCTCCATTTTGTACAGAAGAAAGAGAGATGCATTTTCTCCCGTCTTCTTCAAAATCAGCCTTAGTAATTATAATTGTGAAATGCTTGTGTTTCATTTTTTGTTGCTGCTGTTCTTTCCATTTACATTCTTATAGTCATAATGTATATTGTTTTTCTCATTCTATTCACTTCACCTTGCATCAGTTCATTTAAATCTCACTGTGCTTCTCTGCATTTTTCTTACTCATCCTTTCTTAGGACCCAGTAATAATCTGTAACAGAGGCAAGATTACCAGCAAAATACCTCCAAAAGGCTGTGTGCCTCTCTGCTTGTCCCTCAAAGTGCCACTTGTTCTCAAAGGCCCAGTTAAGGGCCTGAGTAAACAAATGATTGATGTTGTGTGCTAAATTATCCCACCAGAAAGAAAGTAGCATCTATTCCTTCAGAATGCATGGTATACATTCTAATTTGTATTGTTTATTAATAGCGATTTGTTGACCTACTTGCTGTACCTGCAACTGTAGTGTTACAGGCAGGGTCTCTGATAAAGGCTTCATTTCTAAAATATATGGAGAACTAAGTCAAATTTATATGAATACAAGTCATTTCCCAAATGATAAATGGTCAAAGGATATGAACAGGCAGTTTTCAGACAATCAAAACTATCTATAGGCATATGAAGAAGTGCTCTAAATCACTGTTTATTAGAGAGATGCAAATCAGAACAACTCTGAGATACCACCTCACACCTATAAGATTGGCTAATAAGTCAGAAAAGAAAAATGATAAATGTTGGAGAAGATGTGGTAAAATTGGAACACTAATGCATTGTTGGTAGAGTTGTGGATTGATCCAACCACTCTGGAGAGCAATTTGAAACTATGTATAGCCAAAGGGCTATAACACTGTGCATACTCCTTGATTCAGAAATGCTACTGCTAGGTCTGTATCCTAAAGAGATCATAAAAAAGGGAAAAGGACCCATGTGTACAAAAATATTGATAGCAGCTCTTTTTCTGGTGGTAAAGAATTGGACGCTGAGGGGATAACAAGTTGTGGTATATGAAAGTAATGTGCTATAAGAAATGATAAGCAGGATTTCTGAAAAACCTGGAAATTGTATGGACTAATGCTGAAAGTGAGCAGAACCAGAACATTGTACACAGTAATAGCCACATTGTGTGATAACTAACTTTGATGTACTTAGCTCTTCTCAGCAATGCAAGTTGCTACAACATCTCCAGAAGTCTCATAATGGAAAATGCTATTCACATCCAGAAAAGGAACTATGGAGTCTGAATGCAGATCAAAGCATACTATTTCCTCTTTTTTTTTCTGTTTAGTTTTGTTTCTTCTTTCTTGTGGTTCCTCCTATTGGTTCTAATTCTTTTTTACAACAGAACTAATGTGAAGAGATGTTTAATACGAAGGTATATGAAGAGCCTATATCAGATTGCACGCCATCTTAGGGAGGGAGATGGAGAAAGAGGAGGAGAAAATGTAAAACTCAAAAGCTTATGAATGTTGTGAATGTTGAAAACTAAAAACAAATTAATTAATTAAAAAAGAAAGAAGGGTAGGCAAAGAGATTTTTGAAAAAGGGAAAAAGGATTTATTTGTACAAAAATATTTATAGCAGCTCTTTTGTGTGGTGACAAAGAATTGGAAATTGAGGGGATGCTCATCAATTGGGGAATGGCTGAACAAGTTGTGGTATATGAATGTAATAGAATACTATTGTGCTAGTGCTATTGTCCTCATTTTAACAGTGAATTAACTAGGAAATCTAAAAGTTTACAGTTAGTAGGGATATTACAAGTCACCTAGCCCAACTCTCTAATTTTATAAATAAGGAAACTGAGGATAAGAGGAATGAAGTGGTTAGCTCCAGCTTACAGAATAAGTAAAGAGCACAGTCAGAATTTAAACCCAGGTGTTCTGAGTCCAAATTCCAGTTTCTTTACTTTTACACCTCACTGTGACTGAAGACCATTTCACACTCTGACAATCAAGGAAAACTTGCATTCTCCTTGATTTTAAAATTAAATAGAGTGGAAATAAGAATTAAATGAAGGATTAAAGAACAGGACAGTAGTTGATTCAGTAAGTATTTATTAAATGAAAGCATGATTTAATGAATGATGTTGTACTGAGGGGGACAAGATAATTGGACTAGTAATCAGAAGACTTAGTTCCAGCTCCAGCTCGGTCACTAGATAGTGATATGACTTTGAGCAAGTCTCTTTACCTAGAAGGATCATAGACTTAGAACTGAAGGGAAGAGAAAGAGAAATAGAAAGAGACAGAAACAGAGACAGAGAGAGGGAGGGAGGGAAGAGAATGAGTGAGAGTGAGAGAGAGAGAGAGAGAGAGAGAGAGAGAGAGAGAGAGAGAGATAAAGACAGACAGAGAAAACAGAGACGGAGACAGAGAGACACAGAGACAAAGACAAACACAGAGATAGAGACAGAGAGATAATTTTTTAAGCCTACTCTATGCCATCCCAGGATAACCTATGGAGATACAAATAAACACAAACAAGTCAGTTTCTGCTCTCAGGGAGCTTACATTCTAATGGGGGAAGACAACACATAGAAGGGGAAGGTTAAGGAATGAGAGGGGAAGGTACATGGGGCAACATGGGCTGGAAAGTGGTAGTATCACAGAGGCTTAATACTAGTAAAATAAGGGCAGTAAGACTATGCAGAGGAACTACAAGGAGAGGCAGACCACCTAGTAAATGCCCCTTCATTTTGCAGATAAGGAAACTGAAGCCCAGAAGAGATTAAGTGAATTGTCCCAGGTCAAACACATAATAAGTAAGTGAGTTAGACTTGGAATCCAGAGCCTTAGTGTTGTAAATCCAGCATTCCTTCCATGGTATCTCTGCAAATACTCCTAGATAATACACAACAGATCCAAGTTTAAAACCATAAGCATCTAACTTCAAATCCAGTCCTCTTCCCACTGCACTCTGCTGGACCTCAGTTTCCCCATCTGCAAAATGAATGTGTTGGACCAAAGGGTCTCCTAGGTTCCTTCCAGTTCTTTCAATCTTTGTTTCAACTGATGGATGGTTCAGCTTTTGTCCAGGTGGCGATTTTCTCAAGAACCACAAGATGGCATTGTCTACTATGGGACTGTGTTCAACTTTCAGCAAGAATCTTCTACGCCCAGAATGTAGCTAAGGGATCTTGTCTCATTTTAGTTTCTGGAATCCCTATCTCCTGTTAATATCAGCTTTGTTTACTTGTATACATACATTCCTGTGAATAGGGCTACTCATTTAAAGAAAACTAAGTTTGAAGGAACTGAGTTGGGGTGGTCAGTGGAAGGCCTAAATGCTGCCACATGGATGTGAGTCCTAGAAAACACGGGCAAGAAAGTTGAAGTGTCCCTGCACTCCAAAGGGAAATGGGGATTTTTCCATTATCCAATTTACCACCGCAATATAGACACTAGTCTTGAATAATCAAGGGATCACAGATTTAGATCTAAAACGGACCTCAGAGATCATCTAGTACAACTTTCTCATTTTAACAGAGGCCAATCAGCTAAAGTGACTTCTCCAAAGAAAGATGCATGTGGATGTGCATGTGTGTGCATGTGTGTGTGTGTGTGTGTGTGTATGTGTGTGTGTGTGTACTTAAGCTTGACATCACCAAAGCTGCCAAAAATTTGACTCCCTTTTGTGGTGCTTTGGGGAAAATTTGGAACAAGGAATCATTTATCATCCCTCCTAGTCTGGGTTTGAAAATTATACTCATGCATTTGGAAATTATATTTCCTGTATGATTCTTATTGACTACTGACCTTTCAATATTGCTCATGCAACTTGACTTACCACAATATAAATGTCTGGAGGCCTAGAGAAGCAGAATTACCTGAAATTAAAAATATGTGACTTTACTAAAAAAAAAAAGTCATAATATGAAATGTCTCATAATGTGCCTCTTGCCTTCCTGTCACATCTGCCTGCAACAGAGGTGCCCGCCTTAGTTATCTCTAGTCCCAAGTCTGATCCTCCGCAACCTTCATTTTCCAGTATCTTCAGCACCTAATAAAGTTCTTGACACATACTAGGTATTGAATAAACACATGTTGAACTGAATTAAATTGAATCAGATCAGGGTTTAGAGATAATAATAAATCACTTAGAATGCTGACAAGCAGAGCAAAACCAAGGCCATTTAAATATACCTATATTTCTTTCTTTCCTTCCTTCTCTCTCTCTCTCTCTCTCTCTCTCTCTCTCTCTCTCTTTCTACCTATCTATTGGGGCATCTAGGTGGCATCACGGCTAGAGTACTGGGCCTGGAGTCAAGAAGACTCTTCTTCCTGAGTTCAAATCTGGCTTCAGACACTTACTAGCTATGTGACCCTGGGTAAGTCAATTAATCTTCTTTGCCTTAGTTTCCTCATCTGTAAAATGGTCTGGAGAAGGAAATGGCAAATCACTCCAGTATCTTTGCCAAGAAAACCCCAAATGGAGTCACAAAAAGTCAGACACAAGTGAAAAATGATTGAACTTGTATCAATATATGTGTATATACATATAAGCAGACATATATGTGTATGTGCATATATTTATGTCTATTTTTTTCTGAAACTGTGATTTCACCACTGTGGGGAAATCCCACCATGCAAATTCCTTTTGATGAAGATCAGCAACTTCTCTACAATTTGCAATCTTATAGAGTTGCCCGGGGCATTGAGAGGTTAGATAATTTGATCAGGATCAGGTAGCTAGTATATGGTAAAGGCTTGATTTAAATTCAGAGAGCTCATCTTGTCTCCCAAACTCTCTCTCCATCTACCACATGAGTATCTGTCAGATAGAAACAGAGGCCACTAAACCAGTTACATATAAGGATCCCTGCTGGCTTCATGCTGACTAAAAGACCATATATTAATATTGTTTATGTTCTATTCTATTTTTATTTGTTTTGTTTAATATTTCCCAATTACACTTTAATCTGGTTCAGGTTGCACTTGAGAGTGTTAGAGAAAGTGGCCTTGCCATGTATTTGACATTTTTGTACTGTTGTACTTTATACAACAGCTTTTCATACAAATATATTTTTAAATGCCAGAAAATCCCAAGCACATGACACATGGTTATTTACTTTGTGATATGTCCACTTACAGGTTAAAATGAAGACTCTAAGCTTCCTTTGGTAAGCATAGAAAGGACACAATCCTAACTTTGGGTCAGGGCTCTTAGATCCAGCTCTGATTCCCATTGTACCAGATGTATATATATCATGCTCTGTGTATAATGGAATGGCTGAACTCTACATACACTGAACAGACGTCTCAATTAAGTAATAGGTTTATCATCTATGTTTCCACTCCTATCAGTGTGTTAGATCATAGGGGCAATCTCCTGTTGGACAGGAGTCCTGTGGGCTAGCACAGCTATGTCTGCCCAGACTTGCCATATCAGCTTGTCAATCAAATAAGTTCTTTTGCTAATATCTCACACACAAACCCCATCCTATAGTTGGCCTTCCATAATAGAAGATAGAATTGTTCATCTAGAGTTGATGGGCACCTCAAAGACCAATTAGTCCAACTCCCTTATTTTGCAGATATGGAAAATGAAACAAGGGAAAGTAAGTAATTCACCTAATGTCATAAAGGTGGTGACTGTATAGTGCGGAAAAGCACTAACTGAAATCATAATGCTCCAAATAATGCCTCTGATGCTTACTAGCTTTGTGACCTTGGACAAATTACTTGAAATCCCTGAAAATTCGATTTCCTCATCATCAAAATGAGAGATTAAAAATGGCCTTGAGGTCCTTTCTAGCTGTAGACCTAATATCCTAAGTAGCAAGACCAGGCTTTTTCCATTATTGTTCATTCATTTCAGTTTTATCTGACTCTTATGACCTTATTGGGGTTTTCTTGGCAAAGATACTAGAGTTGTTTGCTATTTCCTTTTCCAGATCATTTTACAGATGAGGGAACTGAGGCAAACAGAGTTACACAGGGTCACAGAGCTAATAAGTGTCTGAGGCCAGATTTGAACTTAGGTCTTCCTGACTCCAGGACCACCACTCTATCCACTGCACCATGTGACCATGTTTTTTTTTTCTTCACAATAGAACTTACCTATTCATAATCAAAAATTTTTTTTAAATTCCCATATTGGCCAGGTCCAAAAATATGTTTCATTCGACATATTTATCCCATCACCACAATGTCAGAAAGTAGATAATGTTTATCATCAATCTTCTGGAATCATGGCTGATCAGTTCTTTGCACAGAGTTCCCCAGTTCTGTTTCTCAGTATATATGTTGGACAAACACTACAAATGGAGCATTAATTGTTTCCTGAGAGCAGGAGAAAAGAGGTCTTCTGTATTGCCCTTAGGAATTTTTTTTTCAATTAAGAACCATTTGTTTTCTTTCCCACTCCCTTCCACAAACAATCCTTGTAACAAACATTCATGATCAAGAATAACAAATTCCCGTGTTAACCATGTCCCAAAATGTTCCATTCTGCCCATTTATGCTATCACCACACTGTCTAAAAGTTGATAACATTCATCATCAAATCTTCTGAAATCATGGTTGATCATTGCTTTGAACAGAGTATATGTCTTAGATACTACAAATGAATTATTAACTGGTCCCTGAATTTAACAGAAGGGAAAATGTTCCGTATTGCCCTTGAGATAAATACATATATTTCCCAACTAAGAAGCATTCATTTTCTCTCCCACACCACTCTCTCCCCCATCCCAGAAAAAAGCAAACAAATCTAACAAACATTAATAGTCAAGAGTAACAAATTTTCATATGGGATATATCCAAAAATGTGTATCTGATTCTGCATATTTAGTCCACCCCTAACTCTGTCAGAAAATTGGTAACATTCATCATTGGTCTTCTGGAATTATCTTTTCTTTGAACAGGGCTCTTAATCTTTAAAAGCTGTTCATTTTTATCTGCTATTGTTACAGTATATGAGATTTTGTTCTATTCACTTCATCCTGCTTTAATTCATATAAATCTTTCCATGTTTCTCTGAAACCACTTCTTTCATCATTTCTTATAGTACACACAGTCCTCTATTATACTCATATCCCATAATTTGTTCAGCTATTCCCCAATTGATAGATATTCCCTTAGTTTTCAGTTGTTACCACAAAAAGAGATGATATAAACATTTTGTACATAAGGATGCTTTTCCTCCTTTAATCTGTTTGAGATCTAGGCACAGTACTAGCATAGAACGTGTTTTTTAACAGTTAGTGACTTTTGGGAGACAGTTCCAAATTGCTTTCCAGAATGACTGGACCAATTCATCAATATACCTGTTTTCCCACAGCCCCTCCAACATTCATCGATTTCTTTTTTGTCAACTTTGCTAATCTGATGGCTGTGAGGGAAAATTGTAAAAGTTGTTTTAATTTGAAGTTATCTAATTATTAGTGATTTGGAGCATTTTACTATAGGTAGCTTGGATTTATTTCCCTGAGGACTGCCTATTCATATCTTCTGATAATTTATTAATTGGGATTCTTATAAATTTGAATCAGTTCCTTACATGTCTTGGAAAACAAATCAGAGAAAGTTGCTGATAAGATTTTTCTGAAGTTAACTGTTTCTCTTCAAGTCAAAGCTAAATTGAATTCAGTGGTGCAAAAATATTTTAAATTTATGTTATCAGAATTGACCATGTTATCTTCTGTGATTCTCCCTAGCCTATATTTGGTCATTAACTCTTCTATCCTTAATGGATTTCTAAGTTCTTTTATTGCCCTGAAGCTTGCTTCTGAAACAATGGTTCATCTTTTGACACCATGACTATGAGTCATGGGAAAATAAGTCTCCAAAGAATTTAAGTTGAGGTTCATCCAAAACAGGAAAGCAAATGGCAGCAGTGAATATTCAGTGATACATTACAAATGTGGAACTAGGTAGGAAAAGAGGCAAAACAATGTCATCAATGAGAGGCAGAGCATCATAATGGATAAGGCACTGGACTTGAAGAAAGACCTAGGTTCACTTCCCTCCTCTGATATTTATTAACCATGTGACCCTAGGCAAATCTAACCATTGTGACTTATTTTCGTCATTTGTAAAATGAGAGGTTGTACTAGATAGGTACATGGTTCAAAATCTATGATCCTACAAATAATAGTCACTAATTATGATATAGTAATAAAAGAATAATGAAAACAAAAAATAAATAAATAAAAGAAAAAAAGAATTAAAAAAGAAGAATAAAAGAAACTCAATGGGCAAGGAGGTGGTGCTGTGGATAGAGCACCAGGCCTGGAGTCAGGAAGACTTGAGTTCAAATTCAGCCTCAGACACTTACTAGCTGTGTGAACCTGGACAAGTTACTTAACCTTATTTACTTCAGTGTCCTCATCTGAAAATGAACTGAAGAAAGAAATGGCAAACCATTCTAATATCTTTGCCAAAAAAAGCCCCAAATGGGGTCATGAAGAGTTGAAGAAAAAACTGAACAACAACCCAATGTATCAGTGGAATGTCTATAACAAAAAAATCATTGACATTAAACAGTTCCTGGAATGTATCACAAAACATCCATAAAAACACAAAGTATATGCTATTCCCAGTGAGATCTTAACATTCTCTACTTTATACCATTTTTTTGTTGGTGGGAAGGAGTTTGGACCAGACCTTTCATTTCATAGGTGTAAGAAATTCCTACTGTGAAAACTTTGTACAACTCACCTGTGATTTATACATAGACTTACAGAGTTATTGGGGACACTAAAATGTGAATTGACTTGCCCACAGCCCTACAGTCAGTATGTAACAGAGGCAAGACTTAAATTAAGGCCTTCCTGATTCCAAGACTGGGCCTCCATAATATCTATCATGCTGCCATCCTCATACTGTATAATATAGAAAATGAATTCAAATAAATATTTATCTGTGTTGATGAGGTCTCTAAATAAGAAAGTGTGTGAGTGCTTGAAATTTATCTTCCTGTATCTCTGGGAAATATCAGAGGAGGAGTTAGTAACATAATTTACCCTGGATTTTGTTATAGTTCCCCAGAATGTTTTTTTTTTTTAAATATTCCTCCTCTTCACAGGGACATATCCCTGGGTACTAGATGGGTAGGCCAGGGAGCCCAAGCTCTAGGAGGTCCTACCGAGCTGGCAGGACTTCAAATACAGTCATAGAGTCAGCTTGTATGCCAATCACCCAAGGGCCAGACAAGTCAGAGAGGTTCGTCAATAGAGGACTGGCCACTAATGGATGCGTTTTTCACCCCCCCCCCCAGCCCCGTTCCAGCATCAGCTACTCACGAAACCATTACCCAAGATATATGCAGAGGAGTTTCCTATATGCCCAACTGCACATTTGTAAAAGCAGCTATAATTGGTGCCCCAGGTATCCACCACCTACAAAGCATGGTAAGATAAACAGATCAGACAATCCCAATAAGTGCGGAAATAATCATACTTAGGGTTGGTTGGTTATTGGCCTTCCTTCTCGAAGAGGACCAAAATGATATCATTACATTGGAGTCAAGGTGCAGTGTGTCCAATGATGGCTGATCAGACCAATGAGAGCTCGTAAAGCTCTACCACAGGTTGGGCACAAATAGTCCACATGAACATTTGGAGTGAAGATGTCTGGATCTGCGTATCTCACATTTCTTTGGAGCTACTGCTGTTCTGCTTCACTCTTGGAGCACAGCGCCATCTTTGATGCAGGCATGCCATGACGGGTGGTCCTTTGCCAGGGTCTCCCATATCATGCAACAGATTCCAAAGTTCTTCAGAGAGACCTTGGGAGTGTTCTTGTATCACTTCTGCTGCCCTCCATGTGAGCACTTGCCTTGTGTGAATGCTCCATAAAATAGTCTTTCAGGCAAATGGAAGTTTGACATTTAAACAACATGGCCAACCCATTGGAATTGCATTCTCTGTTTGGCAATTTAGTTTGAGAAAAGACATCAGGGTCTGGTAACTAATCTTGCCAGGTGATCTTCAGAATCTTCCTGTGACAATTCAAATGGAAGCAATTTATTTTTTCTGGTATGTCTCTGGTATACTGTCCAGGTTTCACAGGCATGCAACAATGAGGTCAGCACAACAGCTCTGTAGACCTTCAGTTTGGTAGGAAGCCTCTTCTCTCCCATATTTTCCTTCAGAGCCTTACAAACATTGAGCTAGCTCTGGCAATGCTTGGTTCAACCTCATCATCTATGTGTACATGCCTGGAAGGCATACTGCCAAAATAAGTGAACTTATCCACAGCATTCACTCTTTCTCCATTTGCTATAACTAATAATTAGAGTTAATCTATAGTAAGGATCCTTAATCTTTTTTATGTCAGGGACTTCTTGCACAGTTTGTGAAACCCATGGATCCCATCTCATAATAATATTTTTCAGCACACGAAAGAAAACACATAGCATTATAAAGTGTACCTGTTCTATTGATGTAGTCTAGATAGGAAAAGTAGTGTGATCCAGTGTGATATAGTGGTAAATCTGACTAGTAACTAAAGTAATTTTGAAAAAGCATAATGAATTTTAATGAGCATAAATAGTATTTCAAGATATATGCAACAACTGTAATAGGATCTGAAAACCATGTGTGACTTCTATCATTCACAAAGCCACAGGTACTGCTAATAATGCTGTGGTCTGTTGTCTACATTTAGAAATGAAGGAAATGTTAAATTTCAGTTAGAGGTCAGTAAAAATAAAGATGTCATTTTTTTTCTCATCAAAGTTCACAGACCCTCTTCTCTCCACTCTCTTCCCTCCAAAAAAGTGTCAGTTAAGAATTCCTGTTCTAAACTATTTGATGCACAGTTCATCTTTTGTCCTAGAGATGCTAGCATCGTCCTGAACATAACGTCAATCAGTCAGTCAGCAAGCATTTATTAGCACTTACTATGGGAAACTCAATGTGTTAAGCACTTGAGATAAAAAGAAAGGTAGTGATGTTTGTAAAGAGAGTATTTCCAGCTCAAAGTATTGTCATCCCTGGGGCTTCTTAACCTAGCAGAGGAACTCAAGAATGCATCCATGAAAAATTCTTTCCTACAGGCTAGTAGCAGGAATTGATCTGCTCCCTCCATGACACCTGTGACTCCCATTAGCTTGGAAGCAGTTTTATGGAGAGGCAGTGGCTTAGCTTTTGTAGGTTCTGCTTGCTGTGTTTTATGCTTTCTGACCACCTTCCTTGACTCACCATTGAACCATTTGGATTTGCTTTATCAGGAAAATACAATTTTAAAAAAAGTGTTATATCCCTTTCTTCTTCCTCCCTTCTTCTCCCACCCCCTCCAGTGGCCTTTGGACATTCAGAGAGCATGAAATGCAATTAACACCAATATTAAATCTACAGTTGTTGTTCATTATGAGGTTATTCGATGCCATTGTTACCTGACCTGGAGGCAACTGTTGCCAGAGCATTGTAAATTACGCCAAGATACTGAATGATTGTATACAATTGAAATAAATCTGCTTTCTCTGCCTGAGCTCTGCAGAATCTTCTCCTTCTCCTTCCCCCTCACTCCCCAAAGCTCACTTATATGATTATACAGCAATGGTCAGATTTCTCACTTTTCTTCTTCCCCCTACCCTCCACCTCTCCCTCACCCCCTTATGGTTCCTCTGTATTAGACAGTTTTATTCCTTTAGCCCAGTATTTTTGGCTATTGATGACAGTGACATAGTAAAGAGGCTAAGCTGAGCTGAAATAGATCAGATCTGTTACACTCCTCATTTGTATGACTCCTTTACTGAATTGCCTGCTTGAAAACCCTGGCAACATTTCAGGCCTTTTCTCTGGCAGTGATTCTCTCTCTCTGTCTCTCTCTCTGTCTCTCTGTCTCTGTCTCTGTCTCTCTCTCTCTCTCTCTCTCTCTCTCCTCTCTCTCTCTCCTCTCTCTCTCTCTCTCTCTGTCTCTCTCTGTCTCTCTCTCTCTTTCTCTCTGTCTCTCTCTCTCTCTCTCTTCACTCCTCTTTCTCTTCCTTCTTTTTTTCTTACCTATGTCTTTCTCTCTTTTTTCTTCTTTCTTTCCTTTTTTCTTTGTTCCTTCCTTCCTTTTTCTTTCTTCCCTCTTTCTCTCCCTTCCTTCTCTTTTTTGTTCCAAATTTCTTTTTCTTTCTTTCTTTCTTTCTTTCTTTCTTTTTCTTTCTTTCTTTCTTTCTTTCTTTCTTTCTTTCTTTCTTTCTTTCTTTCTTCTTTCTTCCTTCCTTCTTCCATTCTCCTTTGTTTTTCTTCCTTCTTTGTTTCTCTTTTTGTTTCTTCCCTCCCTCTTTCTTTCTCCATTTCTTCTTTTTTCTTTTCTCCCTTTCTCTTTCTTTTTCCTTTTCCTCTGTTTCTCTTTCCTTCTTTCTTTCTTTTTTTCTTGCTTCTTTTATTACAAATGATGTGGTTGAAGGTCAAAGTACCATAAAGTAAAATATGTATATTAAATCTGATAGATTTGGGTCTCCTCCTCCTACACCCTACCCTCAAGGTCATAAGAAATGGAGGGAAAAAAGGAATTTAAAGACCTATTGGTAGTTCATTCCAAGCCCCTGGAAAATATATTAGCTTCATTATTTTTATACTTAGGCACTAGAAATATGCAAACAGTAGGACTTAGGACATGTGACTATATCACCCCTAACATGGAGGGTACAGATGTGTTCGGTAAGGAAATGCTTCCTTGTCATGACATTCTGTCCACTTGGTCTGGCCCTCAGGTGCCTGAATGGTTTGCCTTCTCAAAAATGTGAGCCTGGGCGTTCTGGTGCCAGGGTGGAAGAGTGAGAAAGAAACCCCCTGAAGCTCTCCCAAATTCTACTCCAAACAATTAGAAAACCACCTCAGACTGGATCCAGGAGCGGAGAAGCAGTTTACCAGCAGGACAGGAAAGGTCTGCCTTACTTGGGTGGGAGGGGAATGAGATACAATACCACTAGCAGCAGCAGCCAGCCTCACAGCAGGGGGCCTGCAGCTAGGCTTCAAGCCTGAAGCAATCTACTAGCAAGGCCCCACCCCAGGAACCTCATCCCAGCACAAGTCACCAGGGAGCCCTTGACCTCATTGCTGAACAGTAGTAAAATCCTGCCGTAGGGCTGGCCAAGAGTGAGACCTCACCCTTAGGGCCAGCCACCAGAAAGGCTTTGTTACCATAGCAACCAAGCAGCAAAGTCCCACCCCTGGGGAAGGTCAGCAGCTAAACTGCACACTCAGAGGAGGCCAACAGGGAGCTACCCCCCCCAACCAGTACAGGCCAGAAGGTGCCCTCCAGTGGGGAAAAAAAAACCCAGCTAAGCCCAGGGAAAGCCAGCAGTAAGACCCTGAGCCCCAGCACAAAAAGCTTGAGACAGTGCAGGACCAGAGCCCAACTCTCACATAAAAGCACTAAGTCACAAAAAAGGAAGAAAAAAAATAAGCAAAAAAAACCCAAAAAAGAACTTAACTATAGAAAGTTTCTATGGTGACAGGGAGGATCAATAAACTTAGAAGAGGACAATAGTTCAAAATGGCTACATGTGAAGCCTCAAAGAAAAATGTAATTTGGTCTCAGGTCAGGCCCAAAAAGAATTCCTGGAAAAACTTAAAGAGGATTTTAAAAAGCAAATGAGAGAAGTAGAAGAAAAATTGGGAAAAGAAATGAGAGTAATGCAAGAGAATCATGAAAAAAAAAGAGTCAACAGCATGGGCGAAGATTTACAAAAATTTACTGAGGAAAATAACTCCCTGATAAATAAAATTGGCTAAATGGAAAAAGAAGTACAAAAGCTCACAGAAGAAAATAGTTCCTTAAAAATTAGAATTAAGCAACTGGAAGCTAATGACTCTATGAGACATTAAGATATGATAAAACAAAATCCACAAAGTAAAAAAAAGAAGAAGAAAATGTAAATTTTCTCACTGGAAAATCAACTGACCTAGAAAATAGATCCAGGAGAGATAATACAAAAATAATTGGAGTACCTGAAAGTAACGATCAAAAAGATAAAAAGACCTGGACAACATCTTTCAAGAAATCATCAAAGAAATTACTCTGATATATTGGAATCAGAGTACAAAATAAAAACTGAAAGAATGTACCAATCACTTCCTGAAAGAGATCTCAAAATGAAAACTCCCAGGAACATCATAGCTAAATTCCAAAACTCACAAATAAAGAGAAAGCATCTAAAAAGAAACAATTCAAATATTGTGGACCAACAGTCAGGATTACACAGGATTTGGCAGCTTTGACATGAAAGAACTGGAGGGCTTGGAATATGATATACCAGAACATAATCTTTCAGGGGATAAAATGGATATTTAATGAAATACAGGACTTACAACATTCCAAATTAAAAGACTGGAGCTGAATAAAAAAGTTGACCTTCAAATACGAGATTCAAAGAAAACATAAAAAGGTAAAAAAGAAACAAAAAAGAAAAATCATAATTCAATAAGGTTAAACTGTTTATATTTCTATATGGCAAGATAATATTTGTAAACCTTGAGAACTTTATCAGTATAAGAACAATTAGAAGGAATATATACATAAGAGAGAGAGAGGCAGAGAGAGAGAGAGGGTATAGATATAAGGTGACTTTGATGGGATGGTACCCTCCCCCCAAAAAAAATGAGTGAGAAAGAAAATTGCAATGGAAGAAGAAAGGGGGGAGGAGATTGAATGAGGTACATTATCCCACAGAAAAAGGGGTATGAAAGATCCATCATAATGGAGGGAAAGATGGTGGGGATGGTGGACAAAGCTTAAACCTTACTCTCATCGAAATTGGCTCAAAGAGAGAGTAACGTACACACTCAGTTGGACATGGAAATCTATCTTACCCTATAAGAAGCAGAGAGAGACATACAGAGTAAAGGTAAGGGGCTGGAGCAGAATTTATGATGCTTCAGCTGAAGCAAAGAAAGCATAGATAGTAATCATGATCTCAGACAAAACAAAAACAAAAATAGATCTAATTAAAAGAAAGAAGGAAGGAATCTACACCTTGCTGAAAGGTGCCATAAACAATGAAGTCATATCAACACTAAACATATAAGTTCCAAATGGTACAGCATCTAAATTTTTAATAAGTTGAATGAGGTACAGAAGGAAATAGATAATAAAACTATACTAATGGGAGACCACAACTTTCCCCTCTCAGAACTAGATAAATCTAATCAAAAAAGAAACAAGAATGAAGTTAAGGAGGTGAATAAAATTCTGGAAAAGTTAAATATGATAGATCTCTGGAGAAAACTGAATTGGAATAGAAAGGAATAAACCTTTTTTTCTTAGCAGTATATGGCACCTACACAAAAACTGACCACGTATTACAGCATAAGAACTCACAACCAAATACAGAAAGGCAGAAATAGTAAATGAATACTTTTCAGATCATAATGCAATAAAAATTACATTCAGTTATGCACAATGGAAAGAGAAATTACAAATTAATTGGAAATTAATCTAATCCTATAAAATAATGTGTCAAAGAACAAATCATAAAAATAATTTATAATTTCATTAAAGAAAATGACAACAATGAAACAACATACCAAAATTTATGTGATGCAGTCAAAGTGGTACTTAGGGGAAATTTGTATCTATAATCGCTTACATCAATAAAATAGAGAAAAGGTAGATGAATGAATTGGGCATGCAACTAAAAAAACTAGAAAAAGAATAATTAAAAATCCCCTTCTAAACACTAAATTGGAAATTTTGAGAATCAAAGGAGAGATTAATAAAATTTAAAGTAAGAAAACCCTGGAACTAATAAGTAAACTAGAAGCCAGTTTGTGAAGAAAAACAATAAAATAGATAACCTATTGGTTAATTTGATTTAAAAAAGGAAAGAAGAAAACCAAATTACTACTATCAAAAATTAAAGGGGTGAGTTCCCCACCAATGAAGAAGAAATTAAGACAATTGTTAGAAGGTATTTTGCCCAATTATATAGTAATCAATTTGATAATCTGAATGAAATGGATGCCTATCTACAAAAATATAACTTACTCAGATTGAGAGGAAGAAATGAAATATTTAAATAATCCAATCTCAGAAAAAAAGAAATTGAACAAGCCATTAATGGACTTCCTAAGAAAAAATCCCCAGGACCAGATGGATTCACAAGTTGAATTCTACCAAACATTTAAAGAATAATTAATCCCAATACTATGCTGAAAAAGGAATCCTACCAAGTTACTTTTATGACACAAATATGGCACTGATACCCAAACTAGGAAGAGCTAAAACAGAGAAAGAAAATTATAGATCAATTTGCCTAATGAATATTGATGCAAAAATTTTAAATAAAACACTAGTTAAAAGATTATAGCAATATATCACAAGGATCATACATTATGACCAGATGGGATTTATACCAGGAATGCAGGGCTGGTTCAATATTAGAAAAACTATCAGCATAATTGATTATATCAATAACAAAACCAATGGAAATCATATTATTATCTCAATAGATGCAGAAAAAGCTTTTGACAAAATACAGCACCCATTCCTATTAAAATATTAGACAGCATGGGAATAAATGGAGTTTACCTTAGAATGATAAATACTATTTATCTAAAATCATTAGCAAACATTATATAATTACGTAATTTGAAACTATGCCCAAAGGGCAACCAAACTGTCCATACCCTTTGATCCAGCAATACCACTAGTAGGTCTGCATCCCAAAAGGATTATAAAAAAGAGAAAAGGCACAACAGTATTCCATTACATTCATATACAATATAGCTTGGTCAACCAAGTATCAATTGGGGAATGGTTGACCAAGCTATATTGTATATGAATGTAATGGAATACTATTGTGCAATAAGAAATGGTAAACAGGCAGATTTCAGAAAATCCTCCAAAGACTTGTACAAACTGATGCAGAGTGAAATGAGCAGAATGAAGAAAACATTGTACACAGTATCAGCAACATTACGTGATGATCAATTATGAATGACTCAGCCCTTCTCAAAAACAAAATGATCCAAGACAAGTACAAAGGACTCATGAAGGAAAATGATATCCACATAAAGCACTGATGGACTCTAAATGCAGATCGAACCACATTTTTCCATTTACTTTATTCTTTCTTGTGTTTTTTTTATCTGTTTCTTCCTCTGGATGTGGATAGTATTTTCCATCATGAGACTTTTGGAGATGTCTTAGATCCTAGCATTGCTGAGAAGAGCTAAGTCAATCAAAGTTAGTCATCACACGACATGGCTGTTATTGTGTGCAATGTTCTCCTGGTTCTGCTCACTTCACTCAGCATCAGTTCATGTAAGTCTTTCCAAGTTTTTCTGAAATCTGCCTGCTCTTCATTTCTTATAGTAAAATAGTATTCCATTACATTTTATATACCACAACTTGTTCAGCCATTCCCTAATTGAGGAACATCCCCTCAACGTCCAATTCTTTGCTACCACAGAAAGAACCGCTATAAATATTTTTGTACATATAGATGCTTTCCCCATTTTAATGATCTCTTTGGGATACAGCCCTAGAACTGCTATTACTGGGTCAAAGTGGAATGCACTTTTTAACCACCATCTCTTCAAATTCCTAGTTTCTTTCAAAACTGAGCTGAAATGCTACCTTCTACATGATACCTTTCCTCATTCCTTAAGGGTGGTGGGAGTTTAAAACCAGCTTCATATGCTTACTAGCTGCATGACCCTGGACAAGTCACTTTAGCCTCTGTTTGCCTCAATTTCTTTATCTGTAAAATGGGAATAACAATAGCACCTACCTCCCAGGGTTGTTGTGAAGACCGAATGAGATAATATTTGTGAAATATTTAGCACTGTGACTGGCACATAAGTGCCATGTAAATGTTAGTTAAAATGTTAATAATAGTTCTATATGTACTGTGTATAATAATGCATGAATGTATGAATACTATGTAGAATACTATGTAGAACTATAATAATGATTATAGTTCTACAGAACTGCATCAACTACATAAGTGTCAAACTCACCCCCCACACATACATATATTGATTAAAATGTAATTGGTAAACATTTAACAAAATACATAAAATACAGTGTTTTTCTAAGTAAGTATGTAGTCATAGAAATCCATTTTTATTTGAGTTTGACACCACTAGGCACTGAGAACCACGGAATTAAGTAACTTACTCAATGTGGGCCCCCAAAATACTCAAACTGCAAGAAAAACCACTGAGGCGGAGCTCTAAACCAATTACCATTTATTGAAGGGACCTGACACCCTTTAATAAATAGGACCTCATATCTAGGGCCTTAGATCTATAGTGCTTGATACCCAGATGATACAGAAGAGACAAAGTAAAATGTAGAGTTTCATTGGTTGATAGCCTTGATCTTGAATCTCTAGGAAGGTCTACATAAAATACGGAATCCTATTGGCTCACTGTCCTATATATTGACCTTCTAGGATGGCCTACATGAGTCTATGGTCATGATGTCAAAGCATCCACATGGACCAATAGGCCAGTAGAAATGCAGGCCACATGCCAGCTAACAGGGTCACTTGTTGGCCAAGTGTTCATGTCCATCTCCCCATGTTGGGCAAGACAGGGATGACAAAGAGTGGAGGAACAACAAAAAGGATGGAGAACTTTCCATATCATTGAGTCATCTCTGCCACACTGAGCTTGGTCCATTACTCAGCAAGAAGAAAGGGTGAAGGTCCTCTGGTTAGCTTCCTATGATTAAGCAAGTGAACTTTATACCAAACAAGTGGACTTATCATCTTGTAGCTTAAAGTTTTGGGGCCTAATATAAGAAAGAATCTACCTAACCTTATCTATATATCTCTGTATCTATGATATGTAAAATACAAACTAATATTAGTTGACTGACTAAATGTTTATCACTAAATGTATATAGGTAAATATCATATAGATTATAACTACTCCTATGGAATCACACTAAACTAATTAATAATAATTGGAATAAAATATAATTAATCAGTCCTAGCACTTGGGTCACATAACCAGTAGATGCCAGATGCAGAGCTTGAACCCAGGTCTTCCTGGCCCCCAAAATGGCCCACTATATACTATTCCACATTTCTTCTACTCCAAAGCACAAAGTAAGTACTTTATAAATGCTTGTTTACTTGATTAACTTAAGGAAAAGAATGGTCAACCTCACCCTAGGATACCTTGATATCTCAAGACATGAAGAACCTCATTTGGTAGCATCCAGTGCTGGGATGGATGGGAATAAAGGTTAATTACAGTGATGGTCACATACCCTGAAAAATAAAAGCCAGTGCATTTATGATTCAGCTTTCTAAAAAAGACTTGAGTACTTCAGAGGGAAGGCATTTTAGGCTTCACTTTCATAACTAATTGTTTTGAACTTCTCCCCACAGTCCCCTAACTTCAAAGAGAGCTTTCATTTATGCCTCAGGAGGTAGTATTCATTCACTTGGGCTATAAAGTCAAACTTAAGGCAGACAGCTCTGACTGAGGTTGGAGCAGGGTCCCCTTTGCCCATCTTCCATCTCCATGGAATGGAGGGTAGAAACAAGTTGCATGTTTTTATGGCCTATGGCAATGACTGATGAGTTGCCATTTTGATTCTCATGAGTATACCATCTATGCTGCATGGAATTATAAAAATTATATCTTTGGGAATAAGAATTTACCTATATATACATATATACACATATATACATTTACATACACACACACATATATACATATACATACACACATACATAGCAACAAATCAAAGTTTAAAATATCTGTTTAAGGCTACCCTGAGGTTTATGAGGTGTCCAAGGACATCTATTTGGGAAACACTAAAGGAGGTTAAGACAAAAGAGTCAGAAGCAAATGAGATAGCGTCTGTAAAAAGCACTTTGCCAACCTGAAAGGGCTATATAAACGTCAGCTTTAGTTATTATTTTGTCAGAGGGCAACAGTGGCGATAACTTACAAGTATGGCCACTATGTCAACACTCCTAAAACATTCTTCTTTCACACATATTTTATTATTATTATTGTTATTATGTTAAATTTTACAACCATGCTCTTTACGATGGTCACCCATGCATTCTAGCGAGCAGTCAAAGGTTTAACCTTAACAATAAGCTGCATTAAAAAAATTCCTTTGTAAGTCTGTTCTTCAGAATTTAGAACTGGGTTGTGTGTGTGTGTGTGTATGTGTGTGTGTGTGTGTGTGTGTGTGTGTGTGTTTTAGTGTTTTAACACAATATAAACATTAATTAACTTCCTAAGCCACCTGTTTAACCCATAGTGATAACAAGCAGCTAGGTGGCAAAGTGGATAGAGCTCCAGGCCTGGAGTCAGCAAGACATGAATTCAAATCTGTCATCAGACACTTACCACCTGTGTGACCCTGGGCAAGTCACTTAACCTTGTTTGTCTTGGTTTTCTCATCTGTCAAATGAGCTGGAGAAGGAAATGGGAAGCCATTTCAGTATCTTTGCCAAGAAAACCTAAAGCGGGGTCACGGAGAGTTGGACATGACTAATCGACTAAACAGTGACTGAAATCTAGTCTTCAGAATTCAGAATTTGGATGTGTGTGTGTGCATGTGTGTGTGTGTGTGTATGTGTATGTGTGTATGTGTTTTAACCCAATATTATAAGCAGTATTTAATTTCCTAAGCCAGCTATGTAACCCATCATGATAACAATCAAAGATCTAAAGTATAGTCCAACCATCTCTACTAATTTTACAGATAAAGAAACTAAGGTACAAGCAAATTAAAGTACATGCCCAAGGACATGCATGTAGTAAATAGCAGAGTTGGGATTTGAATCCAAGTTCTCTGACTCTACATCCAGCAAGATTTCTGCCAAATCACAAGGCCTCCTGGAAGTAGGTCTAGGTCCTCTGTGGCAGCTATCGTGGCACAGTGGATAGAGCACCAGGCCTAGAGTCAGAAAGAATCCTCTTCCCGAGTTCAAATATGGCCTTAGACACTTACTAGCTGTGTGACCCTGGGCAATCACTTAACCTTGTTTGCCTCAGTTTCCTCATCTGTCAAATGAGCTGGAGAAGGAAATGTCAAACCACTCCAGTGTCTTTGCCAAGTCAGGAAGAGTTGGACATGACTGAACAACAACAACAAAACAACAAAAGACCTCTACATTCCAAGAGTCTCCACCATTAGAGCCCCAGTTGGAGTCTTCTCTGTTCCTATTACCCCTCAGTAACAAAATGAATAGTGCTGTCTTATATAAAGAAAATTTGGAAAGTGGCTCCCAAGGATATGAATGCTGAAATAAGGTATTTACATTTTTTCCCTCAGGTAAACAACATATATATCCATGCAAGGCCTGCAAAAGATTACCAAAGTATTTCAAATTAATTCAAGAAATGTTTATTAGTAAAAGGATATTCAATAATATTAGAGACCATTGAAACTAATGGGCAGAGAACCAAAGTGAAAAACACAGGGCTAGGTATGATTTATAAATTAAGACTGGGAGGGTCTTTGGAGCTCATTTAGTCCAGCCCCTTTGATTTTATAGCTGAAGAAACTTAGCTCTGGAGAGTATTATATCACTTATTCAAACATTCACTGATGGCTAAGCTGGTATTTGAACCCAGGCCCCAAGACTCCAAACGAGAGGCCTTTCCAATGCTTCATGCTTCCCCTCTCCATGTTTATTAACAAATCTTCACTGAATTTAATTTAATTTCACTCTCTGTGCAACATCTGTATAGCAAATGTCCTTAAAAAAACACACACACACACAGTTACAGATAAAATACAGTTTCTAATGGGTGAAAAGCATTTCCTGGTTCAGATAACTTTTAACATCAGGGTAAATTTTATGACTCTAATTTAATTTTAACCATCTGAATACTGGGGGAGGATGGACTATATCTCACTTCTGCCAAAGTTACATCCTGACATTCTACTAATCTTAGCTAAGAACAGCAGCCTGGGAGTTTCAAAGCAGGGTCAATAGCAAAGGGAGATCCATTCTTCCCAGGCTTTAGAGATAATGAAGATTCCATGTCTTTACAGGGGTTCAGGGCCTTTTACTGAATGAATTCCCCTCTTGACTTGGCAATCTTGGTAATATAGGTTAATTTAAATACTGGTTCACCGCATCCTTAACACTGGACTCAAATTTTAGGCATCACCTTTTGTGCTGAACTGTACCAAAATATTTCCCAAGGATCTGTGATTTTATCAGTGTGGGTACGCTTTCTACCAATGAAGATCTCACGCCTTTAGGATGTAGGAGGAAGCCTTTGAGTGTGGGTACGGGTGAGAAATTCATCACTCTATGGCTACCTTGTGGCAGCTAGGTGGCACAGTGGATAGAACTCCAGGCCTAAAGTCAGAAAGACTCCTCTTCCTTAGTTCAAATCCAGCCTTAGACGCTTACTAGCTGTGTGACCCTGGGCAAGTCCCTTAACCCTGTTTGCCTCAGTTCCTCAACTGTAAAATGATCTGAAAAAGGACTGGGCTGCTTCAGTATCTTTGCCAAAAAAGTCCAAATGAGGTCAAAACAACAACAACATAGCCATGTTGGTGAGAAGCCTCTCTGAACTTATCTATGCTGTTGATGGACATAGTCTGTAACCAGGACCTTTCCTGATACTTTGCCTTGCTTTGTAAGATCTGGAAGAGCTTGTTTTTCCACTGAATAGATTTTGAGAAGTGTACTAGAGATGTCTTTGCAGTTAGAGGTCTTGGGTTCAAATCCTATCAGGATTTATCTTGGGAGTCCTTTTCTTTTGTTCACATTTTCCTAACACTCTAGTACAATAAATAGAGCAGTGAATTCTGAAATGTTGTCATCATCATCATCGTCACCATCATCATCATCATGTATTTATTAAATACTGTGTCTAGGAATAAAAAAAAGCAAAAACAGGATCCTTGCCCTCAAGAAGTTGAAGTTTCAATGGAGAAGACCACATCAGAGCAACTATGTACATACAAAACATACAAACTATATATGGAGTAAATGGGAGATAATCTCAGAGGGAAAGCACTAGCTGTGGTTGGGTGGGAGAAGGGAAATAATGAGAGAAAGGGGGACCAAGAAAGGTCTCTTGCAGAAGATGGCATTTGAGTTGAATCTTGAAGGAAGCCAAAAGGTGGAGGTTAGGAGGGAGAGCATTCCAAGCACGAGAGATGGCCAATGAAAAGACAGAGGGTAAGATAATGGAGCGTCATGTGTAAGAAAGAGCAAAAAAGGCCAATATCACTGAACTGTAGAGTGGGAAAGTGGGGAGTAAGATGTTGAAAGACTGGAAAGATAGGAAGGGTCCATCTTGTGAAGGGCTTTAAAAGCCAAACAGAGGATTTTATATCTGAGCCTGGAAGTAATATGGAATCACTGGAATTTGTTGGGGTAGGGGTGGGGGTGATGTGGTCAAACAATGAGATTTAAGTAAAGTACTTTGGCAACTTAATGGAAGATAGACTGCAGTGAGAAGGGACTTAAGGCAGAAACACTAACTAGAAGGATATTGCAACAGTCTAGGTTTGAGACAATAGTGGCTGGCTCAGAAAAGAGAAGGAGATGTATACCAGAGGTAGAAATCATCTTCAAATATTTAGCAACAGATTGGCCAAGTGAGGTTAGAAAGAGTGAGGAATAGAAGATGACACTGACTTTGTGAACCTGGGTGACTAGGAGGAGAGTGACATTCTAAATTGTAAGAGAGCTCAGAAGAGGAGGTTTGAGAAGGACAGATAATAAGTTCTGTTTTGCAGACACTGAGTTTGAGATGTCTTCAAGGACATCCAATTTGACATGTCCAATAAGTACTTGAAATGTGAGCTTAAAAGTTAAAAAGGTTAAGGCTGGATAAGTAGATCTGCAAATTAACAGTACAGGTAGAATGACTGAATCCACAGGAGCCAATGAGATCGTCGAGTGAGACAGTATAGAAGGAGAAGAGATGAAGGCCTAGGGCAGATTCTTGCAAGACACCTATGGATAATGATCTGGGAATGACCTGGATGAAGATCCAGCAAAGGGGACAAAGAAGGGGAGGTCAGACAGAAGGAGAATGGAGAGAGAACAATCTGACAAAAACCTATAGAGAAGAGAGTATGCAGGAGAAGAGGGTCATCAACAGTGCCAAAATCTGTAGACAAGTCAAGAAGGAGAAGTACTGAGAAAAGGCCCTTAAATTCAACAAATAAGAAATCACTAGTAATTTTAGAGAGCTAAGTTTCAGTTTAAAGATAAGGCCAGAAGCCAGTATTCAGAGAGTTTAGAAGAAAGTGAGAATAAAGAAAGTGGAGGTCTTCACTGATTGTGGAAGGCTTTCTCAAAGAACTTAGCCACAGAAGAGAGGAGAAATATGGAATGATAACTATCAGGGATGATGAGATCAAGTGAGACTTTTTTTTTTAAATTTTAGACAAATACTAAAACTTAAATACACAATAAGAAAAGAGAAACATATGATAAATTTACATCAAAATAAGAAAAGGAAAAAAAACATTGTCATGTGCACAGCAGAACTTAAGAAATGATTCAAAATATACAGCAATAAATGTCCATTTCAAGAAAGCCTATGTAATAACTACTGCACATTGTGTTCAGAGCTGTTCATCTTTTCTTTGCTTTCTTATAAGTTTTCTTTTGTTCTCTGCTATGCACTTTTTACTTTGTTATTTATGCTCCTTCCTTCCCCTGCCCCAGAAGGCTACAATTAAACATTATATATATATATATATATATATATATATATATATACACACACACATGCATGCATGTATACATACATACAGAAATATTCACTATATATATATATATATATACACATACCTATATCCTAACATACATACACTTACACATACTTAAACATGTACTTAGCTATAATCATATTCATATGTAGACATATACATTTACATGTATCTATGTAAGGAGGGATATTTTTAAAGATGAGGAAGACTACATACTATTTGTAGGCAGCAGGAAAGCAGCCATCAGATAGGGAGAGATTGGAAGCATTGACTTATAGATGACTATATATGTATATAAACATATCTATTATGTATATGTTTGTTCCAGTGGTCATGAAGGCAGCTGAAGCAGATGCTGTGGAGAACTTAGACCTTGGTCAGGTATTGAAGACACCCAATTGCATCCTGGGCCATTGCCAGTCATGCTGCCACTGGACTTCCATGTATCTGGATGATAAAGTGAGACTGAAGACTTTGTGCAACTCTGCCTCACTTAAATCCAATTCGTGGGTAATTATCACCTGTGATGTCATTGGTCATCTTTGAAAATGAAGGACAGACAACTATATTCATAAAAAAGTTCCCATCTCTAACAAAAGGAATATCAATTCAATTCCGGCCAAGTCAAATCAACTCAATTCAACAAACGTTTATTACATGCTTCATATGTGCCTGGCACTGAGCTACAAAGATGAAAACAAAAGAGATTCTGCCCTCAAGAATGACACATTCTCCAGGGAAGAAGAAAAAAAAAACCATGCTCATACACAAATACTAAATACATGGGAAATATTTTGTGGAGCATGAGGCACACCAAGAACTGGGAGAATCAAAAAGGGTCTTTTGCAGGAGGTTGTATCTGAACTGAGTCTCGAAGGGAGATAGGAAGTTATGAAGCAGATAGGAGCAGGGAGTGTATTTAATACATGGGGAGGGGATTAGGGAAGGCAGACCATGAAATGTCATGGAGACAGGAGATGGGATGTTATATACAGAGCAGCAGCAAATCGGTTCATTTGGCTGGAATGTAGAGTACATAATGGAAAGCAAGAGACAATCAATCAGCCTGGAAAGAAGATTGGAGCTAGATGTGAAGGACCTTAAATGCAAGAGGGGGGAGAGAGAAAGAGAGAGAGAGACAGAGACAGAGAGAGACAGAGACAGAGACAGAGAGAGAGGGAGACAGAGAAATTTATATATTATCCTGAGGCAACACTTTGGCAGTCATGTGGCAGATAGATTAGGCAAAAATAGTACCTTGGAAGTAGAGGACCCATCAGAAAATGATTGCAATAGTCCAAGTGAGAGATGATGAGGATCTGCACTAGAGTGCTGTGTGAATCAAGATTGGGAAATAGCTACAAGAGAGGCTGTGGAGACATAATCAACAAGAATTGGCAGCTGGTGGAATATAAGGGGGGTGGGAGAGTGAAGAGTTGAGATGACTCCTAGGTTGTGAACTTGGGTGAATGATGGTGTCCTGGGCAAAAAAAAAGGAAAGTTAGGAGGAGGGGTGAGGTTAGCTATGATACATATAAAATTATAGGGAAAAGGCAGTCTATATCAAGATTTAAAATAATTCTTTTGTGAACTTTGGAAAAGGAGTAGTAGCCACTTTTATACTCAGATTATATCTAAATTTAAAACCTTCCTCCCTGAAATGATCTCAGTAGAAAGAATGTATTTCCAAGCAGCCTTGGGGGGAAAAAGCAGAAGCAAGAAAATAAGCTACATGTATTGATAATTTTTCTTACAGGACTTCTATAAGAGAGGCACTCCTGGACACTGGAAGGAAAAAAGAAAACAAACATTTATTATGGGCCTACTATGTACCAGGAACTATGCTAATGCTTTATAAATACTATCTCATTTGATCCTCATAACAACCCTGAGAGGTAGGTACTATCATTATACTCGTTTTACAGATGAGGACACTGAGGTAGACAGAGGTCAAGTGACTTGGCCACAGTCACATAGCATCTGAGGCTAGATTGGAATTCAGGTGTACCTGACTCCAAATCTAGCACTTTATTCTAGCTGCCCCTTTGTAGCATAATTCTGAGAGAGGAAACTATTGGTATCTCTTCAAACATTTCTATGTCTTTAAACTACTTTTGGTTTCATTTAATAGAGACCTAATCAATAGTTTGTTATTATTTGGGGAGAAGACAAGGCTAGACCCGGAATTCCACCAATGTAGAGAATTCTTATTGTGGAAATACAACAGCTTTCTTCTTTTCTCTCTAGATACAGTTTTGGTTTTGACTTTCTTGATGATCACATGCTCTCCCACAGGCTCAATTATCCTGTCTACACAGATGGCACCAAATCTGAATCTCTTTCCTGAACCCCATTCCCACGTTGCCAACTGTCTGCTAGGCCTTCCCATGAAATGTGCCCTTGATGTCTCAAACTCAACATGTCCAAAAGGGAACTTAGGATCCTACCTCTGTAAATACATCTCCCCCTAAAACTTCCTCCCTCGTCACACAGATTCACAACTTTCAATTTAATCTTTGGTTCTTCTTTTTTCATAGCTACCTCCACCACTCTCCAAAGAGTTGTTAAGTCACACTAACTCTAACTCCATAATACCTTGCATATCCATTCCCCTTGCTTCATCCAGAAGGCCACTTTCCTAGTTTAGGTCCTCATCTCCTCTCACATGGACTATGATGATAGCCTTCTAATTAGATTCCCTGCTTCTAGTCTCTCCCCTGCTTCTAGTCTCTCCCCTTACAAATTTAACGTCCATGTGACTGCCAAAATAATCTTCCTAAGGAACAAGCCATGAGATCACGCATAGCATCATGAATCTAGAAATGGAAGTGATTATAGATAGAGGCCATCAGGGTAGCTAGGCACCTTTAGAGCTCTGGGTTTGGAATCAGGAAGACCTGAGTTCAAATCTGGCCTCAGATACTTTCTAACTGTATGATCCCAGGCAAGTCACTAAATCCTGTTTGCCTCAGTTTCCTCATCTGTAAAATGAGCTGGAGAAGGAAATTGCAAACCGCTCCAGTATCTTTGCCAAGAAAACCCCAAATGGGGTCACCAAGAGTCTGACTGAAACAACTGAACCACAACATAGAGGTCAGTTAGCACAATCTCTTCTTTTTATAGATGAAAAGTTTAAGTGACTTGCCCATGTTTAATAAGGTAGAAGTAGCAAATCCAGGATTTGAACCAAGGCCTTCTGACTCCAAGCAGAGCATTCTTTCACCTAGACCACACAGTATCTTCAGTGGCTTCCTTACGTCTTTAAATTAAAATAGAAATTCTTTAGCCCAGCATTTAATTTCTCTCAAATCTGGTTCCCTCCCACTTACCTTTCCAGACTTATGTCTTAATACTCCCGTTCATGCAATCTTCATTCCAGTCAAATTGGCCCTCTAGCTATTCCCAAACTTGGAGTTTTATCTCCTGTTTCTTTTCCATCTGGTGGACCCCGACCATCTCTGCCTTTTAGTATTCTTAGTTTCCTTTAAAAGCATGAATTATCTTCTTTCTTGTCTAGTTATTAGCACTCTCTAGCTCTGTTTTCAAATTGTTTTGTAAGTATTCACCTTATCAGTTCTATCTCTTGCTCTCTCCTCATCCCACACAGTAGTATGTGAGATCCTTGAGGGCAAAGCCAATTTTTGTTTTTCATCTCTGTGTCCTCAGTAGCTAACTGGGTGCCTTGCATATAATATTTATTAATTTGAACTGAAAATGATTAATTAGAGTGTTTTGTTGTTGTTGTTTGGTCATTTTTCAGTCACTTTACAGATGAGAAGACTGAGGCAAATGGGGTTAAGTGACTTGCCCAGGGCCACACAGCTAGGAAGTATCTGAGGCCAGATTTGAACTCAGAAAGATGAGTCTTCCTGACTCCAGGCCCAGAGTTCTAGCCACTGCAGCCTCCTCACAGCCCCCATTATAATGTTTACAGATGAGAAAATTTAGGCTCTGAGACAGTAAGTGTAACATCCCAGGTAACCCAGTAACAGGGCCAAGATTCAAACCCAGCACTCAGACTCTATGTCCCAATGGTATCTCTCTTATATCAGCAGTGTCGAATTCAGACAGAAATGGAACCACACCAGTTGCATATTAATTTGGAAAACCACAAAATAATGTCTATACTAAAAACTATACTATATACTATACATAGCTTTAATTATCTTGTTCAATATTTTCAAATTACATTTAAATCTGGTTCCAGCCTACCTTCTAATCTTTCAGTAAATATTTATTGAGTGTCTAGAAGTGTGAAGCATTGGGTTAAACATTTTAAAGGATGGAGAAAATGAAAGAAAGAAAATAAAATAAAAAATAGAAAATAGCAGCAACATTATACAGCATATTAAAGTTCACAGGGTAGCTAAGTGGCACAGTGGATAGAGTGCTGAACCTGGAGTTAGGAAGACCTGAGTTCAAATCCAGTTTCAGATACTTAGTAGCTGTGTGTGATCCTGAGCAAGTCACCTAACCCTGTTTGCCTCATTTCCTCTTCTGTAAAATGATCTGAAGAAGGAAATGGCAAACCACTCTGGTAGCTTTGCCAAGAAGACCTCAAATGGGGTCATAAGAGTCAGATACAACTGAAAAACAATTCAACAACAACAACAAAAATACTAAAAATTTGCAGAACACTTTACATACATCATCTCATTTGAAATTCATAAAAAAAAACTTGTGAGAAGATATTATAACTAGCCCCATTTTGTAGATGAAGAAAATGAGGTTCATAGAAGTGAATCACTTAACCATGGTCACATAGTTTCAGAGGCAGGATCTGAATCCAGATCTTTCTGACTCAAAGGTCAGTGCTCACACATCTCCATGCTATCTTAAAGGGAAATTTTACATTAGATCTACAAGAGAAGAGCACACTTTGCAATTCATGTGGATCTAGTCAAATGATCCTACAAGTTAAATTCAAAGGTTAAGAAACAATTTACCATTCCTTTCAGAATTTTTTCTTGATTTCACAGGCACCATTCTTGCTCCCAGTCCTTTTAATGTGCTGTATGGCATATATTTTGCTCTAAAACCAAGATGGCTTTTTATTGGCTAAGTTTTGAGAATTTTGTGACATTTTTAAGGTAATTGGAGACACCCTGGGGTTTTGTACTGCTGCCAAGACAATTAAGATTCACTGGCTTAGAGCCAGGGGCCATCTGCAAATGATGGAACTCTCAGCTGTCATGACATTGGCCTTGGACGCCTTGTTGAGAAGAGGTGGGGTGTATCTATTCCACAGAGATAATTGGATGTTGGTAACTTCATGTGTTTACAGATGCAGTGGAGTATAGTGGCAAGAACACTGACTCTGTAATAATCAGACCTCAGTTGAAATCATGCCTCTGACACTAGCCATGTGACTTTGGGAAAATCATTCAGTCCCCTGGGCCTCAGTTTTCTCATTTGTAAAATGAAGAAGTAGGACAAAATGACCCCTCAAGTCTCTTTTAGTTCTGTATATTATACTATGATAATGACCTTAAGAAAGATTCATTAGAATTTTCTTTAAAATATACAACATGAGAGAGATAGGAATAAAAAAAGAGAGGGAGAGAAGAAAAAAAGAAAGAATGAATGAAAAAGAAAGGAAGAAAAGAAAAAGGAAGGAAGGAAGGAAGGAAGGAAGGAAGGAAGGAAGGAAGGAAGGAAGGAAGGAAACCATTTACAGTAGCCATTTATTCCCTACTGCATTCTTTTCTCCTCTCTCCCCTAAATATGGTTAGTATTTTGTTCAGAAAGTAGGTATCTGGCTTTGGAGAGTGAAACAACTACACCATTGAGATCATCTATGGTTCTTCATTTTACAGATGAGGAAACTGAGGCCCAGAGAGGTTACATAATTTACTCTAGGTTTTATACACACACACACACACACACACACACACACACACACACATATACATACATATATGTGTATACAGAATATTGGTAAAGTTAATAAATATTAGAATTGTGTTAAAATATTAGAGAATTCATTTTATTTCAGAAACACCTACACAGTTGTGTTTGTTATTTGTTGGTTGTTGTTTTAGAGGGAGGGTGATCATTTTCACAACTAAATTTAATCTGAATGAAAACCTGTAGCTCTGGGATGCCCTTGATAGGAAGAATTCATTTCCTAGCAATCTTTGGGAAAGGAAGTTCAAAGTTCTTTTATATTACTCTCTTCCCAATTAAATATTTCCTTAGGAAATTGACTGTATGGGCTTCTAAAAATCTTAAAATAACTCCTTAGTGACATAGCCATGTTCACGTTAATGTTTAAGAGCTAAAATAAAACTGTCAGGTGTAAATCTCTTTAAATGGCTCGCTTGACTCCAATCAGGGGGGTGAAGCAATGAGAGTGAGGTATCACCTGACAGAAACTTATGAACAAACAAAAAACTTTGAAAAATATTTCAAGATGCTGTTTAGTTACAAACAAACAAACAAACAAACAACAAAAAAGGAGATAGTGTCATGTAGTAGAAAGAGTCCTGAACTAAGAGTCAGGAGTTGTGGGCTTGAGACATAATTTGGCATATATCACTTTTGATTCCTAGGACCTGCTTCTCAATCTTGACTGTCACTTACTATGTAACCTGGGGCAACTTATTTAATCTTTCTTGGCCTCAGTTTCCTCATTTGTAAAATGAGGGGATTAGACTAGATCATCTTTAATTACCCTTCTAGTTCTGGATCCCAACATCCCATGAATCCAACTTTTACCAATAACCAGTTTTGTGACCTTAGTTGAAATAAGACCTCTACTGGCTTCAGTTTCTTCATAATTAAAATGACTTTTGATTCAGAAGATTAGTTTTAGAGCTGGAAGTGAGCTCAGAGGACATTTAATACAACTAGAAAAGAAAACTGAAGCTCATGGAGACTGAGTAATTTGTCCAAAGAGCAAATGCAGTAAAAAACAGAGTTAGGATTTGAACCCAGGAACTACCCTATAATCTATGATGCTTACTAGGTATGGAACAATGACCATTGTGTAAATGAAAGGAGCCTGGGCATTGATGACTTCCATAAGTTCCACTGAGATATAGCATTGACCTATTCAGGAAACAGTCCCAGCCCCACTAGAGAATATGGGGTTTCATGGTTAAAGAAATATAACCCATTTTTGTTGCCTAACATAATAATTGTTTTTAAATGCAGAGAAAGATTTTCTGTGGTAGAACTCCAGGCAACCGTGGTTTATTGAACACTGGGGACTATATATTGAAGAAACTTGGGTGGAGAAAAGAAGGGGAAAAGATAGTCCTTACTTGAAAATGGAACAAGAAAAAGCCCTGTTAGTAACAACACAGTTAAGCAATTGTGTCTGAACTGTGTTGAAGCATTCCAAATCTCAGGTCCATTGCTATCCTGGGTGTCATTTCTATGGCTGCTAGGAGAGGCTGATCTTGGGTTTGTTCAGTCATTTTTCAGTCATGTCCAACTCTCCATTACCACATTTGGGGTTTTCTTGGCAAAGATGCTGGAGGGGTTTGCCATTTCTTTCTCCAGCTCATTTTACAGATGAGGAATTGAGGCAAACAAGGTTAAGTGATTTACCCAGAGTCACACAGCTAGGAAGTGTCTGAGGCCAGATTTGGATTCAGCTCTTCATGACTCTGGGCCTGCTACTCTATCCACCGTATCGCTTACTGCCCATGGTCTTGGGTTAAACAGACTAAAACAGAGACTAGAGACAGATTCTTTGGTGGAACAGACACTAATGGCTGCCATGCCAGTATCTTAGAGCAGTGGCCCAAAGCTTTGACCCTCAGTATGAACATGATTGGTCCACTACTTACTTTGAGACTATCTGGATGACTGTATTTTCCTAGTATGGTTCAGATCTTACTTCAACAATCATAACAGAGATTTTCTCATGTTGCCATGAAAAGAGCCCTGAGTTGAAGGACCTCCTTAAGAGGTCCTGGTTGTGCCACTAATGAAGTGTGTGGGCTTAGGTAACTTGCTTATCTTGCTTACTTTTTAGTTTCTTCTTCATAAAATGAGATTGGACTACATAATATCCAAGACTCCTTCCAGCTCTAAAATTCTATAATTCTATATAGTTATATGTAGAGACAGATAGGTGTGGTAGAATTAAGTGTTCAAGACTTGAAGTATGGAAAACTGAAATATTTAAGGAAAATTGAAATGCTCCGATACTTATTTTTGTTGCTATTTGTCCTTCATTTTCTTCTTCTTCTTTTTTTTCAGCAAAACCAATCACTGATTTATTTATTTATTTATTTTAGAGTTTTCTGTGTTGTGGTTTATTTTTTCCTGCTTAATAGTATTTCATTTTTTTCCAATTATATGTAAAGATAAATTTCAACACTCATTTTTATTAGATTCTCTGAGTTCCAAATTTTTCTCCCTTCCCCCCTTCCCTTCTCCTCCCCAACACAGCAAGTAAGATATGTCATACATGTAAAATCATGTTAAACATATTTCCACATTAGTCATGTTGTGAAAGAAGAATCAGAACAAAAGGGTAAAACAACAACAAAGGAAAAACAAAAAACAAAAAATAGTGAAAATAGCATGCTTTGATCTACATTGACTCCACAGTTCTTTCTCTGAATGTGGATAGCATTTTCCATCATGAGTCTTTTGGAGTTGTCTTGGATCCTTGCACTTCTAAGAAGAGCTAAGTCTATCACAGTTGATCATCGCACAATGTTGCTGTTACTGTGCACTATGTTCTCCTGGCTCTGCTTGCTTCTCTCAGCATCAGTTCATGTAAGTCTTTCCAAGTTTTTCTGAAATCTGCCTGCTCATCATTTCTTTTAGCCCAATAGTATTCCATTACATTTACATACTACAAATTGTTCCGCCATTCACCAATTGATGGGCATCCCCTCAATTTCTAATTCTTTGCCACCACAAAAAGAGCTGCTATAAATATTTTTGTACATGTGGATCCTCTCACCTTTTTTTTTAATGATATCTTAGGGATACAGACCTAAAAGTGGTGGATCAAAGGGTATGCATAGTTTTATAGCTCTTTGGGCATAGTTCCAAATTGCTCTCCAGAATGGTTGTATCAGTTCACAACTCCACTAGCAACACATTAGTGTTCCAATTTTCCCACATCTTCTCCAACATTTATCACTTTCTTTTTCTGTCATATTAGCTAATCTGATAGATGTGAGGTGGTCCCTCAGAGTTGTTTTGATTTGCATTTCTCTAATCAATAGTGATTTAGAGTATTTTTTCATATGACTATAGAGAGTTTTAATTTCTTCCTCTGAAAACTGCTTGTTCATATCCTTTGACCATTTATCAATTCAAAAATGACTTGTATTCTTATAAATTTGGCTTAGTTCTCTATACATTTTAGAAATGAAGTCTTTATCAGAAACATTGGTTGTAAAAATTATTTCCTAGCTTTCTGCTTCCTTCTAATCTTGGTTTGCATTGGCTTTGTGAAAATTGTTTTAATTTAATGTAATCAAAATTATGCATTTTGTATTTCATGATGTCCTCTACCTCTTTTTTGGTCATGAATTGTTCCATTCTCCATAGATCTGACAGGTAAACTATTCTTTGCTCTCCTAATTTTCTTATAGTATCACCCTTTATGAATAAATTGTGTACTCATTTGTCTTGATATATGGGGTAAGATGTTGGTCTATGCCTAATTTCTGCCTTGCTGTTTTTGGTTTTCCCTGTATTTTTTGTCAGATAGTGAGTTTTTATCCCAGAAGCTGGAGTGTTTAGGTTTATCAAACAGTAGATTACTTGGTCACTTACTACTATGTTTTCTGTACTTAACTATTTCACTGATTCACCACCCTATTTCTTAGCCAGTAACAAATAGTTTTGATGATTGCTGCTTTATAATATAGTTTTAGATCTGGTAGAGCTAGGCCACTTTCCTTTGCATTTTTTTTTCATTAATTCCCTTGATGTTCTTGACCTTCTGTTCTTCTAGATGAATTTTGTTATTGTTTTTTTTCTAGCTCTATGAAATAATTTTTGGTAGTTTGATTGGTATGATACTGAATAACAAATTAATTTAGATAGAATTGTCATTTTGATTATATTGGCTCAGCCAACCTGTGAGAAATTGATATGTTTTTTGAATTATTTAGATCTGACTGTATTTATGTAAAATGTGTTTTGTAATTGTGTTCATATAGTTCCTGAGTTTGTCTTGGCAGGTAGACTCCCAAATATTTTATATTGTCTAGGGTTATTTTAAATGAAATTTCTCTTTCTCTCCCTTGCTGCTAGGTTTTGTTGGTAATATGTAGAAATGCTGATGATTTATGTAGGTTTATTTTATATCCTTCAACTTTGCTGAAGTTGTTAATCATTTCAGATGTTTTTTTGCTTGATTCTCTAGGATTCCCTAAGCATATCATCACATCATCTGCAAAAAGTAATAGTTTTGTTTCTTCATTGTATATTCAAATTCCTTTAATTTCTTTTTCTTCTTTTATTGCTAATGCTAACTTTTCTAGTACAATGTTGAATAACAGTGGTGATGATGGACATCCTGATCTTGTTAGGAATGCTTCTAGCTTATCCCTATTACATATAATGCTTGCTGATGGTTTTAGATAAATACTACTAATCATTTTAAGGAAAACTCCATTTATTCCTATGCTCTCTAACTTTTTTTTTAAAAAATAAGAATGAGTACTGTATTTTGTCAAAAGCTTTTCCTGCATTTATTGAGATAATCAATATGCTGACAGTTCTCCTAATATGGAAACAGCCCTGCATTCCTGGTATAAATCCCACCTAGTCAAAGTGTATTATCCTTGTGATAAATTGCTGTAATCTCTTTGCTAATATTTTATTTAAAAATTTGCATCAATATTTACTAGGGAAATTGTTCTATATTTTTTTTCTCATGTTTTGGCTCTTGTTTAGGTATGAGCACCATATTTGTGTCATAAAAGGAATTTGGTAGGATTCCTTCTTTACCTATTTTTCCAAATAGTTTAAATAGTATAGGAATTAATTGTGTATGTTTTTTTTTAATCTTTGGCAGAATTCACTTGTAAATTCATCTGGCCCTGGAGATTTTTTTCTTAGGGAGTTTGTTCATGGCTTGTTCAATTTCCTTTTCTAAAATGGGGTAATTTATGTATTTTTTTTACTCTTCTGTTAACTGGGCAATTTATATTTTTGTAAATATTCACCCATTTCACTTAGATTGTCAGATTCATTGGTATAAAGTTGGGCAAAATAGCTCCTAATTAGTGTTTTAATTTCCTGTTTGTTGGAGATAAATTCACCCTTTTTATTTTTGATACTGGTAATTTGGTTTTCTTCTTTTCTTTTTTTAAATCAAATTAATCAAAGATTTACTTGAAGGTTTACTTTTCTCCATAAAACCAATTTCTAGTTTTATTTCTTAGTTCGATAGTTTTCTTCCTTTCAATTTTGTTGATTTCTTCTTTGATTTTCAGAATTCCTAATTTAGTGTTTAATTGGTGATTTTTAATGTGTTCTTTGTCTAGTTTTTTCTAATTGTATGCCCAATTCATTGATCTGCTCTTTCTCTATTTTATTCACGTAAGCCCTTAGAGATATAAAATTTCCCTTAAGTTCCGCTTTGGCTGCATCTCATAAGTTTTGGTATGTTGTCTCATTATTGCTGTCCTCTGATAAAACTATTGATTTTTTTCTATCATTTGTGGTTTGATCCAGTCATTCTTTAGGATTAGATTATTTAGTTTCCAATTAGTTTTTAGCCTATCTTTTCATGACTCTTTATTATGCATAATTTTACTACATCATGATCTGGAAAAAAATGCATTTAATATTTATGCCTTTGTGCATTGAATTGTGAGCTTTTTATGCTCTAATACATGGTTAGTTTTTGTGTAAGTGCCACGTACCACTGAGGAAAAATTATATTCCCTTCTATCCCCATTCAATTTTCTCCAGAGGTCTATCATCTCTAACTTTTGTAAAATTCTATTCACCTCCTTAATTTCTTTCTTGTTTATTTTGTGGTTAGATTTATCTAATTCTGAGAAGGGGAGATTGAGGTCCCCCACTAGCATAGTTTTGCTGTCTATTTCTTCCTGTAACTCACATAACTTCTCTTCTAAGAATCTGGATGCTAAAATACTTTGTGAAGACATGTTTACTATTGATATTACTTTATCGTCTCTGGTACCTTTCAGCAAGAGGTAGTTTTCTTCCTTATCTCTTTTAATCAGATCTATTTTTACTTTCCCTTTGTCTGACATCAAGATTGCTACCTCTGCTTTTTTTTCCTTCAGCTGAAGCAAAATATATTCTTCTCCAGCCTTTTAACTTTACTCTGTGTGTATCTCTCTGTTTCAAATGTGTTTCTTGTAAGCAACATATTGTAGGATTCTGGCTTTTCATCCACTCTGCTATCTACTTCCATTTCATGGAAGAGTTCATCCCATTCACATTCACATTTATGATTATTAGCTGTGTATTTCCTTCCATCCTATTTTTTCACCATTTATACTTTTCTCTCTCCTTTCACTCTGTCCCTTCTCACCAGTATTTTGCTTCTGATCACCACCTCCACCAATTCACTATCAGCCCCCACTTTTTGCTTTCCCCTTTCCCCTCCTACTTCCCTATAGATTAAGATAAATTTCTATATCCAACTGAGTGTGTGTTATTCCCTCTTTGACCCAAATATGATGAGAATAAGGTTTAAATAATGCTCACCCCCTCCCTTCTTTCCCTCTATTGTAATAGGTCTTTGTTAACTCTTCAGGTGATATAATTTACCATATTCTGCCTTTCCTTTTCTCTTCTCGCAGTATAATCCCTTTTTTCACCACTTTTTTTTGTATCCTCACATCATTGTCCGCTTATGCTCACACCCTCTGTCTATGTATATTCTTTCTAACTGCCCTAATAGAGATACAATTCTCAAGAGTTACAAGTATCATCTTCCCATGTAGGGATGTAAACAGTTTAAACGTATAAGATAACATGTTTTTTTTTTCCTTTCCTGTTTATCTTTTTATTCTGCTCTTGAATCTTGTATTTGAAGATCGACTTTTCTGTTCAGTTCTGGTGTTTTCATCAGGAAAGTTTGAAGTCCCTTATATCATCGAATGTCCAGTTTTTCCCCTGAAAGATTATGCTCAGTTTTTCTGAGTAGTTGATTCTTGGTTGTAATACAAGCTCCTTTGCCTTCTGGAATATCATATTCTAAGCCCTCTGATCCTTTAATGTAGAAGCTGCTAAATCCTGTGTAATTCTGATTGTGGCTCCTTGATATTTAAATTGTTTCTTTCTCAGTGCTTATGGTATTTTTTCCTTGACCTGATAGTTCTGAAATTTGGCTACAATATTCCTTAAAGTTTTCATTTTGGGATCTCTTTCAGGTGCGATTGTTGGATTCTTTCAATGACTATTTTACTTTCTGATTCTAAGATATCAGGACAGTTTTCCTTGATAATTTCTTGAAAGATGATGTCTATCCTCTTTTTTTTTTTTTGATCATGGCTTTCAGGTAGTACAGTAATTCTTAAATTATCTTTCCTGGATCTATTTTCCAGGTCTGTTGTTTTTCCAATGAAGTATTTTACATGTGCTTCTATTTTTTTTTTTCATTTGATGTCTCATAGAGTCTATGGCCAGAGCTCTTTTCTGGTTTTTACTCATTTTTAGCCTATTTCTTAACTTTTAAGGTTGAGCTCTGCTCTTAGGGTACAGGAGGCATCGTCCCAAGCTTCTTCTGCTAGGAACCAGAGATGTGATCACTGGCTTTCTGTGCCTGGGCCTTTGGTGTTAGTGGCTGGCTCACTGTGCTGGGAGGTTCCTAGGCTGGAGCTTGCCTTCCACACTTTGTCTAGGTGCCTCACTGCTGGCCTGCTGAACCATGACCAAGGGGCTTTTGTTGCTGATCTGTTGGCTTGCCCAGATACCATCTACTTTGGGCTGTGTTCTCCTTTCACCCAAGTGAAACAGACCATTCCTGAAGTCCTTCTAAGTTATCTTGAGCTGGAAATTTATCTTTTTGTAAGTTCTGTCACTCCAGAATCCATTTACAGACTTGATTTAACATTGTTTCCAAGGGAGACTGGGGAGAGCTTTAGCAACTTCCTGGCTTTTCTCCAACATCTAGACTCTATCCCCCCAATCACTCTGTCCATTTTCAAGGAGAATGAATGACATTATAAAGTGATGTCTTGTACATAAATTGGATTTAAGTGAGGCAGAGACGCACAAAATTGTCAGCCTCACTTTCTTCCAGTCATCAAACTCCAGTCTCAAGACAAAAGTCAGAATGACTGGCCATGGCCCAGAATGTTGTAGATGACCTTGGCATCTTTGATGTCTAACCAGGCTCTAAGCAAGTGCTCCATAGCACCTGCTTCAGCCACCTTCATAGCCATGGAACAAATTATTTTCATCTACCCATTCTACCAGGGGAAATCTTCACATGCCTGGGGTAGATACCTCACCCTCCAAACTCTGATATACGCTGTTTATTTATAAACAAATAATTTTTAATTTTTTTCTGAGACTCAGTTTACTCTTCCCTAAAATAAGGATGAACATACTTTCACCTGTCTCACAGTTATAATGGAGAAAGCAATCTGGTAAGTTAAAAACTCTGTGTAAATATTAATTATTCATAAGAAGATGCCACGTACTAGGAAAATTATTTTCCAAACTATTTCAGAGGCTGGGTCTGGATCCAGAAAGCCTGAGGTAAAATCCTAACTTTGGCACAGGTTATATAACCTGTGTCACCTTGAGCAAGTCACTTACTCCATCTAGGTCTTAATATTCACATATAAAATGAGAAGGTTGGTCTGGATGAAATCTAAGATGTCTTCTAGACTTCAATCATGATCCTCTGTTCTCAAATTAAATCAGTCAAATATATTTAAGTGGTTATTATTTTCCCAGCTGTTTCAGATATAACATGGCATAATGAATTCAGAATCAGAAAGATCAGAGCTACATCTGCCAGTTACTAGCTATGTGACTCTGAGGAAGTCTTTTATTTTTCTCCATGCTTCAGTTTCCTCACCTGTAAAATAGAGATCATAGCACCTGCCTCAGATGGTAGTATTAAAGATCAAATGAAACAATATATATGTAAAGTGAGGCAGTGGTTTGGCACAGTGGATAGACTGCTAGGCCTGGAATCAGAAAGACTTGAGTTCAAATCCAGCCTCAGAAACATACTAGCTATGTGACCCTGGGTAAGTTATTTAACTTTTGTCTGCCTCAGACTCCTTATCTGTAAAATGGAGATAACAATAGCACCTAGCGTTATTCCCAGTTATTTCCAGTGTTGTTTTGAGGATAAACTAAGATGAAATTTGTAAAGCACTTTAAAACCTCTAAGCAGTACATAAGTGCTAGTTTTATTAAGTGCTTTGCAAACCTTAAATCCCTGTGTAGATGTAAATTATTCTTATTTCTTCTTCTTCTTCTTTTCTTCTTCTTCTTCTTCTTCTTCTTCTTCTTCTTCTTCTTCTTTTCTTCTTCTTCATCCTTCTCCTCTTCTTCTTATTATTTTCAGCATCATTATCATCATCATTATTATTATTATTATTATTATTATTATTATTACTACTACTACTACTAACTACTACAAATAAAGCCCTGTGCTAGATGATGGTGTAGGAGGGAGAATCCAAAGAAAAGTATGCCTTGGCTCTCAAGAGCCAAGTCTAGTGGGGAGACAAGGCCTACAACCATGATGAGTCATAGGGCAAGGCTATCTGGGGCAGGTAGGTGGTGCAGTGGATGGAATGCTGGGCCTAGAGTCAGGAAGAATCAAGTTCAATGTGGCCTTAGACACTTAATAGCTGTGTGGACCAGGGAAAATCATTTAATCTTGTTTACTCCAGTTTTTTTCATCTGTAAAATGAGCTGGAGAAGGAAATGGCAAAGCACTCCAGCATCTTTGTCAAAATAACACCAAATGAGATCACAAAGAGTTGGACACAACTGAAACAACTGAACAACAAAAACAAAAGCATCTGTGAACAGTAGACAATGACTAGTACGGATAGCAATTGTTGTCAGAAACTCATTGGAAAGTCATGAGGACTGTTCACCTGGATTAAGCACTTACCAAAGACGGTGAGTTTGCTGGATTGTTTTCATGTATCAAAGAAAAGACGTATGTGGCCAGATTTGTGTGTGCGGAGTTTTTCCTATGATTGGATCCTCTCGATGGGAGATGTGATGGGAGGGTGAAAAGAGATTACTTCATTATGTGGGTGTTGAAATTGTTACGTTGCTTAACAGAGAAAAATAGATTTACTCTCAGTCCAGGGTCTGTTCCAGAAATCAATAAAAACACAATGTATGGAACTATTAAGGTTTAAAGATGTCTTTGTGTAGAGAACATTTATGTAAGAACAAGCAACCCCAAAGACATGTAGTGTGTTAGATGGTACTACGCTTTCACAGCTTAAGATACAGTGGATCAGTACTTAAAAGACTTATTTGAAATGCATTTGCATTGTGTCTAGGTCAACTCTCTTCTGTAGAGCTGAGAAATTTAGGCACATAAAATCTAGTATTCCTGATTTAGTTCTAACAGTCCTTTTGGGCCACTGAAATATTTTTTTTTCTGTTAAACATTGGAGAGACCCTAGCTTAGTGAACGAATCACTCGCTCATTTAAAAAGGCATTGGTCTTTTACTTTTATATCACATTCACTTCTGAAAGTACTTCTTTCTCTCCTATCAAGTCTTTCCTTATGAAAAATGAGAAAGAATAACAGTTCAGAAAAAAAAAAACAACTGACATAAATGACTTGCTTCTTAAAACATGTGCAATGTTCCACACCCATAGTCCCTCACCTCTTTAAAGAAAAGAAGGATGACCCAGTGAATTTTGTTGAGAATCAGAGTGGAAAATGGAGATCCCAAAGAGGCATATAGTAGCTTTCCTCAGAGATGAGATAAATGGAAGTCACATTTACCAAAGAAATATGTATGAAAACTTATTAAAAGAGCTAGAAATTTGGAACATAATGGCTGATTACCCCATCTGTTGTTATTCTTGTTTTCATCGTTGGGGTAATGGGTGGATCAAGACTATGATTTTATTGGTCTAGAGAAATTCCAGTGAGGAAATTAATTCTACCTATGCAGATCTTTAGTCTTAAATAATTCCCAGAGCATTTAGAGACTAAGTAACATTCTCAGTCACAAAGCCAATATAATCAGAGGCAGAACTTGAACCCAGGTCTTTTCAACTTCCAGACTAGCTCTCCATTTATGATACCAGGTTTCCTTTCTTTGCTGATTATTATTGTGGTACTAAGGATGAACAAAGGAATCTACTGATTTCTTAGACTGGAACACTTCCATGGAGCTTGAGATACTTTCTGGTCATTTTCATTTGGTATTAGTGCTCTGGCCCCTAGCTAGATATTATACGCTACCAGAGGCACTTGGTTAATCCTCAGATCCTCATGTTTGCTGGGTTGCATTTAGGTGATTGGTTAGAGGGCTAGGAATGTCAAAGTCCTCATTGGGCCATAAGAAGTATAGAAACATTCTACCACTCTCTCTTTTGAGTACGTGCCTTAGGATTTAAACAGCTTCCTTTAGACTTCCATCAAGTGGGGGAAGATTTACTGATACTCCCTCCAACCAACATCAGCTACAGTTTGAACACATGAAAGAAAGAGCCTGAGACCAGACCACAAGTCCCTACCTTTCTCGTCCTGTTTTTTGTTTCCTTCCTTACATGATGCTGAGAGAGGGATATCTCCAGCTCAGGTGGAATTACAATGAGTTTGAGAGTTCCTGAATTGGTGTGAGCTGTTTAATACATCCTACAACCAACTATATCATTTCTTCTCCTATTAGAATGTGAGCTTCTTTAGGAGAGGAACACTGTTGCTGCCTTTCTTTGTATCCCCAGTGCTTAGCATAGTGCCTGGCATGTAGTAAGTACTTAAGAAATGTTTGTCAACTAGCTGACTGATTAACATTTCTTAGAGGAGAAAACTATAATTTCCAGGAGAATGTTGCTGCTGAAAGGGCTAAGAAGGCCCAAGCCATGCCCTGGCTGTCCAGAAGATCAGAATCTTGTTAGCTGCTCAGAGACTATATGTCTGAACTGAATGGGAATATTTGTTCAGTAATCCCACAAACACTGAAGAAGGAAATGGTAAACCATTCCAGTATCTTTGCCAAGAAAATCCCACGAACAATATTGGCGTATGGTCGATGGAATCAAAAAGAATCAGATACAACTGAATGACTGAACAACAGCAGTCCCTTAAATGTTTCTCTACCTCCTGGGAGAATAATTGGTGTTAGTTAACTGTTTTCTGTTTTCAGCATTAATGCATGCCTATGAGTCTACTGTATTTTAAGCTTTTGTTTGGTAGTGAGAGAAATAAAATTTTGTCTAATCTGATATCTTCTCTATAAATGATTCTGTTAATTCCTTTTTAGGAAAACCTTAGGCAAAAGACAAATATAAACTTTAGTTAAAAGATCTTCCCTGGGTGGGGGCATAATGAACCATATGGAGACTTATTTCATCCTCTAGATTAAGCCATGCAAAGAAGAAGAAAATTGTAGCATAGGCCATGTTAGGTCCAGGGAAAGTAACCTCAGGGTTAATTAGGTTATGAAGGTCGATGAAGTTTCTGATGTGTTTTAGGGAAAATAAGGGTAAGTACCCTTTGACAGAGGAACAGCTGGAGTAGAGCATGAAGGTTAACTTGCAAGGTGGACTCCAAGTTAATTCAAACTCCTTGGCTAGATTTTTCCTACGTGACAGCAAAACAAACCAAAAGCAAATACCAGTGTCACATTTCATGTCACATAAGAATGGTACTAAGTGTTAATTTATTCCTGCAAAACATTCTACTCAAAGAAGGCAAGGATGGAGTCAGGGAAGGGTTAGGCAAAGCCAGAGGGCTCAGCGGGACAGCATTTTTTTTATGGTTCCTGTCTGCTCGGGGGATTTTCTGAACACAGTGGGTATAAGCAAGTAATCATTTTCCTTTTTGGGAAAGGAACTTAGAATTTTGGAAGACAAAAAAAATCAAAGGAAATTGGTAAAGGGAGCTCTTTTGTCTATCACTTCCCTGAGAATGTGTGCTTCCTTCCATAAAAAGAACAATAGAGAATCAAGTTCATTATGTACAGTAGTTCACATATTGTAGAGTTGTTGTTTTTTGTTTCCATTCTTTCTCTTTTTTTGTTAAATTTATTTTTTTTTACTTAATAAAATTCATTTTCTCATACTTCCACATTTCTCACCATTGGAGGGAAATACAACAAAAATCATTGTAATAATTATGTATAGTCAAGTGAAGAAAAGATCCAAGTTGGGCCACATCCCAAATATATATGTCATTCCTCATTTTGAGTACATCACCTCTCTGTCAAGAGGTAAGTAGTATGATTAATCATCAGATCTCTAGAATCCTTGTTGATGATTGCTTTGATCAGAGTTCCTTTTTTAAGTCATTCAATGTTGCTTGTTTTTACAATGTTCTTGTTAATGTACGAATTTTTATTCTAGTTCTGCTCACTTCACTTTGCTTCGGCTCATACAAGTCTTAACAGGTTTCTCTGAAACCTTCCTTTTCCTCATGTCTCACAGCAAAATAGTAGGTTTTTATTATATTCACCTATTTGAATTTGTTCAGCCATTTGCCAATTGATAAACACTCTCTTAGTTTCCAGTTCTCTGCCACCACTAAGAAAGCATCTATAAATATTTTTGTATATGTATCCGTTCCCTCCTCCTTTCATCTCTTTGAGGTTTAGGCCTTGTGGTGGTATGACTAGGAATGGATAGGCACACTTTCATGACTTTAGCGGCTTAGTTCCATCTATCTATGTGCTATCTACAATGTCTGGACCAATTCAAGATGTCCAAATAGTGTATTAACATGCTTGTTTCCCATTCCCCTAAACATTTGTCCTTTTCCTTTTTTTTTGGTCATCTCTGTTATTCTGAGTATGAGGTAGAATACCAAAGTTACTTCAAATTTCATTTCTCTGTAAGTATTTGGAGCATTTTTCATGTGGTTGTTGATTTCTTATATTTCTTCCCATGAGAAGCCTATTCATATCCTTCAACCACTTATCAATTGGGAAGGCTTTTATTCTCATAAATATGAAATAATTTATTGTTTTCTTGGAAATAAGATATTTATCAGAGAAACTTGGAACATGGATTTTGTTTCCCCCAAGTTAACTGTTTCCCTTCTAATCATACCTAAGTTGAATTGTTTTTGTAGTTCAGTTGTTCAATTGTGTCTGACTCTTCATGACCCTGTAGACCATAGCGTACCAATACTATCCATAGGGGTTTTTTTGACAAAGGTACTACAGTGGTTTGTCACTTCCTTCTCTACTGATTGAGGCAAACGGAGGCTAAGTAACTTGTCTAGGGTCACACAGTTAGTAAGTGTCTGAGGCCAGATGTTAAATCAGGTCTTCCTGACTCCAGGTCCAGCACTCCAGACATTAAGCCATCTAGCAGCCTGAATTGGTTTTTACCGAAATGGTTCAATTTCATGTAATCGAAATTATGCATTTTATCTACTATGATTTTATCTATTACGTAATTGGTCTTGAAATCATCCACTGTCTATATATCTAAAAATTATTTTTTTCCTTGCTCCTCTAATTCATTTATTAATTGAACTTTGATATGTGTTGGGCAGCTAAGGGGTGCTGAAGATAGAGTGCTGAGCATGGAGTCAGGAAGACTTATCTTCCTGAGTTCAAACATGGCTTCAGACAGTTACTAACTGTGTGATCCTGGACAAGCCACTTAACCCTATTTGCCTCAGTTTCCTCATCTATAAAAATAAACTGGAGAAGAAAATGATAAAACCACTCCAGTATCTTTGCCAAGAAAACCCAAGATGGGGTCACAAAGAATTGGACATGACTGAAAAATAACTGAACAACAATAAAAATCTAACATGATCATATCTTGTCATACATTGTGAGATTTTGGTATGAACTTAAGTTCATCCAAAAAGCTTTCCACTTTCCCCAGAAGCTTTTTTTTTTTTTAATGTTTGCTTTTCAAAGAGCAAATCCATACTCTGGTAGCAAATGTCATTAGATTTACCAAACACTAAGCAACTAGGTTGATTTATTTCTGTGTGTTTGGTATCTAGTCTTTTCCACTGACTGACCTCTCCATTTTTAACCAGTTTCACATAATTTTGATGATTACTTATTTATAGTATATAGTTTGAAATTTGGTACTGTATGACCCCATTTCTTTCCTTTTCCCCCATTATTTCCTTTTAGATTCTTAATATTTTCTTCCCGCAGATACATATTATTTTGCTCTAGTTATAAAAAGTAATCCTATGGTAGTCTGATAAATACGACACTGCAAAGCAAACTATTATGGGCAGTAGTAGCATTTTTTATCATATTGGTTTGGCCTACCCATGAACATTTAATATTTATCCAATTATTTATTTCTGTAAAGAATATTTTCTAGTTGTATTAGTGTAATTTATGTGTGTGTTTAGATGGTAGACTGTCAAATATTTTAGACATTCTGAAGTTATTTCTAACAGAATTTCTTTTTCTATCTGTTCTAATGGTTTTTTTTGGTAATACACAGAATTGTTGATTACTATTTTTTTAATATCCTGGAATTTTTTTGATGTTATTGATTGTTTCAATTAATTTTCACTGCCTCCGTAGGATTTTCTTAGTAAACTATTATGTCCCTCATATCTGCAAAACAGTAATTTTGTCTACTTGTCCATGCTTACTCTCTCAATTTAATTTTCTTGTCTTATGGCTATATCTAGTATTTCAGAACTAGATTAAATAGTAATGGTGATAAAAGACATCCTTGCTTTTGCCCAGGTCTTATTTGAAAGGCTTCCAGTTTATTTCCATTATCTATATGGCCCATTTTTATCTTGAGATAGATAGTATCTACCATATTAAGAAAAGGTTCACTTCTCCTACATTTCCTGGTGTTTGTAATAAAAATGAATATTTTATTTTGTCAAAAGGTTTTTTTCCCTGAATCTACTGACATAATTGTGGATTTTTCAGTTTTTGTCATTTTCATAATCTATTCTATTTATAGTTTTCCTAATATTGAAACAATTCCGCATCATTGATTTTAACCCAAACTAGCCATAGCGTATGATATTTTTGACATGTTTCCATAGTCTCTTTACTAAAATCTTATTTAGCATTTTTGCATTAATATTTATTTGGAATATTGGTCTTGAGTTTTCTTTCTCTTTTGACTCCCTTGTAGTAGTGTTTTTCAACCTGATTTTCAACTTTCTTCATTTTGAAAATTGTTCTCTCTTCTTCTAAACCTCACTGTCACCAAGATCTGCAGTCTTACCATTCTACCATATTCTACCAACCTATCAACCCAATTTGATCTGGCCTTACTTTCCTCTTGTCAGTTTTGGTACTGTATTGATCAATTTAACTATAATCTGTCTTTTATCCTTGAATTCTTTGCCCCTTTTTCCTATCATCATACATGTCTTGCTAGACCCAAACATTAGGTTAATGTTATGCCTGACTGCTAGAGAAGGCAGGGCCTGGCACTGGCTTAGAGTCCTAGTCAGGACCACCTCAAAGAACAAATCCCAGTGACTACCAAAATCCCACCTTAGATCAGACTAGGATCATATTTCCCATCTAAGAAAATGAATATCAACTTGCTGTCTCGGACCAAGACTACTGGAAGGAACATGGCCAAGATGCTTTTGTCAAGAGACTGGCTGGCTCTTCTTCCTAAGTTTTCTGTTCTTCCTCCCACCCTGGTCTTCATCCTAAAATGTAGAATGAATCAAAGGAAGTAATATATAATCATACTGAAAAGATAGGTTGGAGGCTGCTTTTGGATGGCTTTAAATGTCAAAAAGAAGAACTTTTATTTTTATCATGAAGACAATTTAGAATTGTTATTCTTGCACTGATGGCTCTGGTTGTCACCAAATTCAGCACTTGCACAGCCAACTGAAATCTGAAGGAAATAGCAAAGAAGAAAACACTAGCTATTCATCACTAACAGGAAGATTAAAGAAATGAGAAAACAGAAGGAAAAAAATGATATAGAAGAAAGAATGTTAGACCTGGAGTAAAAGTTCTTGGCTTCATATGCTGGATCTGCCCCTTATTATGCATATAATAAAGTCAGTCACTCGACCCTTATGAGTTTCAGTTTCCTCATCTGTAAAATGGAGTTGTAATAACTATCTAAGTTCCCTTGCCACTCAAATCAAAGAGGCTGAAGAGAAAAGGTAGAATTAGGTAGCCCAGTAATAGTCACAAACAAAAGAAACTTCAAATTTGGAAGATAACATAAATATGGGATCAAAAGGAAAGAAAGAGAGTTATAAGATTCAATTATTGGTATAGGGGTTAAGAGAAGAGAGGTGATGTAGCAGGGTGGAATCAGATTACTCCAATTGCAAATAACTAGTTGACCATATTCCTTCTTTTTCAATATCCTATTCTGATTTGTAAAAAGTCATGGAGGTGGGGCAAAGAGGGAGGAAGTATGAGAGAATATTGTGGAAGGAAATAAACAGTAACGAGAAAAACAAGGAATGTGAAGGAGATGAACCCCTCCGTAAAATAAAAGAGGACAGCAAAATGTATTAGAAAGCAGAACCCAAAAATACATTGCTTATGGAAAACACATTTAAAAAAAAAAGACTCAGAATTAAAATGAGAGGCTGGAGCAGAATTTCTTCTGCTTCACATAAACTCAAAAAATCATGGATAACAACCACAATCACAAGTAATTGTAGCATACACCTGGTTAAATATATACATATATGGAAACCATATTATGCTTAAAGGGATCATAGACAAATAATATCAATACTGAATATATATTCAGCAAATTGCACAGCTTCTAAATTCTTAAAGGAAAAGTTCATCAAATTCTAGAAAAAAATAGCAAAGCCATAATATTTGGTGGCCTTGATGTTCTCCTCCCAGTCATAAACAAATGTAATGAAAATATTAACAAGGAAGAAGAAAAGGACATGACTAAACCTATTTAAAAAGATAGTTACACATCACTAATGTGAAATATCTTTAATGGGAATGTATATGTATAACCTATATCAGATTGTGTGCTGTCTTGAGGAGGGAGATGGGAAGGGAGGGGGAGAAACATTTAAAACTCAAAAGCTTATGGAAGTGTTTTTTTATAATTCAAAATAAATCAATTAAAAAAAGATAATTATACTAGCTATATGACCCTGGGAAAGTCACTCAGTACCAATTTCCTTTTTTAAAAAAAAGACAGTTTTAACAGATCTCTGGCAATTACTCACTAGAAATAGGAATGGAAATTCCTATCTCTTGGCTGTAGCTGGCACCTTTACAACATTTGACCATGTACTAGGACACAAAAACTAAATAAATGCAGAAAAGTCAGAATATTGAATATATCCCTTACTAATAACAATATGACAAAAATTATAATCAATCAGGAGCGTCTAAAGGCAGGATTCAACTTTAAAATGGAGGCTAATTTAATCTTAAAAAAATCTGTCAAAATAAATCAAAGAAATATTACTTCCATTAAAAAATGAAAATGAAACAATATAACAAAAAGGAGGACTAACATCCAAATGAGTTGGTTATGCAACTTGAAAAAAGCCTAGTAAGCACCTGATCTCCAGCTATATACTACAAAGCAATAAGTGTTAAAATCATTTGGTGTTGGTTTTTTAAAAAATTTTTAAAAAAACAATTATCATTAGGACAGTTAAACAATGTAAGATCCAGAATCAAATAAAAATAGTAATATAGTATTCTATAAACTCAAAGACCCCAATCACTGGGTTAAGTACTCAACTATTCAACATAAACTACAGTGGAAATGGAAAGAAGTCTGGCAGAAATTAGGTTTAGACCAACGCTTCACACCATATATTAAAATAGGCTCCAAAGGCTTAAAGACCTAGATATACAAGATCATGGATCTTAAATAGATTAAAAGACTTAAGTAAGGAGATACATTTAAAAATCATGAATTGGAGAAGAGTTTGTGAACAAGGGATGAAGAGGACCAGATAAAATGGATACTCTTAATTACACAAAAATGAAAGGGTTTTTGATGTTATTCTTAAAAGGAAAACAATTAATTGGGAGAAATATATCTGCAACAAATTTCTCTAATAAAGATCTGATATCTAAGAGTTATAAAAAATGATGCAAACATATAAGGAGCAGTTCCTTATAGATGCATAAGCAAAGGATGTGAACAGTAGTTCTTAAAAAAAAAAAAGGAAGGAAGAAATATGAGTTATCATCAACCAAATTTCAAATGTTCCAAATCACTAATAATAAAAGAAATGACAAAAACAACTTGTTCAGTTGATTTTTTTTAACACCTCTATCCTAATCATGTAGCTTATCATAGTATTTACAAACCTATGACTAATTGTATTGTGTCTTGGTCTATAATAACACAACAAAAAAATTCTTTAACTTTCAGCAATTTAATAAAAGCAGGTTTAATTGAATTGAAGATGATCAAGATTTATAAAATTTAGTAGGATATCTGACTACAGTATAGATGTGTCCCCTCAGAATTTCCAGCAAATGAAATTTTAATATTTTAATAATTTTTTCAATTATATTTTATTATAAAAACGATGATTAAGCCCTCTGGAACAAAATTAACCCTTAAGACCACCATGTTTAAAATTGAGTAATTTTTAAAAATATACTCCAATAATAATTATCTGGAAAAAATACTCTTATCATAATGAGAATTCAAATTAGTTAGGCCTATTTATATATTTGTCTGGCTAACAAAATATGAAAGGAAGAATAGCAATGAAGTGAGAGATTAAATGACTTCCCCAGGAACACACAGTCAGTATTTCTCAAAGGAAGTAATTGAATCAAGTTCTTCCTGTCTACACCATGCTGCCCTGTAAATAACAGATGCTTAATAAATTCTTGACCAACAAAGTATTAAGGGGATCAGAAGAGATCAAAAGACTGGGAATAAAATATACTGAATCAAGATGAATTTTTTATAGCTTAACTGTCCAAAACCAAACTGGATGGTAAAGTCCCAGAATCTCAGCACTAGAGAGGCTTTTCCCGGTCATGCAAGATGACCACTTCATTTTAAGGAGGAAGCTAAGACCCATAGAAAGAAAATTACTTTGCCAAGGTCACATGGCAGGTAAGAAGCAAACCTAGAAGTTTGTTTGCTGTATGAAATCACATTATTCCCCTCCTGCCAAAGTGATGCCGCAATCTTTGGTTACTCAGTTGCTTCCTTAGCTAAAGTGGGCAGAAGGCACAGACATGTATTAGAGGCAGTGATCAGAAATACAGAAACAAGTGAGCACCTCTATTAGAATACACAACTGCATAATATACAGAATTCACTCGTCGTGGCTAGTGGGAGGTCAGCTTCTCTGATTGCAAAGAAAAAATGAAATTCTGAAACGGGAACTCCAAGAGTAACCCAGTGGTCACAAGATAAAGATAACAGCCAACATTTGTAGAGTTCATTAAGGTTTGTAAAGCACTTTGCTTTACAATAATACAATAATTACAATGATACAAATACAATATATAAATATAATAATTGCAATAGTAATTTCATTTGATGCTTACAACAACACTGTGATGTAGGGACTATTATTAGTCCTATTTTACAGATGAGGAAACTAAGGCCTAGAGCACTTAAGTGACTTGCTCATAGTTATGAAGCTGGGTAAGCATCTGCAATGTGGTTTCAAGCTAGGTATTCCTTCCTCCAAGTCCATGACCCTATTTGTTATTGCTGTTCTGTGGTTTCAGTTGTGTCCAACTCTTCGTGACCCAATTTGGGGTTTTCTTAGCAGAGATGCTAGAGTGACTTGCCATTCCTTTCTCCAATTCATTTTAAATATGAAGAAACTGAGACAAAAAGTGTTAACTTGCCGAGGGTCACACAACTAATAAGTGTCTGTGGTCAGATTTGCACTCAGGAAGATGAGTCTTCCTGACTTCAGACCTGGCATTCCATCCACTGTACCACCTAGCTGCCTCCATGACCCTGTACCTTATCAGAGACCTAGAGATGGGAGGGACCTCAGAGGCCACCTAGCCCAGCTCTTTCTTTTTACAGATGAAGAAACTGAAGTTCAAAAAGGCTAAGTGAATTGTCCAAAGTCACAAAGTTTTAGAGGCAGAATTTTAACCCAGGTCCTCAGACTCCAAGGACAGTGCTTTTTCCACTGCTTCCTCTACTTCCATTTTGTGATTAAGGAAACTGAGTCTTAGATAAGTGAACTTCTAGGTATACTGTGTTGATATATAAAATATCTTTAGTTCTTTCATTCATTGAGTGTTGTGTAAACACTTTCAGTTAAATGCTCATGAGTACAAATTGTGATATTTTCCTTGCTTATACTCTAAACCATTCAATGCACAATTGAACAATAATAATCAGAGCCAGAGCCAGAAATGAAACCCTATGGAGGTTATTAGTAGTTTAGTGTGGATGTGGGAAAGTTGGCTGCATACAGTGAAGAGAACGTCTTAGACCTGTATTATATCAAATACAAACAGTGTCTCAGCGTGGGCCCGGGATCTCAGCAGGACTGGATCTGACCACTGCTCGGCTGAAACCTGATGTCTAGCTAACAGTGTAGTGTCAACATGCCTCTGACAGCACATGCTGACCTTTGAGATCTGTTCATCTACTTTAAAAAAAAAATTCTTATCAGTATATCAGTTCTTAGTGTATGGAATTTTGTAAATGCTTTCAGTCCTGCATCTTCCATGCAAAATGATCTCTTGCTCTTTGTTGGGTTCCCTTTCTGCGTGTTGGTACATGACTTGAGTTTTCTCCAGCATAATTATCAAGCCAGAATACTGTGTGGATTTTTTTAGAGGGGTAGGTAAACTCAATATATACATATGAACATATGTTTTAATGATAACTTTTGTTTTTACATCATATAGTAGTTTCTAAATATATTCTCCTCTCCCCAACTCTGCCTCAAAATTGAACCCTCCCTTTTAACAAAGGAAAACAGTTAAGCTCAAACTGCCAAAGCCATCCCTGGCCATCTAGACAGCATTCAGACTTCTGTGGCTAGAAAGGCAGAGTCAATTGCATAAACAACCGGTTTCAGAACCAGGAAAATCTGGGTTCAAGTTCCATTTCTGACACTTATTAGCTATATATCCTTGGGCAGGTAACAACGTCTCTCAGCGCTCTAGGTGACTTTCCAAGACTATCTAAGTCCCAGGGAAGGTTGCTGACCTGCACTGATAGTCAGTCTCCTCACCAGGGAGCCCTGTGTCAGTGAAGTAACAGGTCCAGTGCCTATCCCCATTCCTAATTTTTTTTTATAAGCATGAAGTGCTTGAGAAGTTAATCATCCAAGGTTTCTTCTTCCCTTTAAGTAGGTTTGAGATTTCACCTAGGTACCTGGACTTAAAGAGATTTTTTTTTAGCTAGAAACAAGGTGACCGATTTATTCATGTTGAAATTATGATTGTCCCATAGACCCAGCACATCCCATCCAGTCCGGATGACTGGGAAACAGAGGCGATATGAAAATAATTTGGGATCTTCAAGAAAAATTTGGGTGAACATTTTTCAACAAATCCACACCAATGAAGAGGACCACGAGAGATAAAAATAGATATTTTAATTATACAAAAATGAAAAGCTTTTGAACGATCAAGATCAATGAAGTTAGAATTAAAAGGAAAACAGTTAACTGGGAGAAAATACTTATTATGTGCCAGGTACTGTGCTTAGCAGGGGAATATAATATAGAAGCAAAAAGAAAAGCAGCCCTTGTCCTCAAAAAACTTAAATTCTCATGGAGGTGTGGAGGAGGGGGCAAGACAACACATAAAAGCAAGGGAGAGGGGTGGGTTGAAGAGGTCAGAGTCAGGTAAGAAGCTTGGAGAGGAATGAAGGAATAAACATGGCTGGCCTGGACCCTGCCTTAAAATAGTTTCTAGGAGGAAGACGCTGGGTGTAGGTACAATAACAATAGCATTTCCTGGAGTGAAAAAGCTATTAGAACATAGTCAAGCAAAGTGTTTGGAAAGGGAGGAGAGGAGCCTAGATAGTAATGGAAAAATGAACAATGCTCGTCTGGACCCTTCTTTAAAATAGGGGTTTCAGGAGGAACTGATCAGTCAAAGAAAGGAGTGGTAGGATCTTCCAGGGTGAGTTAATAATGCTTATCTGATTGAGGGAGGAAAAAGAATACATCTGAACGAATGTTAAGAAGGCATTCATTCATTCATGGGGCAGCTAGTTGGTGTAGTGGATAGAGCACAGGCCCTGGAGTCAGGAGGACCTGAGTTCAAATCTGGCCTCAGACACATAACACTTACTAGTTGTGTGACCCTGAGCAAGTCACTTAACCTCATTGCCTAATCCTCCCCCCACCTGCAAAAAAAAAAGGCATTCATTTGAATTTGCTAATTTCTAGTAGAGCCTTTATACCTCCTAAGGTCACAGATCTCACTCTGGAAGACCCTTCAGAGGCCACCTAATCTTCATTTTACAAATGAGAAAACTGAGGGCTGGAGAAGTTGTAATGCCTTCCTCAAGGAAGTGTAGGATTTTACATTTCCCTTATAAACTTATTCTTAATAGATCTAGCCCATCATTCTAATCTGTTAAGAACTTTCTGTAACCTGGTTTTGGCTTCCTTTATGTTAGCTTTCACTCCTGGCTCTGTACCACCTGTAATATGAAGTGGAACTGTATTTTCATACAAATGATAAGGATGTTACATTTCAAGGGCAGCTAACTAGGCCACTCCCTTACAGACAGATATCCCTCCAAGTTGAGAAGGGACCATTAATGATGCTTTTGGCTCTTCTCTTTCAGCTAGGTCTTTATCCACTCAAATGTACTGTTTAACGTAAGTCTTGTCCATCAATTGGGGAATGGCTGAAAAAACTGTGCTATAGGAAATGAGCAGGCTAATGAGTGTCAGAGATGGGACTAGAATCCAGATTTTCCTGGTTCTGAAGTTGTCTATGCAATTCGCTCTGCCTTTCTTGCCACAGAAGTCAAAATGTTGTCTAGATGGCCAGGCATGGCTTTGGGGGTTTGAGCTTGACTGTTTTCTTTTGTTAAAAAGGAGGGTTCAATTTTGAGGCAGAGTCAGGGAGAGGAGAATATATCTAGAAATGGCTATATAATGTAAAAACAAAAGGCATCATTAAAACACACATGTTGATATGTATATATATAGAATTTACCTGTCACTCTTAAAAAAATCCACACAGTATTCTGGTCTGATAATTATGCTGAAGAAAACTCAAGTCATGTACCAACATATCATCACAATAATGAGTGGAGTGAGCAGAACCAGGAGAACATTATATACAATACCAGCAATATTGTATGATGATCAACTATGAATGACTTAGCTATTCCAGAAATATAATGATCCAAGACAATTCTGAAGGACTTATGATAAAAAAAAAATTCCATCTCCAAAGAAAGAACTAATGGAGTCTGAATGCAGACTGAAGCATAATATTTTCACTACATGGTTTTTGTGATTTTTTTACCTTTTAGTGTGTTTCTTCTTTCACAACATTACTAACTTGGAAGCATATTTTGCATAATTGCATATATATAACCTATATCAAATTGCTTACCATTTGAGGGAGGAGAAAGGGGTGGATGGGTGGGAGAAAATTTGGAACTCAAAATTTTTAAAGGAATGTTAAAATTTGTCTTCACATGTAATTAGAAAACATAAAATACTATTAAAAAAAACTTAAGCCTTTATGTATTATCCACAAGGTACCAATAGACAGGGACAAGTAATAAACTTGTGGTTTCATTAATATAGGGAACTGTCAGGTAAGGAAACATCCTTCACCAACACAGGTTGGCACCTTCCCTGTAATTTAGTCTTAGAGATCCGCTTATGTCACTGAGCGGTTAAGTAACTTCTTCAGAGTCACACAGGCAGTACATGCCAGAGGTAGAATTTGAACCCATGTCTTCTCAGCTTCAATTCTGGGTCTCTATATACAACAAAAGATATTGATACAAACTGACTTAAAAAGAAAAAAAATGGAGAAATATGTGTTGGATAATAATACAGTTATGTGAATTTCAAACTAGTAGAAGGACTAGATCCAAAAAGTTGTCATTAATGGTTTGATTTAAACTTGAAAGGATGACTACAATAAATTGTCCCAGGGATCTCTACTTAGCCCTACATATTTAAAATTTTTATCAATAAGCTAGAGAAAGGCTTAACTGGGAACTCTACCAAATTTATCTAACAGAACTGAGAAGAATAGTTACTGGATGACAGAGTCAGGATTCAAAAAAGTCAACAAGCTTGAATTGTGGGCCCAATCAAAGATAAAATTTAATAGAGATGAATGTAGAATCTCGTACTTGGATACAAGAAAACAAAATTCACTAGTAAAACGTGATGGAAGTGTGGCTAACCTGCATCTCGATGTGAGATATCAATGTAATATCTTGGCAATAGCCAAGAAAGCCAATGTGATCTGAGGATGCATTGAGAGAGGCATATCATCCAGGGCCAAGGAGGTGATGGTGCCATTACATTTTGTTCTGGTCAATTGTATTGGACAATTGCATTCAATTCTGGGTAGCACATTTTAGGAAAGATATCGATTTTTGGGTGAGTAAAGGAGAAGGGGAAGGAGGCTAACTTGATGCAGTGGGGAAAAAAAACCCACTCAACTGGGAGTCAGGAGAGTAGGATTTGATACCATTAAAACCCTGTATGATCTTGGAAAATTACTTCACTTATCCAAACCTCTGTTCTTTTCTCTATAAAATGGGGGAAATACCTGCACTGCTTTCTTCATGGGATTATTAGGAGGAATATTTTGTAAACCTTAATGTGAACAATTATTAATACTTAAGTTATTATGATCTCCAAAGCCCTATCTTTTCAGTGATAGCATTTGACAATTCTTCATGAAAACAAAACTAAAAGTTCTACTATCTGCTACAGAATAAATCTTGATGTCACGTTAGGTATTGGTATATTTTTCAAGTTTCAGCAGATAGGTGGTGTAGTGGCTAGAGTCTGGGACTGGAGTCAAGAAGAATCATCTTCATGAGTTCAACTCTGGCCTCAGATACTCACTAGCTATATAACTCTAGATAAGTCACCAAACCCTCTTTGCCTCACTTTCCTCATCTTAGTGAAAAGATGAAATAAAATTGAATAAATATTCCTTCATACTATTCTCCTAAAACTGTGCTAATTGCTCTGAGATACAGAAAAGTAGCATCTGACAGTCCCCACTTTTCATCATGGCTCAGTCTGGCCATTATTGTTGGTTAGAGATTAAGACATCTCAAAGTCCAAGGTATAGTCTTTCCAAGAAAGAAGCCAGCAAGATGTGGAAGAAAACATGAGAAGGCAGTACTATGGGGCAGCTAGGTGGCACAGTGGATAGAGCATTGGCCCTGGATTCAGGAAGACCTGAGTTCAAATCTGGCCTCAGACACATAACACTTACTAGCTGTGTGACCCTAGGGAAGTCACTTAACCCCATTGCCTAGCCAAAAAAAAAAAAAAAAAGAGAGAGAGAGAGAGAAGGCAATACCAAGTGGAAAGCACAGGCAGAATGAAACCAAATTCAATCTAGAACCTTTTCTTGGAATTTAGTTTCTCTAGTTCCAGATGGGGTTACTAGTGAGACCTGCTAAGGGAATCAGACCAAATCGCCAGGCTAGACTCAAGGAACCATGGGAAGTATTAGAATCTAAGGGCAGTGTGTAGAATAGCAACAGCAGAGGAAATATTTGTTTCCTCAAAGATTGCTGAGTGCCATCTGCTTTTCAAGTCTACCTCACCCACACAGGGTTGACGAGCCTCCGTTAGTACTGACACTCTCAAGATGTTGACAGTCTTGCTGGAGACACAGCTCTTCAGTAAAACAATTAAAAAAACAGTTTTGGTGATCTAAAATCACATTAGGAAGATAATTATGTCATACTTTTGAAGATATTTGTCAGGACCAATACAAAAGGATTTAACCAAGTAGAATTTCACCTTACTTTCTGGCATCAACTTTTTCACCATTCATCTTGAAAATAATTATGACAGATGGATCCCGGAGGCTTTCTTTGGACCTTCACATAGACTTAAAGCTTTGGAGCTGCAGGAGATAATAGCATCCTCATTTTACAGATAAGGTCCAAAGAGTCTAAATGATTTGTACTTAGTCACCCAGCTAGTTAAGGGTAGAGTTAATATGTAGTCTCCTTCAGTCAACCTTAGATGTCATCTAGTACAACTTTCATCCCTGCTTAAAGATTACTACCCCAAACTCCTCTACCCCATTAAAATAGAAATGATATTTTGGTTGATGGCCGCTAGGTGGCGCAGTGGATAGAGTGCTGAGCCTGAAGCCAGGAAGACTCATCTTCCTGAGTTCAAATATGAGTTTAAACACTTATTAGCTATGTGACCCTGGGCATGTCATTTAACCCTGCTTGCCTCAGTTTCCTCATCTGAAAAATGAGCTGGGGAAAGAAATTGCAAACCACTCCAATGTCTTTGCCAAGAAAACTCCAAATGAGGTCATGAAAAGTTAGATACTTCCATAACTAAATGATAAAAATTTCAGTTAACATTGGAATGGGAGAAAGCAAGAGATTCTGAACCAACTATACACTGGAGCTAGATGGGCTTACAGTTTTGTAATTTTGAGATGCTATGATTCTGTAAGAGGTTAAGGAGGAATTCAAAGCATTAGATCATCTCTCCACTCACTTTCCTCCTCCCTGACCCCCACATTGTTTTTACCAAACAAGTTGTTGTTCTTAATAGTCTGTTTCATGGCCTGTTTTCCATAAGAAGAGTTTTTGCCATCACTACATGTGTGGCCTTTGGAAAATACTTATCCACTTCAGAAGATAATTACCTGATCTCAGCTTTCAACCACACCATTTTCTAAGGAGACAGACTGCTCCAGCCCATTGAATATTTTAAATGGTGCCTCATATCTCATTGTGGTTGGGCTGGATTCAGGCTCCTTTCTCTTTACCTTGTTATAGTCTCTTTATTTCTCTTGCTGCATTTTACTTTACCTGGATATATGTTATTGGATGCATTATTTCCTTACATTAATGTGGAAACTGTGGTCAAGTGCTTTGGTGGGAAGAACCGTAGAAATTATTATGAGCTTAGCTTTAACCTGATAAGAATCTTTAAAAAAAAAAAAAGAATCTGGACCTTCTTAAGCTTATTTTTATAGCAGTTACTGCAAAAAAAAAATATGTGTCAGGAATACCATGTATTTATGCTAGATGCCATTGTTAACAAGTTGAAGTCACATATCATGTTTCAGTTCTAAAGTGGTAGGTATCAAATGAACAGCAGAAACAAAACTTGTCAGTTTTGTCCAGATAACCATTGTTCAACACAGGCTAATTTTTTTTAAACTTTCAAGAAGAAGGTTGGCTCATTTAAAAAAAATTCTTCAAAAATTTACCCCATCTTCCTGCTACCTATCATATCAATCAAATGTAAAAAGACTAGTAGCATTCTGATATCATATGGGGTTTTCTTACCAAACAAAGGCATAATGTCTAGTAATGCTAAGAATGATGGCATGCCGAAGCAAGTATCATTTGGAGGCAGTAAGGTAGCATAGTGGATAACATGTTAGTTTTGGCATCAGAAAGGCCTAAGTTCAAATCCTTCATCAAACAGCTTCTGTGTGACCATAGGCAAATTAAATTACCTCTCTCTGGCTTCAATTTCCTCATCTGTAAAATGGGGATAATAGCAGCACCTACCTCGCAAGGTTACTGTGGGGATCAAAGGAAATAACACATGTAAAGTGGTTTGCAAATGTTAAAACATTATCTAAATGTTAATTGATGGTGGTGGTGGTGGTGGTGGTGGTGGTGGTGGTGGTGGTGGTATTACAATAAAAAGAACTCTAGATTTGGAGTCAAGGCACCTACCACGTCATAGCTCTGTCACTAGCTAGGTGATGGATTGACCTCCTGTAACTTCAGTTTACTCTTCCTAGTAGGTAATGTTGTTTTGAGAAAATGGCTGAATAAACCAATGATGTCAAAATGAAATAGAAATGTATCTCTCCAGTTTATATATTGACTTAGAAAACTACAAATTAACATTATCTGTATCTTATTGTATTTTTTAAATTCATTTTGTTAAATATTTCTCAATTATGTTTTAATCACTTGTACTTCCCTGATCTTGAGTTGACACCTCTGATGTAACCTTAATGCAAAATGTGCTTTTATTTTTAGCCACTTCTTAATTCCATCAGCTTGTTTTCAGCTTGGCTGAATTAGCGGTAATGGCCTCTTTAAGAAATCATTCTTCCTCTCACAGCATCTTGCTGCTTTTTAGCTAGTTGGGTACGCTCATATTTGGAGAAGGGAGATGACTCATATTCAGAATAAATGACCTCATTTTGAACAAAGCTACATGGGCTTGGTCAAATAACCTAACAGGTGACATCTGTTTGTTACATTACCCCCATTTCTGCCTGTTACTAATTGGTCAGATTTTGGGCAATCTATAGTGGAAAGAAGTATCTCATAATTAAAGACAGATTGCCGATACTGAGTTCATGTGGCCCTAGTCTTCATCATGCATCTGGCATTCAGCATATAATGCTTTTAACTATAGTTAAATATGTAAATGTCTTGTCTTCTCAATAAAATTGTCCATTATGGAGGGTAATTCCTATCATCTATATATATTTTATCCCCCATAATATGGTGCTTTGTACATGGTAGTTACAAAATATCCCAATAAATGAATGAAGGAATGAAGGAATGAAGGAATGAAGAGGCTATGTATTGCCTGAATGAATGGAGTCGTTCCCCATGATAGGGATAATAGAGCTTGGTAGAAGGCTTTATTTTTCTAGGGCTTAAATAAATACCCCATTCTCTATTGTTGGGATGGATCATAAAAAAGTCATGCAGTGGAAATAAGTTGGGAAGTAAACTCGAAATCCAAAGGCCTGGATTCAAGATCTGGCTTTGCCACTTACTAGCAAGCTTTGGAAAAGTATTTGACTTTTCTGAACCTCAGTTTTCTCATTTGTAAAATAGAGACAATAAGACTTTTACTGACTACCTTTTGCATCCTTATGAAAAATCAAAGTAAATAATATATATTGGGTGACCCAATAGACTTGTAGTGTAGGTTAAGGAGTACAGGTTGATGATAAGTGGAAATTTCTCATAAGAGCATAGAATCATGGAGTTCAGAACACTTACTTTTTTACAAGGAAGGAAACTGAGATCCAAAGATTACAAAGTCCCTTTGCCAGAGCTCACACAAGGAGGAAGTAACAGTCAGGATTCGCACCCAGGTTTTCTGACTGTGAACCAGTATTTCACCATTACTCTAGAACTGCTTCAATCAGGTTTCAATTCAATTCGACTAACATTTTTAAAGTACATATTATACACCCAGCAGAGCAGGAGGGTGGTATAGTGGACAGACTACTGGCCTCAGAATCGAGAGAAGTCCTGGATTCATGTCCCTCCTCTGACACATATAGACTGCATGACCCCAGGTAAATCAATTATTTAACTTCAGTGTTCCAAGAACCTCTAAGAACACAAATTGCAGAACACATGCCAGCCTGCCTTGAAGTGAGGAGTTTCCTCACTGACAATCAGAGAGGAGGAGAACTGGAATCCCTTCTTATGTTGTTGTGGTTCAGTCATTTCCATTGTGTCCAACTCTTTGTGACCTAATTTGGAATTTTCTTGACTAAGACATCAAAATGGTTTGCCATCTCCTTCTCCAGTTCATTTTATAGATGAGGAAACTGAGGCAAATAGAGTTCAGTGATTCGCCCAGGGTCACACAGCTCGTGAGTGTGTGAGGACAGATTTGAATTCAGGAAGATGAGTCTTCCTGACTCCAAGCCCAGCACTGTATCCCCTCTGACAACTAGTTGTCCTTTTCATGTGCGTGTTGTATATATGCAGGTGAGACTGAAAGATTTCCTATTGAGTCCTGGTCTATGGTAAGCCCTGTTATAAAGCTTCAGGCTTAGAAACTTCCTTTCTAAATCTAGGGAGGAATGTATAAAGAAACAGACATGGCTGGTTTACAAATATTGTGAAAAGAGTCTCTCTCGACCCCCTGGCCTGTTGGGTTATAGCACCTTTCCTTGTTTATCATTTGACACTCTGGACAAATGGTCAGAACTTTGATATAAAGGTGTTAGCTGATTTCAGCTGCACCTGTGCTGAAAAGCATTTGTTAATGTCTCATTGAAATGTTCCATATGTTTCTTCTACATTAAATCGGCTTAATGTGGGCATTCTCACACACTTCCTTAATCCCAGCCACCATAAATCCTTTGCAAGTTCCTCCTACATTGTTCTTCCAATTTATCAAGGGCTCAGAGAATTTGTTTGGCATCTACCATGCATCTCTCTCTCCTTCCCCTTCACAAAGAGAGCCTGTCATGGCTTTATTTTCCACTTCTAGCCCTCCCCCCATTCTGATGGGGAGGATGCTGACAGGGGAGAGAGAAGGTATTGGTTTGGGCTATGCTAAGAACTGTGAACAGGTGTGGGAAAACTTGGAAAGGGGAAGGGCAGAGTTGCACAGTGGGAATCAAATACATTCAGGTCCTAATATCCTCCATGCATGCTTCTTAAAAGGCTCCAGACATGAATTGCCCTTGGGTTAATCACGGATTGTGACCAGGATAAGAGTCTCCAAATAATCCCACGGTGATTGAAACGTTGCTCCCTGTCTCTTGTCCTGAACAGCTGTAGCCAAGGACTGGAATTTCAGTCTCCAAAGCAGTAGAGGCAACTAATCCTCCTGAACCAACAAACCAGCCCATTAATCAATAAGTATTTATCCAGCAAGGGCTCTATGTCTTCTGTGCTAGATTGTAGACTCCATGAGGACAGGGACTGTGTTTTACCTAATTTTGTATCCCATATAACTCAGAGCATGGGACTCCCTTAGATTTGTTCCTCTCTCACACTTTGCAGATACAGAATAGTGAATGATAGCTACCACAATAAAAATGTCATGACTGAATGTCATAAACCAACTATGTCGGCTATGGAGAACATAAGGAAATGCAAAGATCATAGGATATTAGATTTAGTGCTGAAAGATACCTTCTTGTATCATAGCCATCCAGACAGAACCATAAAAGTACAGGATGTTAGAGTTGAAAGGCAATCTAGCAGTCACACAGAGTATCAGTGGCAGGTCTGGGAAGAGAACCCAAGTCTTCTGACTCTCAGCTTACATCATATATAGGATGGATTTCTTGATCCCCTTAGTAGCTAGTATTCTCTTCCTCTTTAAATCAACTTCCATATATTTATCTGGGGGCAGCTAAATGGTATAGTTGGTAGAGCACTGGGCCTGAAGTCAGGAAAGATTCATCTTCCTGGGATCAAATCAGGCTTCCGACACTTCCTAGATGTGTGACCCTGAGCAAGTCACTTAACCCAATGCTTCCTCAACTATAAAATGAGTTGGAGGAGGACGTGGCAAGCCACTCTGGTATCTTTGCCAAGAAGACACCAAATGGGGTCACAAAGAGTCAGACGTGACTGAAAAATGATTAAACAAAAGCTATGTATGTGTATGTATGTATGTATATGTACATATATATATGTATATATATACATATATATATGTATATATATACATATATATATGTATATATATACATATATATGTATATATATGTATATATATATATATACATATATATATATGCTATACCCATCACAGTAGCATGTAAACTTTTTGTGAGAAAAGTTTTTTTTTAAATTTGTTGTTTTTCTTTATATCTCCTGCACTTCAGCAAAGTGTAACAGAGTAAGTACCTCATAGGTTTGGATCATATTGATTGGAAGAGAGGGAGCTTATTTTAGGTAAGGCATTCTATATGAGCCAAACAACTTTCTAGGAAAGGCAGAGTCAAGAATGAACAAAGTATTAGGGGAAAGTAAAGAAGCCAGTGATCAGGATGACAGCGGGTATAAGTTGGGGGACAAGAAAAAACAGAAGTCAAATGGATAGGTCGGGGGTCAGATTATGTCAGGCTTTGAAAAACAGGGATTGGCAATCAGTATTTCAGCTCTTTAAAAACATTTTAATTTACTGCATTAATGAAATGTTAATGGAATGGTATGTCTATATTTAGTTGTACTGTATGTGAGTGCTTTTCTTTTTAGTTATCTGGACTTTAAGGATTCTGGTAAGGATGTATAACAGTATATATAACATCGACAAACAGAGATGAGATTTTTTTAAAAAGCAGCTGTTTAAACAGTGTGGGAAAGAATGGCAAAGAGATTTTCATAGTATGGAGTCAATAGTTACTAAATCAGTATTGGGGCAATGAAAAGAAGTCAGACGTTATGGTTCAAATCCTAGACTGCCCCTGATTAGCTGTGTGACGTCGGGTAGGTTGTTCAACTTTTATGGGTTTCAATTTTCTCTCCAACCTGCGCTGTTGACTCTCTGGCTTTCTCTACCCTGCCACAAAAATCTTTTCACTCTGGAAGTTCACTTTACCTCCCTGAACTTCCCACAGTGGAAGAGCCCTCCAACCTTGCAGCCTCTTCCTCTGATTAGCTAGGTCTTCCCAGAACCTCCATTTTAAGAAAGATGGCCAGGCAGCCATGTCTTCATACTTCTCCAGGGATGGCTTCCAACTGTCCAGACATTCTCTACCTTGCCTCCCTTCTCCCTCTGCCTCTTCCTTCCACCTACCCCCATAATTTTTTAAGCTTCTTTTTAGTATTGTCTTCTAGCTGGGCCTAGAGTCATGAAGACATGAGGTCAAATCCAGCCTCAGCTGTGTGACCTTGGGAGGGTCACTTAACCCTGCTTGCCTCAGTTTCCTCCTTCATAAAAATGAGCTGAAGAAGGAAATGACAAGCCACTAAAGTATCTTTGCATGTGACCCCCAATGGGGTCACAAAGAGTTGGACAGGACTGAAACAAGTGAACAATAGTAACAACACTAGAAGGTAGACACAATAAAGGCAGGGACTCTCTTTTTCCTTCTATTTATGTTCTCAGAGCTGAGCACAGTGCCTAGCACATAGTAAGTGCTTAATAAGTAAATACTTGGTGATTTGATTTGACTTTCTTCATCTGTAACATGAGGGGGATATAGCCAATTATCTCTAAGTTTCCTTGTGGTTTTAAAATATTGCTTCCTGACTAACTGAATGAATGATCTTGGGAGAAAAATTGAATTTGCTATTAGGAAATCTGGATTCAAATTTTGCCCTCACCACTTCTTTAACAATGTTACTGTAGGCACACTACTTAGCTTCTCTGTGTCTGTTTCCTCATTTGCAAAATGAGAATTATATGTACTGCAGGACCATTTATAAAGGAATATTTACTTCAGAAGGTATAATCATAAACAGACTTACTCCCCCAAAACATGGTAATCATAATCCCCCTCCCCTCTTGCACAACTTCAGTTCACTTCCTATAGAGCACAGACCTATTCCAAGTTCCAAAACCTCCCTCAGACACAAGTCCTAGGCACTCTGGCCTCTCAGGGGTTCCACACCAGGCTTTCTGCCTGTACCTCCCTTCCTGCAATACTGGTGCCAAAGTCATCATGGCTCAAATGGTCAGTGAGGTGCCTGAAACCAAAGACAAATAACACAGCACAGAAACAAGCACATGTAGGCCCATTTCATGGAGGTGGAGTAAAAGAGAGATAAGCAAAGGAAGTCTTTCCCCTCTCCCCAGTTTAGTTTATGGCATTCAAGCTGGGGGAAGCAGATGAGAGTTGCAGAAAAATTGCAGCTAAAGGATGCTGAGAAAAGAGAGTGATATACCATATACCAAAATAAAGTCAAAATGGGTTCATGATTTAGATATAAAGGCTGATACCATAAGCAAACCAGGAGAGCAAGGAATAGTTTACTTAACAGATGTATGGAGAACAGAAGAATTCATGACTAAACAAGAGATAGAGAACATTATGAAAAGCAAAATGGATAATTCTGATTACATTAAATTGAAAAGTGTTTGCACAAACAAAACCAATGCAACTAAAATTAGAAGGAAGGTAGAAAATTGGGAAAGAATTTTTACAACCAGTGTCTCTGATAAGGGCCTCATTTCTAAAAATATATAGAAAATTAAGTCAAATTTATAAGAATACAAGCCATTCCACAATTGATAAATGGTCAAAGGATATGAACAGATAGTTCTCAGATGAAGAAAATAAAGCCATCTATAGTCATATGAAAAAATGCTCTAAATCACTATTGAGTAGAGAAATGCAAATCAAAACAACTCTGAGGTACCACATCACACCTATCAGATTGGCCAACATGACAAAACAGGAAAATGATAAATGTTGGAGAAGATGTGGGAAAATTGGAACACTAATGCATTGTTGGTAGAGTTGTGAAATGATTCAACCATTTTGGAGAACAATTTGGAACTATACCCAAAGGGCTACAAAAATGTGCATACCCTTTGACCCAGCAATAGCACTTCTAGGGCTATATCCCAAAGAGATCTTACAAATGGAAAAAGGTCCCACATGTACAAAAATATTCATAGCAGATCTTTTTGTGGTGGCAAAGAATTGGAAATTGAGAGGATGCCCATTAATTGGGGAATGGCTGAGCACATTGTGGTATATGAATGTAATGGAATACTATTGTGCTATAAGAAATGATGAAACAGGCTGACTTCAGAAAAACCTGGAAAGATTTATATGGTCTGATGCTGAGTGAAATGAGCAGAACCAAGAGAACATCATACACAATAACAGCCATGTTTTGCAATGACTAATATTGATAAACTTAACCCTTCCCAGCAATACAAGGATCTAAGACATCTCCAGAGGCCTCGTGATGGAAAATGCTACCCACATCCAAAGAAAGAACTATGAAAGTTGAATTGCTATTTTTTTTTTCTTCTGTTGAGTTTTGTTTCCTCTTTCTGATGGTTCCTCCTATTGGTTTTAATTTTTACTTACAACACCAGTAATGTGAAAATATGTTGAATAGGATTGTAAATGTATAGCCTATATCAGATTGTGCACTGTCTTGGGGAGGGTGGTGGGAAGGAAGGGGGAGAAAAATTTTAAACTCAAAAGCATATGGAAGAGATTATTGATAAATCAAAATAAATTAATAAAATTTTAAAAAAGACAGAGTGATAGACTCTGGCTCATGAATTTTAAAGACACAGACAGCCAATCAAAGGAGGCCATTCTTATCCCCATGGTAGAGGACACATGCTAGGCACACTCAAAATGTACCCTAAGAAGCCCAAGTTACACATTACAATTGCACTCCCAATGTCACGGCACTGTTCTTAGGATCAGAGATCTGGAAGGGACCTTAAAAGTCATCAAGTTTAAAACCCCTCATTTTGCAAATGAGGAAGCTGAGGCACAGGGACATTAAGTGAATTGCCCAGAGTCACAGAGTTATTACGTGTCTGGGGTGAGATTTGAACCCAGTCTTTCTGATTCCAAGTTCAGTGCTCTATCTATTGTACCACACTGCCTCTGTTACAAGGATCAAATAAGAAAATGTATATGAACAAGTTTATAAACTACAAGTACCATCTATCATAGGAGGGGACAGTATGGAACAGTAGAAGGCATGTTGGTTTTGGCGTCAAAGGATAGGATCACAGATTTAGAATTTAGAGACCTCAGATGCCATCAAGTTCAACCCCTCATTCTCCGGTTTGGGAAACTGAAGCCTAAGCAGGGTAAGTGGTGTACCCAAGGTTACACAGATAGTAAATACCAAATGTGGAATTAATTAAATTAAATTAATTTAATTAAATTATTTTAAACATAGATCCTCTAATTCTAGAATATATGTTCTTCCTACTCTATTCCATGAGTCCAAATCTCAGCTCTGCTCCTTACTGAATGAGTGATCTTAAACATTTCACCCCTTCTGGCTCCCTGTTCCTTTACCTGTAAAATAAGGAGATTTCTAAGCTCTTGGATCCTATGATTCAAATATACATTAAGTACATGGAAACTTTGGGGAAAGAACAGTTGTTGTTTTATCTGAAGGAATAGTAAATATACACACACCTGATCTATTCTCCAAGTATGAACCAAATATTTGCATTAAAATAGCATACGTTTATTTGTGTTTTCGATTAAAAAAAAAACTTAAAACGTAGTTTGCTTGGGAAGTAATGAAAATTGTTTCCAAGGCTTAAATATTTATTGTTACTTAAACTGATAGATGAGACTACCTAACTGAGATAAGTAGTTGGAGAAGCAACTTATATTCATCTAAGCACTTACATTGACAAAAGCACTGGGCATACATTACCTCATGTAGTCCTGGGAAGAAGGTTTGGAAAGTCTTTTTGTCTACATTTTGTAGCTAAGAAAAACAAGAAACAAGGAGATTATGCTTCTTGTTAATCACAGTACTAAACAAGCCAAAGTTTGGATTTATTAAAATGCACTACAGTCAATTGGACTGTAGTGACACAGTGGTTAGAGTGCCTAGCCTGGAATAAAGACTTGTCTTTATGAGTTCAAATCTGGCCCCAGATGCTTAGTAATTGTGACCTTGGGCAAGTCACTTAACACTGTTTGCCTCAGTTTCTTCATCTGTAAAATGAGCTGGAGAAGGAAATGGCAAACCACTCCAGTATCTTTGCCAAGAAAACCCAAAATGGAGTCAGGAGGAGTCAGACTCTTCTCAACAACAACGACAACAGCAACACAGTCTATTAATTACTTCCATCTCTCCCTGCCTTGGTCCTCTGAGGATGATTTGACCTTGAGACCTAATCATTGATTATGGCATCTCTACCAGGAAATTCCAAATCATGAGAAGCTCTAGCCATGTTGCTCACTGCATTTTGGCCCATTCCTAGGTCTATTTCACCTCTACCCTGGCTATCTTATCTCTCCCCTTTAACTCTCTCCCCTTTTCAGCTCCCATTTATGTTTCATCTTCCCCTATTAGAATGGATGCTCCTTAAGGCAAAGACACCTTTGTTTTTGTATCCCAGGTGCTTAGCACAGTGCTTGATGCACAATAAATGCTTAATAAATGCTTTATCTATCTTACATCGGTTCAGCAACATAGAATGTTAGAGCTCAAAGGGACTTGAGAAATCATTTAGTCCAATCCTTTCATTTTTAAAAATGAGAAAGCTACAGTCCAGAAAGGTCACATGTCAAAGCTGAAAATCAATTATATCTGTGTTATGAATATGGAAGCAATGATTTCTAGAAAATTCCAAATGACAGAATGAAAGATAATAGATACATGAGAGGCAATGTATCATAGTGGATAAAAATGCCAGCTTCAGAGTCAGGAAATCCTGACTTTAAGTCCCACCACAGAAACGTGCTGCATGTGTGATCCTGTTCAAGTCACTTAACTGTTTACAACTCTAGTCCAAAAGTATCAGACTTATGATCTACCACCACCAAGGAACCAGATTAAAATAAAGTTGGCAAATATTTAACAAAATGAATAAAAATTCATAGATAATGTTAATTTGTGGTTTTCTAAGTCAATATGTGGCCTGCAAGGATCCATTTCTATTTTAGTTTGATATCATTGCTCTGGACAATGTCTAACGCTATAAGTTGCAAAGAAAATGTCGATCTACATTGGTAGAGGACTTTTTCTCAACAACAATTTTCTATGACACTCAAGTCCCAAGGTTGAAGCAATATATATAATTTATATGTATACATATATATATATACATATATATAATTTATGTGTATACATATATATAATAAAACATTTACTTTTGATTCACTTTAATTTTTTTAATTTAATTTTCTTTTTTTTATAAATTTTTTATAAATTTATTTATTTTCGGTTTTCAATATTTACTTCCACAAGATTTTGAGTTCCAAATTTTCACCCCATCTCACCCCTACCCCCACCCCAAGATGGCATGCATTCTGAATATCCCCTCCCCTAGTCTGTCCTCTTTTCTTTCTCTCCCCCCTTCTCTTATCCACTTCCCCTTCTACTTTCCTGTAGGGCAGGACAGACTTCTGTACCCGTTTTCCTGTATTTCTTATTTCCCGGTAGCATGTGAAAACATTTTTTTTAAATGTATGTTTTTAAAACTTTAGATTTCAAATCTTCTCACTTCCTCCCTCCTCACCCACCCTCATTGAAAAGGCAAGCAACTCAATATAGGTTATACATGTGCAGTTATGCAAAACACTTCCATAGCAGACATGTTGTGAAAAACTAATTATATTTCCCTTAATCCTATCCTGCCCTCCCATTCTTTCTTTTGACCCTGTCCCTCTTCAGAAGCATTTGCTTCTGATTACCCCTTTCCCAATCTGCCCTCCTCTTTATCATCCCCCTATTCTCTTGTCCCCTTCTCCCCCTATTTTCCCATAGGTTAAGACAGATTTCCATACCCAATTGAATGTGTATGTTATTCCCTCCTTAAGCCAAATCCTATGAGAATAAGATTCACTCATTCCCTCTCACCTTCCCCCATTTCCCCTCCACTGTAACAGCCTTTTCTTTTCTGTTTTTTTTTGTGAGATAATTTACCCCATTCTACCTCTCCCTTTCTTCTTCTCCAAATATAATTCTCTCTCATCCCTTAATTTTATTCTCCAGATATGACCCCTTAATCTTCAACTCACCCTGTGCCCTCTATCTATCTATCTATCTATCTATCTATCTATCTATCTATCTATCTATCTATCCATCTATCTATCTATCTATCTACCTACCTATACATACATATAATTTTTTTCCTCCAACTACCCTAATACTTACAAAAGTCTCATGAGTTATAAATATCATCTTTCCATGCAGGAATGTAAACATTTCAACCTTAATAAGTCTCCTTCTTCTTTACCTCTTCATGTTCCACTTGAGTCTTGTATTTGAAAGTCAAATTTTCTATTCAGCTCTGGTCTTTTCATCAAGAATGCTTGAAAGTCCTCTATTTCACTGAATGACCATTTTTTCCCCTGAAGGATTATACTCAGTTTTGCTGGGTAGGTGATTCTTGGTTGTAATCCTATCTCTTTTGCCCTCTGGAATATTATATTCCATTCCCTGCAGTCCTTTAATGTAGAAGCTGCTAAATCTTGCGTTATCCTGACTGTGTTTCCACAGTACTTGAATTGTTTCCTTCTGGCAGCTTGTAATATTTTCTCCTTGACCCGGGAACTCTGGAATTTGGCTACAACATTCCTAGGAGTTTTCCTTTGGGGATCTCTTTCAGGAGGAGATTGTGGATTCTTTCAATTTCTATTTTGCCCTCTGGTTCTACTATATCAGGGCAGTTTTCCTTGATAATTTCTTGAAAGATGACGTCTAGGCTCTTTTTTTGATCATGGCTTTCAGATAGTCCAATAATTTTTAAATTCTCTCTCCTGGATCTATTTTCCAGGTCAGTTGTTTTTCTGATGAGATATTTCACATTCTATTCTATTTTTTCATTCTTTTGGATTTGTTTTATGGTGTCTCGATTTCTCATAAAGTCACTAGCCTCCAATTGCTGTATTCTAATTTTTAAGGAAGTATTTTCTTCAGTAAGCTTTTGGACTTCCTTTTCCATTTGGCCAATTTTGCCTTTTAGGGAATTCTCCTCATTGGCTTTTTGGACCTCTTTTGCCATTTGGGTTAGGCTATTTTTTAAGGTGTTATTTTCTTCAGTATTTTTTTGGGTCTCCTTTAGCAAGCTGTTGACTTGTTTTTCATGATTTTCTTGCATCACTCTCATTTCTCTTCCCAGTTTTTCCTCTACTTCTCTTACTTGCTTCTCAAAATCCCTTTTGAGCTCTTCCAAGGCCTGGGACTGATTCATATTTTTCTTGGAGGCTTTGGACGTAGGAGCTCTGACTTTGTTGTCTTCTGGTTGTATATTTTGATCTTCTTTTTCACCAAAGTAAGATAATATAGTCTGACTTTTTGCGCTGTTATATATTTTGGTCTTCTTTTTCACCAAAGTAAGATAATATAGTCTGACTTTTTGCGCTGTTTGCTCATGATCCCAGCCAATTACTTGAGTTTTAAACTCTTTGTTAAGGTAAGAGTCTGCTTCCAACATGGAGAATGTACTGTCCCAAGCTTTGGGGGCTTATATAGCCATTTTCAGAGATACTTGTAGGGACCTGTAAATTTTCAGTTCTTGCAAGGTGGTATGATAAGGGGCAAGGTGTTTACTCCTTTCCTGGCCTGTGCTGTGGTCTATTAGTGACCACAAGTACTCCTTTCTGTCCTGGAACTGTGAGGAAGGTTTCCTGTCCACAGCCACTACAAGCTCCACTGTGCCAGTGCTCCTCCTCACCCCAGGACCCCCATCCAGAACTGTGACCCAGATCCAAGCACGGGCAAAACAAAAGATTCCTGCCTCAGCACTGGCAAAGAAATCCCTGCGATCCCTCTCTGATCAACCACTAGATTCCCCCTCAGTCTGTGGTCTGGAAGCTCAGGAAGCAGCTGCCCCCCCAGCACCACGCTCTTGGGGAATGGAGCTGAGACCTCACCTTCCTCTATCAGCACCACAAAAATAGACTTTTCCCACTGACCTTCTAAGTTGTGTTTAGCATTTGTGGATTGAGGAATCTGGGAACTGCCAGAGCTGCCCGAGATTCAGTCCTCTGAGGCCTGCTCAAGTTTCGCTGTGGCCTGCGCTCCCACGCTCACAGCCCAGCATGATATACCTTTCTGATCGATCATCCAGGTTGTCTTGGACTGGAAATTTGTTTCACTCTGTCTTTTTGTGGGTTAAGCTGCCTTTGAATTTGTTTAGAACCATTTTTATAGGTATTTGGAGGGGTTTGGGGGAGAGCTCAAGCAGGTTGCTGCTTTCACTCTGCCATCTTGGCTCTGCCCCCTCACTTTAATCTTTAAAAGTTATTTTGTTTTCAGAATTTTGTGACATTCTTTGAGAAAGATGGAAACATTTCTGATTATTTTAATAATACCAGGTAGAAAATCACTGTATTGATATCTGCTTTCTATGCCTAATTTTTCCCTCAGAACCCTATAATTATAATTAGATATTTCTCAAAAAACTGAATGGACTATCTCAAAGTCATTACATTCTCCCTAACTGGATGTCTTCCTTTGGAGAATTCAAGTGGGATGAATTTTCTTATCCTATAATCTTGCTCCTCCTCCAAAATTCCTTTCTTTCCAGTGAGGGCACAACCATACTCTTAGTCACCCCTGGGTCAAAGATCATTGACATTATCTATGTTGTATTTTTAAATTTATTTTGTTAAATATTTCATAATCATATTTTAATCTGGTTCCTTGGTAGTACTAGCTAGGCAGTCAGGTTCTGAACAGTTTATTGACTCACCCAAGATCACACAACCTTCTTCTTCTCTCTCTTTTGCTCTTCATATTCTTTTTTTTTTAAATTAACTTTTTTTTTTAGTTTTCAACATTCACTTTTATAATATTTGAGTTCCAAATTTTTTTCTCCCATCCTCCCTGCCCTTTCCCCTCCCTAAGATGGCCAGCAATCTCATATAGGCTATACATGTAAAATCATATTAAACTGTTCTTCATATTCAATCAATTGCTGACTTTTGTCAATCCTACCTCCTCAGCATCTCTTTCATCTATTCCCTCCTCTCCTCTCACACAACCAAAACTCTTCTTCAGGTCTTTTACCCCTCTCACCTGGGCTCTTGCAATAAAGTCCTAATTTGTCTCTCTCTGCTTCCGGAATCTCTTCTATTCAATCCATTGTCCACACAGCTGCCAAAATAATCTAAGTCTGACCATTTCATCCCCTTGCTCAAAAATATTTAGTCATTCTCCATTGCTTATAGAATAAAATATAAACTCCTCTGGAATTTGAGCATGGATCTCTCTGTAATCTGGTCCCCATGCCTTTCTACACTTGGTCAGGAAGACCTGAGTTTGAATCCTGCCTCTGGCATTATTATTGTAATTAATTTTCGTATTTTCACACTTTATGAACTCTATGTTTCCACCAAATTGGATTCTTAAGTAACCCCTGAAGTACATAATCTATTATCCAGTTACATGAATTAACACAATATGCCCTCTGCCGTATCTGGAATGTACACAGTCCTCATCACTATCTCTCATGCTTCTTGTTTTTCTTCAAGACTGACTCCAGTGCCACCTTCTTAATTACACCTTCCCTTATCTCTTCTATTAGTCTCTATCACCTCAATTTCTTCTTATATTATGTTTATTTTCATGTACATCCTATCTTCCTCCATCCTCAATAGAATTTGGGTCCCTAGAAGGAATTGTTTTACTTTTGTTGGAGGGATATCTTGTGACAAAAAGCTGGTCCTAGAGTCATGAAGACCTGTGCCTAAGTACTGCTTCTGGCACTTATTAGCTGTGTGACCACAGGGAAATTACTTAACCTCTCAGTGCTTTAGGCAACTGTAACTGTAAGCAGTCAAATGGAAAAAAAAAGAGAAAAAAACCCTTTGTTTTAATTTGCTCATATAAAGATTTGGTAACCAAGAGAGAACTACAACAAATATATAAGATCAAAAGCTATTCCCTAATAGATAAAGGGTCAAAGGTTTTGAACAAACAGCTCTCAAAAGAATTGAAAAATATTAATAACTATGTAAAGAATGTTCCAAATCACTAATAATAAAAGAAATGCACCAAAACATCCTTGGGGTTTATTACCACACTCAGAAAAATTGATAAAAGTGAGAAGAAAAGGGAATAGTCAGTGTTGGAAGAAAATAGGCACACTAAAGCTATGTTAATAAAGCTATGAATGAGTATGACCATTTTGGAAATCAACTTTGAATTATGCAAATAAATGACTAAATTGTCCATATTCTTTGACTCAAATATTCCACTACCGGGCATATGCCCTTGGGTGGTCATTGGTTAAAACTAAAGTGCCTGTATACAATAAAATATTTATAGTAGTATTTTTTGTGGTAGCAAAGAACTGGGAACAAAGCAGATGCCTATCCATTGGGTAATGGTAAACAAATTGTGGTAAGTAAATATAATAAAATACTAGTGTGCATTTAAAAAATAAAACATACAGAAAAATGTATCCATTATTTACTATCTGCTAACCATCCACTAGACCATGCTATCTCTCATTTGCTTCTTTACTATTTTTAATTCACTTCTTTTAAGTCCATACAATTATTTCTATTTAAACTTTTATAAAGTAAATCTATTCCAAGAGCCCCTCTCCCTTGCCCTGGCTCCCCTATCCTTTCCCAAAGTCCTTAATTTTACTTCCATTATTACACTGTTTTTTTCTCTGTTATTTATTTAATTATCTGTTTCTTCTTTTCTGTCTCGTCTTTTACTCCACTCCAAATGATTGGTTCACCTTCTTCCTTCCCTTCTAATCCTCCAACCACTTATTTTCAAAAACTTCCTTCACCCATTTCCTAGTTTTTTTTACTTTGTACTCATTATTTCTCTAATAATCTATTCTGATTTTTTTGTTTTCTGATTTGTGAGGTTTATCTTCATTAATTTTTTTTTTATTCTCTGTGTGTCTGTGTTTAAAGCTTCGGGAATATCAGGTTTCAGTTCCATCTTCTTTCTGATTTATTTGTTACTGCCTCTATAGATCTTTCCCAGGTTTTTTCCCCTCTTGTTTTGTCAGTTTATAAGGCAAACAATAAGATAGAAGCAACACCATGAGGTACTAGTTAACTCTCTGTCCCAAAATGTACAGCCAGACACCACCCACTGATTTCACTATTATCAGGATCTTTCCTAAAGATGTGTACTATCTCATCTCTGGCTCTTTGTCCTTTCCCCACTACTTTGAGTGACAGTTGCACATAGAAACCCACTTATCCCTTCTCCTTGGATGGTATGTTGCCCATTAAGACATAACTAAACTCACTTTCAAGTTTCTGGCTCCTTTCACAGATACATTCCTACCTCCCCCATGGGAAACACTCATCAGCAGGATCATCTCTCCTCCAGGGTAAGTCCCCTCTTCTCCCACTCTTCCACTCTCTGGTTCCAGTTTCTGAGAAATAGATAGATTGGGGGGAGAGACAAAAAGAGAGAGGGAGAAGGAAGGGAGGAAGAGAAAGAGAGAGGAGGGAAGAGAAGGAGAGGGGAAGGGAGGGAGAAAGGGGGAAGGAGGGAGAGAGGAAGGACAAAAAAAGCATTTATTAGGTACTTATAATGTGTCAAAAACCATATTAAGCAATGAGGATACAAATAAAAGCAAAAAGAAAGCCCCTTTCTATAAGGAATTTATGTTCTAATGGACTAAGACAAGACATAAAAACAAGGGGGAAAATGGGGTGGAGCTAAGGAAGGGGGCAAGGTGGTAAATTCCAAAGAATCAGGAGTGGGTAGAAACGAGCATAGCTGGCTTGGATACTTCTTCAAACGGAGATTCCAAAGAGGTACTCACGAATTGGAGAACGGGGCCACAAGAGTGGAGATATCTTTCAAAATGAGAATACTGGGGTGGAGGTGGAGAAGTCCAGAATGTCAGGAATAAATAAGCATGTTAACCATTTTCCAATATCTCCTTATCTAGCCAGGAAACCATAGCAGTCACTTCTCATCAACAATTCACTTGCAGTTTAGGGGTACAGCACCTATTCCCTTTTACCTCTTTCCCCAATTTATGTAACTTCATATTCTGCAGAAAAGATATTGATTCATCCTTAGGTGTTCAGAGAATTTGGACCATGGTGTATCAGTTGAACTCTTTCTTCTATTGATTAAGTTCCCCTTAACCTTTAGTTTAAGCTCTATGCTTAAAAAATCCCAATCTCTGTCAGTCTGTCTCAGTCTCTATCAAACAAAATAAACAAACAAAAAAGACTTCTAGTCATGAAACAATTCGTTCCATTACTTATTTTTTTCTTGATAATTTTTGGGTGCACAAGAATGCCTGAAATCCATCTATTTTGTTGAACATTCTTTTTTTTTTTAATTGATGATTAGGGTCAGCATTGCATAGTCTGTCATTTTGTGTTACTTCTGTGATTTCTCATGATTGAAGAATAATCCTGTGTAATTCAAATTTCCTGTTTGTCGGTCATTCTCCTAGCTAATTGAAAAGCTTTGGTGTTTGTCATAAAAAGTTGAATTTAGTCACTTGAAGTGTGAAGAGCAGTTTTGTGTTTTATTTTCTGGGGGAGGTCTACAGATTCCTTCAATCAATATTTTAGTGTCTGTATTCAGAAGTTATGAACAATGTTCTTTTAATTATTTCCTGCGTGAGGGTATTCAATTTTTCTTTTTATTTGGAATGTTCTTCTGGAAAACCTATGATCCTTATGCTATCTCTGTGATTCTGTCTTTAAGATGTCATTTTTAAAGTTGTTACTTTTGCTTCTCTTCTGCCAAAATTTACTCTGTTTCATTATTTTGGTGTTCCAGGTCTACTATTCTTTCCCATAGAGATTTTATTTCTTTGGAGAAATTCTCTATTATAGATTTATTTTTTCCTACTCTCCTAATCAGTTTTTTATCTTAATTTAGAAGTTCCTTTTCTGCATTGAAAACTCTAATTTCTTATTTATATTCATTCCTAATTTCCTATTTTATGAACTTTATTTCTCTTTTAAACAATTCTGGAATTTCTTATTGTTCCACACTCTCTGAGGAGACCCTAGGATTCTATCTTTCATCAGGCATTGTTACTTCACCTTACTTCATATTATAATATTCGCTAAGTCAACTTTCAAGTCAGTTTGAGGATTTGTTCATTCTCTTTTCTGTTTTTAGGGTCTGTTCTTTTGGTTTACACACAGATGTTCTCTACTTTTGCTGAGGCTTTTTTTTTTGTTATGTTTAACATTTTGTCCTTTTTCATGTCATCCCCCAATATTTACTCTGGTAGGCAGAGCCCCAAGGCTGGTCTACAGAACTGTTTCATTCTCTTTACCTTAGGAGTTATTGGAATTCACTTACCTGGGTCCATACCCTGAGAAATCTCCAGGGATATAGGATAGGCCCCAGAAGGTATTCTAATCCCCTTTCCTTCAGGTAGGATGAAACCACTTGTATCTGAACATCTTTAGGCCACCTTCTGCTTTCCTCCACCCTCCCACTCTCTTTCATGTGACTGGGTAAATTTGATATTTGGCATTTCTGGTTTTTTTTCTTATTTGGCTAGGCAATGGGGTTAAGTGACTTGCCCAGGGTCACACAGCTGGTAAGTGCTATGTGTCTGAGGTCAAACTCAGGTCCTCCTGAATCCAAGGCTGGTGCTCTATCCACTGTGCCACCTAGCTGCCCCTGTGTGGCATTTCTTACAGGATAAAAGTGGGATGGGGTGGTGTTCAGGTAGAACTGCTGCAGCCACAGATACAGATCCTAGGTGTGGACCTCCGGCCCAACCTACAAGTTTGCTGGTGGTCATTGTCATTGTGCATGTGGAGACAGGTGGTGGAGGGGGAGATCAAGTGAGAACTCTAGATATTAAAGTCTTTTGGTTCTTCATAAGCTTCTTACCTTGCCAAGGAATTCTGTCTTCTCCTGTGGAAGATAGATGGATAGATAGCTAGATACATAGATACACAGATGGATGGATAGATGATAGATAAATAGATATGCATGATACATGTACATATGTATATGAATGTGTATATGTGTATATATGTATGTATATGTGTGTATATGTATATATATATAATATATGTGTATGTATATATATAATATGAGTGTGCATGCATGTGTGTGTGTGTGTGTGTGTGTGTGTGTCTGTGTTTGTATCACATAATTCCTTTATTTTGGAATTAAAGAGGTAAGAGGTTTGGATAAAGTGACCAATCTGCCAACATATTGAACACATGACTCCACTCCATTACCAACTTAACAAAGCCTAAACTCCATTGTCTAGTAGTCAGAGACATGGTATGGCCCTGTCTTCTGACTTCCAGCTTTTTAGCCTTATACTATACTGCTTCCTTTCCTCTACTCTACATTCTGACCAAACTCAACTATTCACTGTTCTCCCAAACATGCTTTGAGATTTCTTACTGCTTAACCTTTACTCATCATATTTCCTATGCTTGGAATCTCCTCCTTTGTTTTCTCCTCCAGTCAAAATTATACTCACCCTTAAAAATTAAACTCAAGTACCTTCAAGAATCTTTTCCTGATCCCTTAAAGTCAATGTGATCTATTGCACTGCTGCACCCTATGGATTGCTTATATGTTGCACCATTTTTGTTTGTATTTTTCTTATATCCTACTTCTTGTAAACTCTACTTTGTATCAGAGTTATATTTTTATCTGCCATCTCTGCTACTAAAATGTAATCTCCTTTAAAAGAGGAACCTGTCTCATTCATTTTCATGTCTTCCATAGAAGAGCCACTTGGAACTAATGGTAAACCACTCCAGTATTTTTGCCAAGAAAACCCCGAAAGGGATCATGAAGTTAGATGCAATGGAAAATGACTGAACAACAACAAAAAAAGTTGCTGACTTCATTATCCTTTTGGTGTTTTCTTGACAAAAACACTGAAGTAGTTTACCATTTCCTTCTCCAGTTCATTTTACACATGAGGAAACTGAGGCAAACAGGGTTAAGTGACTTGTCCAAGGTCATACAGCTAATAACTGAGGCCAGATTTGAACTCAGGAAGATGAATCTTCCTGGCTCCAGGCCCAGCACCCTATCCACTGTGCCACCCAACTCCCCAATTTTTACATAAGACCAGGATGTTAATAATGGATAGTGATCAAATTTGCCTGAAGCTTTGGTAAGATTTCACACCATTTGGTAAGTTTTCCAAAGGCCCAGCATCCAACTTGGGCCATTAAAGAGGCCTAAAGTGACTAAGTGGAAGCACTTTCTTTGTGACCCTATCCAACTGAATCCTAAAGACTAGACTATAATCTCTGTGCAGGCAGGGATGTCATCTTAACTAAATACTACATCTTCTCTGGTACTGAGCTCTCAGTAGAAACTTAATAAATGTGACCCCCCATCCTCTGACACTGACATTGATTTTCTCCTGCATATATTTGACTCTTCCCTTCTTAACATTTTGAATTCTCACTTCTAGGACCTCCTAGCCCATTCTCTAGTGATTAAGAAAGTCCGTTTCATTAGAACTTGATAAAAAGAGAACTCCAGAGAAGATATCCAAGCCTTTACTGTTTCAGTTCAGCAATCTAGCCTTGACCCTTGAAAACTGGACACTTGCGATCAGTCAAATCTAAGACTAGATCTTGAAGGCCTTCTTAATACCCAACATCATGCTTGGGTCCTGCTCTGTTATCAATTCACTGTGAATCCTGGAGTAGAGGGATGAATTTGACCTATGCTGCTTCCCCATCGAAGGGGGAAGAGTATCTTACATCTCCTCCCCAGGATCAATAAAGTCCTCTGCTCATAAACACAGAAATTCAGAAAATAAACAATAACCCTGGAAGGACAGTGGCACAAAACAGGATTTCATGGGTGAAAAGGTCTGTGCTCTATTCATCAGTAGGCTACCAAGTTGTACACATCTATGGTATAGGTCAGTATACTGGTATCTTTCTCACTAGTAGACATTGGGGGGGGGGGTGTTAAATTCACACAACTGCAGAGGTGCCACATTTCTTTACACCAACTTAAATAGCTTTCTTTCACACTGCTTTCCTTTGTACAACTGCCATTCTGGCAACGAAGCTTCCACCAGCAGGAGAAACAGAAGGAGAGTGAAAATAGAATAGACTTCAAGAAACATTCCTGGGGCTTCTTTCTCTCTGAAAAAAAAAAAAAAAACACTTAACACTCTTGAGAGATAGACCAGAAAATGGCCCTGGCACAGCCAGCCACTTGGTACTTGGTTCTGCATTTCCTTCCAGCCTGAAATCACTGACCCTGAGTTCCTATGACCAGTCCAAAAAAAGGAATCTGAGATAGGGAGGAGAATAGGAATCACTCTCGACATGAAGATTAATTGAAGGCATTTTAGAAATTTAGAGTGGATAGGTCTGCAAGTGTTTGGAGGCCTGTCATTGTTCTCTTTTGGCTCTAGAGGACTGAATTAAGACCACTGGTAGAATAAGGGCCAATGTAAGGAAAAATTTCCTAATAATTATATCTATTCAAAAACTGGAAATGATTCCAGTAGGGAGTGAGGTCCCCATCCCTAGAGGTCTTCAAATGTAGGTTCAATGATAATTTCTAGGTCATGTTGTAGAAGACACTTAGATGTGAACTGGACTTGGCACTACCTCTTTGGTCCCCTCCATCTCAAAGATTCAATAATTTTCTTCATGTCTTCAGGCTTAGGGAGCCATTGGAGAGTTTCCTGGGATGCCTGCCCTGGCTCTATGCTCTCCTGTACAGTTTGTAGTATATTTGCTCCAGTCAGACCACATTTGGTAAGTTGTTTTCAGTCGTCAGTCCAACATGCTAGCCTTCCAAAATCTTTTTGGATCCTGATTCTGCCATCCAACATGCTGGCTATCCCTGCCAACTTATGTAGCCCTGATTTTCAAGAAAGGAAAGAGAATGGAGTCAACTAAACTATAGGTCAATGAGCTTGACTTTGAATTAAAATGTATTATTAAATGGAAGGTTAGTGAATGTCTAGTTAAGGAAGAAAACTTTGATTACAACGAATTAATACGGTTTCACCAAGAAGAAATCATGCTAATGTGCCATCGTTTTATTTCTTCTGAAATAAAGACCTGGAGATGAGGAATGTGTTATAGATATAGTTATTTTATCAAAGTATTTGACAAAAGCTCTTTATTCAGTTTTTGTGGACAAGATAGAGAGGCTGAACTTGATCAAAGTATATCAGATTGTATTTAGAGCTGATTGAACTCCCAGGCCCAAATATTAGTCATTTATGATGCAAAATCAAGTTGGAAGGAGAACTTTGGTGCAATGTTCCAGGGATTGATTCTTGACCATATGCTGTTTAAACTTTTTATCGATGACTTGGATAAAGGCATAAATGAAACTCTTACAAAGTGATACGAACCTCTGAGAGCTTTCTAATATTGAATGACAGGACAAACTACATATAAAATCACATAAGACTTTGACCTAGATCCATGGACTCAACTTTATTCAATGAACTACTGAGTATTGGCATCAAACAGAGCATACAACGTGAACGCATATGTTTCAGTAAGATGTTAGAGATGTTGAGAACATTTTATGCAGAGCCCAAATACGAGAAGGATTCAACCCTGCTATCAAAGTTCTTCAAAGAGAAGCAGCTGGGTGGAGCAGTGGAAAGAGCATTGACTCTGAAGTCAGGAATACTTGAGTTCAAATTCTGCCTCAGATGCTTACTAGCTGTGTAACCCCAAGCAAGTCACTAAACTTCTGTCTGTCTCAGTTTCCTAAACTGTAAAATTAGGATACTAATGTCACCTACCTGTCAGTGGTGTTGTGAGGATTAAATGAGATAATTGTGAAGTATATAGCACAGCACATGCACAGAGCAGGAATGTAATACTTTCTTCCTTCCTTCAAATGGCCCATTTCAATTCAGATATGGCACTGCCCAATTGCATCAAACCCTAGACCACTACAAAGCCTCCTCAATGAAATCCATATTCATTTGAAAGGAATAGATATCCATCCATCCTGAAAGAATCAAGGGAATTAAAAATTGATTTTGCTTACATATATGTGTGTATGTGTGTTGTGTGTGTGTGTGTGTGTGTGTGTGTGTATAAGCATGGACTTGGAAGCATGTATATGTTTTGTGTGTGTTTGTATGTATACACATCTGTATATGTTTATATATGCATACCTATATATGTCTGTGTGTGTGTGTGTGTATGCATTATTGGGCAAATACTACAGATATAACAAGTGATACAAATAAATAATGATCTGGACCCAGAAATGAATAGAGGAACTAGATTGGTCTGGCTGCTGTGCAATGCTTTCCATGGTGCCAAGATGCTCCCTGCTGCAAAAGACTATTTTTTTTTTTACTTGCAGTATAGCTCATACAGAGATCACATATCTATATCTATAATGTGCATGTGTATATATGTATACATACATAAATATATTTTTTTTCAGACTCACAGAAAAGAAGGTTTCTGCCCTGAAGAAAACTGACTTGAGAGTTTGCTGTTATTGATATCTTTCTACTGAAGAAGAGTGAGGGAGAATAGGGGAATACATTACATTCCCAAGACTTGTGTATCCAGGTTCTTTGGGGGCAGTTTAGGAAACTTGGATTTTCACCATGCCTACATGGGGATTTGGAGAAGGGGGAAAGTATTGGGGGGTAGAATGGCAGAAAGACCTCCTGTCTTCAGATGAGAGCTATAGTGGACATTACTATGGTGTGTTTCATCAGCAACTATCTGCTATAGTCAATGAGGTTCCACACCCACCTCAAAGTAATCCATTACATCATAGAAACAAACCCAAATAATGACAGACTTCGTTGGAACTATAACTGGTGAGTACCAGCTAGAAAGCTGACCCCTCCCACTTCTCAGTAAGAGTTGTACTTCCCCTAGTCCTATCTTCTATACTCATGTGCACACAAAGAGAACAGGGTCCTTGAAATAGATTTGGAGAAACACAAAACTGATCAATGACATAACAAGAGTTAAAAGGAATTTCCTAACCTTAAGTCAGATAGTTGTCTGAGACCAAGGACCGATAAAGACATATTACAGAGACAACCTAATATACAGTAGAGAGCAGAGAGATACAATGTGAAGCATAAAAAAAATGACATCATCACCAAAGGATACAGACAGTTCTAAGTGTGTTATCTCAGTCATACATGGCTTAGTCACATGTACTCCCTACATATGTGTCTCCACATGTTCCCTGGTGAAACCTTTCTCGTGTACATCTTCCCTGTCTAGTGATATGGTAACTTACGAGGGCATGTACACCATAAATTCCATGAGGGTTTTCTTGTTATTTTATTTGTCATGTTGTTTGATTATATGTTACTTGTTGTCAGCTAATGTATTCTCCGAATGACAGGACATTACATACAAATCAATGGAAGTATGCAAGCTATGATTTTGAGAGGGTGCTTCTGCCTCCAAAGTGAATGGAGCTTTTCTGAGGGCTCTGAAGAAGTGACTCCCATGCCAAAGGATAAAAAATATCAGAGCCTCATTTTTTTGTAAAGGACAAAAGAAAGGGAGAAAGGATAAAAAAGAAAGAAAGAAATGGAAAATATATCTGAGATACTATCTATCTTTTTCATTTCTGAATCTAGCTGGTAACCAAAAAAAAAAGTTCTCAAAATATCACAAAATATTAAGCTTGATTAAAATACTAGCTCTGGTCAAGAGAGAAGATATTTGCATTATGCTAATTACATGTGTTGGGGACAAGGGAGAGGTGGTGGCAGTGTTCCAAGCAGCAGGCTTCTCACCAATGTGCCCTCTAACTGTTTAAAGTTGTAAGTAGATGCCCATGATACATGGGTAGCAAACTGTGAAAACTGAGTATACATGAGCAAAGTTTAATTAATGGCTTAGTCAGAGGTCATTTGTGCTGACAGCCTAACTCTTCTGATTTCAAGGGCAAATCCCAGGAATCAGGATCCTATGACCATTAATTGCAAAGGTCTATAACCTCTGACACAGGAGCCAATAAGCAAGGACTCAGAAGGTGTCACCATCGTCACTGACTTTATGACATAGGGTCATTATAACCCAACGCTTTGGACTATTCTGTGCCTAAGACCTCAGGCATCTTAACTGAACAAGCAAAACTTTCTTAGAGACACAAACACAAAGGAAGAAAAAGATAGGCCACCGAGCTAGTTAGCTAGACTACTCAGAGCTGCCCCACTCTAGCCTACTTCTTTTGTTTTCCTTCTTTCTAATAGTCTGTTCTACAATCTTGGTATGAGGACGACTTGAAGCCTGGACTCTCCTGCTTACAAGGAGTCTTGGATAACAAAATAGCCTAATGTCCTCATTAGAGCTTTTGACAACCCCTCCCATAGCTGGATTATCCAGTCTTCCTAACTTTGGTAACATTAGGAAGCAAAATCCCTGATGAACTAGGGTCCACTCAAGTGAAGCTGGAACCAGAAACCCAGGATTTTTCTAGTTGTAAGGATATGCACCAGCCCTGGGCAGCTTGGCATAATAGAAACTTAAGCAAAGTTCCCAAAGAATCACACAACCGAGCCAATCAAGTAATAGTCACCACATACCTCTATGTGTGCATGTAGATGCTAGAAGAAAATAATTAAAGCCTCTACCCTCAAGGAACTTATATTGTCCTGGAGAAAACAACAGGAATATATAAATAAATAAAAATATATACAAAATGAAGACACATTAATTTCAAGAGTGCACTAGCATCTAGGAGAAATCAGGAAAGACTTCAAGTAGGTGAGAGCACTTAAGCTGAGCTTTGAAGGAATCTAGAGATTCTAAAAGGTGACAGTAAGGAGTGAGCACATTCTAGGCACCATGGGGAACAGAGCTACCTGGAGTAGGGGCAGAGGGGAGGGCCGTGGCGGCAGCTTCTGCAGCCAGGCACTGACTGATTGTCTCTAACCTGTGTTTTTCATCCGCTCTGGCTGCTGAAGTCAAAGTTCCCACAGCTAAGAGATGAGTGACTTAAGGATTTCCTGGTGAACACTTGAAAAATAGGTCTCTATTTTCTGAATGGGGAGTTAGCATCTTCTAAAGGAAATTCTCCAACTACTTTGCCTATAGCTATAGTGTTTCGGGTAAAAGCAGCAGCGGTCATGCCAACAGACCAAGTTTTCTGATAGCCTCAGCCTGGGCAACATAAGATAATGCCCAGTAACATGTCTTCACTTCTACATGAGAAAGGGTAGAGGAGAGAGTGAGGCCATTCTATGACTGCAGATCCCTTCCTGGTCTAGGAATCCGAGGCCAAAGGAGAGGTGCCTCCTGTTAAAAGGGTTTCACCTCAACAGCCAAAGGAGTGGGAACAGTGAGAGCTCTGGCAAAATCAAGACCAGACTTGAAAAGATCCCAAGCACAGGGCTCAGCAGAACTGGCTAAAAAAAGGCGAACTTCGGTGTCCTGCCCTGAATTAGCAGGTGGGTGGGGAGGTGCCATTCGAGATTCCGAGAATAAAATGGAATAAGAAACAAATGCCACCTTCCTTTGGATTCCTAGAAACCACCACTGATTGAAGAAGTAGAATGTAGGCTGGAACGATTGATGAGAGGAATGGACTGATTGGAAAACACCTGTCACCTGGGAGGATGAAGGGATTGGCTTCTTTCACAATAGGCACATTCTTCTGGGAAAAAATTCTGAAAAGACTTTCTGAAGGTCACACTAAACCAAGTGGGGAAAGGGAGGCCTGCAGCCCTGAAGAGAAGCCGTTTGAATTCCCATGCCTGGGCAGCAAAGATTCCATGAGCTAAATGACCCAGCCAAAGGGGCCAAAGGTGTAAAAGGAACATGCTACCCAATCCAATGCTAAGGTAGAGATATGAGGTGGCATGTCCTATTTGAGGAGCAAAAAGTAAGCCAATTGTAATGATTCATAATCTGTATGAAGTGGAGTAATACATAACAATTTTGGGAAGGAGACTAAAAGCATGTTGTAAAAGACTTTATATGCCAAGAAAAGGAGATTATTTTACTTTATCATCCTGGAGGCTGTAAAAATCAACTGGAGCTTTAGAGAAAGGGACAGCATGGTCAGACGTGTTTTAGAAATACCGGTTTGATGGTTGGAGATGAGGCAGGGGGGACAAATATGATATTACCATAATAGTCCAGGTGATAATGGGGGTCTGCACTAGGCTGGTGATTGTGTGAGTGGAGAAGAAGGAACAGACTGAAGAGAAGTTGTAGATGCAGTTGGAGGTAGGATCAGCAAAACTTAGCCACTGGTTGGCTATGAGGAATGAAGGGGGAATCAAGAATGACAGTGACATTATACACCTAAGCAACTGGTAAGAGGGTGGTATCCTTAACCAAGTTAGGGACCTTAGGAAGAAGGGTGTGTGTGTGTGTGTGTGTGTGTGTGTGTGTGTGTGTGTGTGTGTGTGTGTGAAGATAATGAGTCCTCTTATGTACATGTTGAGTTTGAAATACCTACAGGATACGCAGTTTAAAATATTCAGAGAGGTACGTGGCGGTACTTGATCAGAGCTCAGGAGATAGACAGGCAGAATACATAGATCTGGGAATCAGCTGCTCAAAGACAATAATTGAGCCCATGAGAGTTTATAAGATCAATGAGAAAATGTGAGAGACAGAGAAAGGGACAAGGAAAGGAAGGAAGAAAGGAAGGAAGGAAGGAAGGAAGGAAGGAAGGAATGAGGGAAGGAAGGAGGGAAGGAAGGAAGGAAGGAAGGAAGGAAGGAAGGAAGGAAGGAAGGAAGGAAGGAAGGAAGGAAGGAAGGAAGGAAGGAAGGGAGGGAGGGAGGAAGGAAGGAAGGAAGGAAGGAAGAAAGAGAAAGGAAGGAAGAAAGAAAGAGAAAGGAAGGAAGAAAGAAAGAGAAAGGAAGGAAGAAAGAAAGAGACAGGAAGGAAGGAAAATAAGAGAAAGAAAGAGAAGGGAAGAGAAAGAGAAGAAGAAGAAGAAGAAGAAGAAGAAGAAGAAGAAGAAGAAGAAGAAGAAGAAAAAGAAGAAGAAAAAGAAGAAGAAAAAGAAGAAGAAAAGGAAGGAATGAACAAGGAAGGAAGGAATACTCCAGGTAAGGGAAGGACATAGATGATAACCTGGCAAAAGACACTGAGAAGAGGCCAGACAGGTAAGATGAGAAATAAGCAAGATCTATGTCACAAAAACACAGAGAGGGAATAGCATCCAGGAGGAAAGGGTATTCAAGGGGGTCTATTGCTGCAGAGAACTCAAGAAGAATGGTGATTGAGGTAATGACTATTGAATGTGACTTTTTAGAGAGCACTGGTAATTTTCAGAAGAGTGGTTTTAATTGAGCAATGAAGTCAAATTGTAGGGCGGTGTGAAGTGAAAGAAGTAAGAGATGTGCATATTCTGCTAGTCTGTTCTCTCTTGACCATCATGAATATAGTAAAAAGGGGGAAATTACTAATTTGTTCTCTTTTCTCTTTATGCACCCTTCCTGTCCTCATGACCATTCTACTCTCCATCAGGGTACATCATGAATAGGAGACATATAAACTATCTACTGACATTCCCTAATTCCCTTGGATTAGATGAAAGAAAAGAGGCTACCCAGCATGAAACTCTCTAATCTAATCTATTCTTGCTTTATGTAGAGTTAGTTTCCCACAGTGCAGTCTATGAACCAGCCTTAGTATATGAGTCTCATTGCAGCAGTTCACAGGTCCTTCTAATATTATTTATATGACAGCATTTATACATTTGTTTCAGTTATGGAGTTATGCCAATATATTCAAGATGCTGTTAATATTGTCTCATTATTACTTTCAGTACCAACAGCAGTTAGGATGGCTTTCCTTGAAATCTTTCCCTTTACCAAGTAGTCTGTGAGGGACGGTTAGTTAAGTGCAGTGGATAGAGCACCAGTCCTGGATTCAGGAGGACCTGAGTTCAAATCTGGCCTCAGACACATAACACTTACTAGCTGTGTGACCCTGGGCAAGTCACTTAAACTCATTGCCTAACCAAAAAAAACAAAACCAAAAAAAAAAGTAGTCTCTGGATCAACAAAATGGATCCACAAAAAGCAGAATCCACAAAATACGGTCAGCTCCAGTATCACCTACTGATAGTAAAAGTATCATAAATCAGAAGCCCTAAAGTTGATAGGGAACTTGGAGACATTTAGTCCCAACCCATTCATTTTATGGATAGGGAAACCGAGACCCAGAAAGGTGAAATTACTCATCCAACATTTCATAAGGAGTAACTGATCCATTATTTAAACTGAGATTTCTTGACTTCCAATCTAGTGCTCTTTCTACTTCCTCAGTCTGCCTCTCACCCTTAGCCATCTCAGGTATTATATGTAAAAATGGAAAGCACACTGGACTTGTAGTCAGTAGGCTTGTATGACAATGAGTCTATAATTGTCCCCTTCCCCCAACCTCAGATATATCATCCCTGAAATGAGCATAACAAGACCTGTAGTACCTACCTTCCTACCTATCTACTTAGCATACTGCAGCGCAGGATTGTTCTGAGGGAAGTATTTTGTAAATTTGAAAGCATTACATATGCGCGTGGAAGGGACAGGAGCCAGAAGCAGAGGTATTCATATTTGTTTATTTTCCTTTTATTACTAAATAGAAACCTGATGAGACCCAAAGAGGATGAAAACAACCAAAGCATAAAGGAAATAGATAATTTGTTTTAAAGTATGTTGGTAGAAAAAGGGGGAAAAAATATTTTTCTTTTCTTTTCCACAAGAATGTAGAACGATCTGGCTTCTAAGAATAAACGTTTTCTCTCTATAGTTCTAGAGCACCAGCACTGTCATTTACAGCAAGTTAAGTGCCTCCTGACCCGACACAGAGCTTTATGGTAAATTTGTGCATCATGCTTTTTACTGTTCTCCTTCCCCTACCCCACAACTCCTACCCAATTGCATGTTGGAATAAAATTCATTTTAGCAACCAAATATAATTCCCCAAATATTTCACTGTCTTTCTTTGTCTCTGTCTCTTTTCTCTCTTGTGCTTTGTTTCCCTCTCTTCTCCTCTCCCCCAGCACTTCTCATCTCTTTTTCTTTCCCCTACCCTACCCTCTTCTCCCTGGAAAGCTATTTCGCTTAGTTGCCTGAAGTTGCCTGTTGGGTTCTGGGCTTCTCATAGTACTTGTAAGTCCTTTAGTGGTATGGAAAGACTGACGAGCTTTTAAAATTCCTTTACTTTTGACAACTTCTTGATGACTGAGGCTACTGTTAGCTCCAGCTGTGTGTTCAGACTTGACAATTCCTGAAGACCTGCTTCCCTACATGTTACAGAAATGCAGATGGGGATATAGGCTCTCTTTATTGATCTGAATGAATGTCTCATGCTGACTTAGACCCACTCCAGTGGTGAACCATAGTAGAGGAAAAAATATCTCAGTGGTTCTGAAGGGGAAAAGGGAGCACTGTAGTCTTTGAAAAAGACAACTTCACGTGAATATATACATATATACACAAAATCTTACACTCATCCAAATTGGCAATATTACTTAAAAGTGTACTTTTAGGCACTGTGTTTTGTGAGTTGCACACCTTTCTTTCTTGTTTGTTAAGTCTTAAAAATCTACCTCCCTTTGCTAACCAGAGAGTTGCAATTTGTGACTGTAGGTTGGCCTGGAAGGACGAGAGTAAAGTGTGTTTGGAACCAAAGTTGGAGTAATAATGCTACTCTCCCTACCTACCGCCACCACCACCACCACACACAAAAATTACCTTGCAATTTTTGAGTGTGTATAAGTTGTGTAAGTATTTACACAGGATGTCCCAAAAGTCTTAGTATAGTTTGAAGCTAATTTAAAGCTGCACTCAGACTTTTGGAATACTCTATACGTCTACATGTTTTCTGCCCAAGTAGAGCATAAGCTGCCTGAGGGCAGAAACTATTTCATCTTTGTCTTTGTTTTCCTGGCACCTATTATGGTGCCTGGCATATAGAAGGCATTTCATAAATGATTGTTGAGTGATCATACATTTACAGTCAAATCCTAAATAAAACAACTCCCCTTTGTTTTCAGCTTTTGATACTGTTTCAAATACATAATCTTTTGTTCATAGAGTCTTGAAATCTTTCTCTTAAGATAAAAGGTATTTTTTAGAGATTTTATCTTATTTTTGTGGGACAATGGTTGCTTTACTATTATAGATGATTGCTTTATTATTTATATCTTCTCATGGCATGAGCTGTATTCAGTGTTATTGTTCAGTTGTTCAGTCGTGTTTGATTCATTGGGACCCCGTTGGACCACATTGTTTATGGGGTTTTCTTGGCAAAGATACTGGAGTGGTTTGCCATTTCCTTTTCTAGTGGATTAAGGCAAACAGAAGTTAAGTGACTTGTCCAGGTCACATAGCTAGTGTCTCAGGCCAGATCTGAATTCAAGTCTTTGTAACTTCATGTCCAGTGAACCATTTCCATTGAACCACCTACCTGCCTTATTTTCTACGTACATGTGCACTAATAATGATACCTTAAATACACATCACAGTTTATACTTTACAAAGCAATTTTAAATAAATTAATTCATGTATTCCTCACTACAATTCTCCAAACTGTAGATTTTTTTTTTTTAAACTGAGGCTCAGACAGAGATTACTTGATTTACAATAGTTATAAACCTGGTATGTAGTAGAGACTGGGATCAAGGCTAGGTATTTATGACTTGAAGTCTCCAAGTGACTTGACTCTTCCTCCAAAGACTGTAAACTCCTTGAGAACAGGAACCATACGGTTTCCATATCCTCCAGTGTCACGTAGTGCTACGTACACATTATAGGAGCTGTGTATAGAGATCTCCCATATGAGGAAATTCCTTTTACATATGCAGTTTGGCATCTTTTCTTCAATTTACAGTCTTAGAGAGAAATAACAGCTTCTTGGTATGTATAACAGCCTCCCTACAAGGTAGATTGCCTAAAATGAGATGTCTAAATTTATTTTCCTAAAATAAATCAACATTTCTTATTAAGGCACTGGGCAGTAAATGTGGTCAGTAAAGAGAGAGAGCGCACAATGTTTAATTGGTATTCAACCATCCCAAGAGAAGACAACATATGCTGAAGAAATGAAGAGTAAGGATGAAAATGCTACTGATGAAGGGATTGTGTTCTGTCATTACAAATCCTTCCATACGAAATGGAAGAAGATGAAAGTTTGCCATCAGGTCTTGCCAATGAAATCCAGAGAAGAAGCACTACTCTGTATGACCTTATAAGCTTAATATGGAAAGGGAAATCAAGTCACATGATTTCTTGTATGCTGAGAATCAATTTATCAACCTTACATAAGATAAATACATACTATAAGAATTGGATATAACACAGTGACCCAATAAACTGGATCTTCATCTTGTTCTACATTTAAAGCATTTATAAGTTCCCCAGACCAAAAGATGAGCTTCATTCTAAGTCAATGCCTCTGATGACAAGGGAAGTCATCAAATTCTACTTCTGCCTTTTCATCTTTGACTTACGCCATATTGTCCATCACTTCTGACTTGTCAGCAGAACTGTAGTAATTTTCACCCAGGGCAAGTGGTAGTAACTGTCCCTGGAGAAAGTCTCATGAAAGCTCCCTTCAGGAGACCTCTAGCATGGGAAGGGAAACATAGGGATTGGGCCACCCAGAGAAGTTGACCTGGGATGTATGTAGCAGGACATGCTCACATTCTAGTGGATTCTTATTTTATCTAATTATTCTAACTGGGTGCAAAGCTATCATTTCTTATCTACTTAATCATTTCAAGGACTACATGTTCTGCTAGCACTTTCTACATTCTGTGGCAGAACCCTTATCATTACACCCTAGCATTAGTCTCTGCTTTTTAGTATCTTGGCCAGATGCTAGATCCCACATCTCTCTCTGTTTCTGTCTCTCCATCTCTCTGTGTGTCTCTGTCTGTCTCTCTTTCCCACACACACGCACACACGCGCGCACACACACACATACACACACACATTCTATTTGCCATGTTGTGTGTTCAGTGCCAGTAGGGAGGAGCCTAGAAAGACCTTTAGGCATGGAATATGTGTTGCTAACATTTTTCTGATTCATTATTGGCTTGATTTGATTTCTTAGTACTGATCCCACAAGACTATCCAGCGATCCTTCTACAAAGTTATGTACTATACTGGCATTTCAGATTAATTCATATGTATGTTTGACTACAACAGCTTTGGAAATCTGTGGATTCAGATGCCTGTAACTTGGCTGAGTCAAGACAGTTTTTTTGATCTTGAATCCCTTGTTGGAACTCCCACAGTTCTTCTGACTTTCTTATGCACTTCATGTTCTATGTTATATTTTAGAATCATAACATTATAGATTTAGAGGTGGGACTTTGAAGGTCAGCTATCCCAAGACATCCCTTTCACAAGTAAGGAGTCTGAAGCCCAAGGAAGATAAGTGACTTACCCAGTCACACAGAAAGGTAGTAACACAGGGAGGACTGGAATTCTTTCCACCTTAATGTATTACCTAGTTAATTCAAATATGCCATATTTTCCTGAAAAGATTATAAGTTTATTAAGGAAAGGTATTATATCTTATTCACATCTTTGTATTTTCATAGTACCCTGAATATAACAGGCATTCTATAAATATCTCCTCAATGTATATGACTACAGTTTTAGCATGGAGGAATATTCATCAGACTACACTCCCAAGAAATTCTATGAGCTCTGGACAGTGAATCATTCTTTATTTGAGCCCAAGCATCTTTAATCCACACAATGGATTACATTGCATGAGACTGAAAGCAGCCTTGGGACTGAAAAGCAGCCAGAATGTCAAAAAACTTCTATGACTACAAAGGATATATGAAGGAAGACATTATCTGCATTCACAGAAAGAACTGATAAATGGAAGTATGCACAGAATGATTTTACATATATATATATATATATATATATATATATATATACATACATACATACATACACACATATTTGTGTTTAATGGTAGCTATCTCTAGGGCAGGGGATGGAGGACAGAAGGGGGAAAAAAGGGAAAAAAAGAAATGTATATGATAACAATTATATATTTTAAAAGAATAGCAAATTGTACATAATAGATTTGCAGTTTTATGTGCAATCATCTTTTTTATTATACCGTTATGGAAATGTTATGGAAATAAATTAAAAATAAATTGATTTTTTTTGTTGTTTTGCTAGGCAATGAATGGGGTTAAGTGACTTGCCCAGGGTCACTCAGCTAGTAAGTGTTATGTATCTGAGGCTGGGTTTGAACTCAGGTCCTCCTGACGCCAAGGCCAGTGCTTTATCCACTGCACCACCCAGCTGCTCCAAAACTATACTCCCTCCCTGCCCCCCAAAAACACAATTTTCTATGGTAGTCTTAGCCTGGACAGTACCAAAGACTGGACATGTTAAAGAAAAGGTCAATTTGGGTAAGATTTACTTGTAATTCAAATAAACAAGTAAAGTCAAGCATTTATTGAATGCTTACTGTGATGGAGATACTATGCTAACCAGTGGAAATACAAAGAAAGGGAAAAACAGTTCCTTCCTTTAAGGAACTTACATTCTAACGGGCAAGAAAACATGTAAATTACAAAATATGTTCAAGACACACGTAGAACCTATGGAAAGTCATCAGAGAGGAAGGCGCTAGCAGCTGGGGAGACTGAGAAAGGTCTCCTGCACGAGGTGGAATTTTAGCTGTCTTGAAAGATGCCTGATAATCTGAGAGACAAAGGTAAAGAGTCATGAGAGACAGAGTACAAAGGCACTAAGACCTGAGGGGTGCAGTGTTGTGTGTAAGAAACAATAAGTTAGGTCAGTATTTCTGGTTCTTAGAATTCATGCAGAGAAGTAAAATGTAAAAAGTGTGGAGAGGTAAAGGGGGTGATGTTATGAAGAGCTTTAAATGTCGAAAAGAGTATTTTATATTTGAAGGTGGAGGTAATAGGGAGCTGCAGAAGACCAATTCCTCCTCACTTTCTCCTGTTAGAGTCCCTAATTTCCATCAAAGTTCAGCTCAAATGCTACCTTCTGTATGAGGTCTTTCCTGATCTTCCCCATCCTGGAGTCAGGAAGACTCATCCTCCTGAATTCAAATCAGGCCTCAGACACTTGCTAGCTCTGTGACCCTGGGCAAGTCACTTAACCCTTTTTGCCTCAGTTTCTTCATCTGTAAAATGAACTGGAGAAGAAATTGGCAAACTACTCCAGTCTTTGCCAAGAAAACCGTAAATGGGGTCACAAAGAGCCAGACATGACTAAGATAACTGAACAACAACAATACTCATATATGAACATGTTGTCTCTGTAGACTTACAACCTCCCTGTGGGCAGGGCTTTCATTATTGTCTGCATGTCCAACTCCTAACACTGTGCTAGGCACATAGTAGGCATTTAAAAATGTTTGGTTCATGTGTGAAAGCATGGTAGAAGTATGCTTTAGGTGTGGATATGTGTGGCCATATGCTTACATATAGACATCCTCATTAGTAAACACGAAATGTCAAAAACCCCCTCAAACCACACAAAATAATCAGTCTCATTACTGTATAGTCATTTTTCTACGTAAGTCCAAAGTACCAACTCTAACCTTATTCACCTGAAGACAAAAACTCCAAGGTTCTAGCTGTCAAAACATACTTGTGCAGAAGTCATGTCAAAGCAGTAACTAACATGAGTGACCAGTCAAAGCTTTGACTTAATGTGCTGAAATGATGTTAGAGACCACTTCCTACCTAAGGCTTACTCAAAATCTGAATATTCTTGAATTTCTTGGTTTATACTTTGACTCCTCCATATTCCCCATTACAGGTTGGCAATGTCCATCTTGAACACTGAGATAGACTTTCACTTTACCTCCTGAGAAGATGGCAGTGACTTTTGTGGGTCAATCCTAGCTAATGGATAAGAGAAGGACTCTAAGAATTTTAACATAAAAGAGTTGTAAACCAAGTTCTGTAGACTGAAGGAAGGGGAACCCTTTATCCTCATCACTCATTTTTCAGGACTGCTGTTGTTTTTTTCTTGAGGTTGAAAATGCTTTTTTCTTACCTGTTGGCAGTACCTGACAGAGAAATTGAATTTCCCAATTCCTCTTTTGTTCTTTATCCCCCACCTTACAAATCTGCCTTTTAACAGTTGCTTATGAGATCCTTCTGCATAGGAAAGTGGTTTCCCTATTCACATGTAAATTTCAGAACTATTTGTCTGTCTTTCTTCTTCACTTGGAGTTGACATGGAAAGCTGACAGGTAGAGTCAGAATTGTGATTTGTTCAGAATTGCTCTGCAGACAATAGGCTCTCCAGGCAGGGCCCCACCTTCTATTTTCATGTTGTCATCATTTTTCCACCCCTTCCAAAAATCTGGCAATTGGAACTCAAGATGGAAGATTAAGTGGTATTTGTCATAATAAACACAGATGGGGAGGAACTTCTTCACCCCTCTGTTCTGCCTGCAGAAACTTGCAGGCCCTTTGCAATCCCTTCTCCTTTTCTTAAACATAAATACAGGATATTTATTGGTGCCTTAACTCTTTAAGAACTCTCTTCTCAACTGCTTAGAGAAATATTTACATTTAGTGGGCAATGGACCTATTTTGTATATTGGGGGTGGGCACATCTTGATAAGAAAAGTTACTGTAAATTTAGCATAAGCAAGTGTGTATGTCCTATTTTAATTCCTTTTCCAATGCCTCTTTTAGGGATGGATGTGACCGTGATCTCAAATTCCAGGCTAGCAAAGCAAGATCTCTGGCAAATCCTAAAAGCTGGTAAAGCCTTTGAGAATAGACAGATTGTGTCTGTTATCCAGTGATGAGCCTAAATAAATTTGGATAGGCTTGTCACCAGAAGGCTAGCTACTATGTAATTTGTTGTTGTCATCATTGTTGTTTTCAAACCCAAGAACCCACAAAAATTATCAATCCACCAGTTAGTCAGTCAACAGCCATTTATTAAGCACTTACTTACACGGAGTATATGGGATGTTTAGGGAGGACTAGCACCTCTGGTGTGAAGGTTTTCCAAGCCATTTTCATGGCTGCCCATCCATCTTTGATGTTCATCTCTTATCTAACTCTCACCTGTGTCTCCAAGAAGCTGTAGCATGTGCAGCAATCACGCTTCAGTAAAATTGTCTGGGCAGACAGACTACACCAGGTTGAGAGTAACTGACAGACCTCAAACTCATTGGTGAGTTAGGGAATGTTGACCCCAAGCATGTGAAGACTTCCCACTTTGGAATGGGCAGATGAGAACAATTTATTCCAATAACCACGAAAGTGGCTGAAGCAGGAACTGTGGAGCAGGTGAATTAATACACCTGTGATCTTCTAACAGCTCAATAGTTATTCATAGAACTTCTGGAGCAATACATTTGACTCTATTTTTGTTATGTTGGATTAATCCAAGGCCCCAGGGCAGCTAAACTTTAGTATCTTTATTCCCCAAACCTTAGTGGTCCAGACCCATTTTACACATGTTCAGCCCTTCCAGAAACCACATAGCAGGGGTGGCCCACCTGTATAGCTACACCGCTGTCACTATAGAAAATGGATCCCACCATCATTTTGTTTAAAAGGATTCTCAATGTTTCTCGGCACCAACTTGTCATTTTGAAATGTTGTTGATATCATTTTGTTTTCCGGTCGCCTACTTGGTTCCAATTATCATTTTGAAAGGAGAATTAAAGAGAACTGAGGTGCCTCCAAAAGCCAGCAGTTGTGTAAGGTAGTGAAATTCTGTCCCCCTACCTCTATCACTATGGGCCACACCAGCATTTTCAGAATGGAACAAAATGCCTCTTTTTTTGAAACGGAGTGGATTGTAGCTTTTCTGCCAATGAATACAATATACTTTAACACCTTGTCCTAGAGGTAATACAGAGGAACTCCTGAGAAGTATCTCGACTTACAGAGAATAGTGACATACCTTTGATTCTATGCCAAGGAATTAATATTCTACCCACCCACTCCCCATACAAAAAAAATCAACACTTCTTACTGGGAGAAGAATCTCTCTTTTTTGTTGTCTAGCTTTTTATCAAAAAATGCTTAATATGAAGTATAACAAAACAATGTATGCATCACATCAAAAGAAGGCCTTGTACTCTGGAATCTTCCATCACAAACCTAATGAAGCATGTGTCTTAATTGAAGAAGAAGCCAAACAATTTGGTTACCACCATTCCTTTTATTTCTATCTTTTTTCTCTCTCACTTTCTTCTATTTTCTCTTTTTTCCTCTGTTCTGTCCTCCTCTACTTTCTCAACTTCTTTCTTTTCTTTTCTCTTCTCTTGTTTTCCTTCATTCTCTTCATTTTTCTCTTTCTTTTTTCTTTTTAACTTCCTTTTCTCCTTTTAGTTTCCTTCTTTTCTTTCTTCCTTTCTCTTCTATTTCTTCCACATTCTTTTCTTTGCTTCCTTTTTCTCTTCCTTTCTTTTCACACTCTTGTTCCTTCTTCCTCTTTTCATTCTTTGTTTTCTTATTACTTTTTTCTTCCTTCTCTTTCTTCCTTCTTTTCTAAAGCATATTCAAATGCATTTGGTTAATATGGACTAACACAGAATAAGTGTGGTTGAATATTGGTTGCAGGTATAGTATTGTTTGAGAACCAGATGTTGACTTAGAAAAGTCTATTCAAAAGGACCCTCCAGATTATAAATCTGGTGTTTGCAGAATCAAGGCATTCTAATTCATCAATTGGCAATATTCTCAAGAGATCACGGCTTAATAGACTTAGAGCTGGGTAAAACAACCTTTAGCAAAAAGCCAGAATAGGAAAGTGGACATATACATCATACTATCACTATGTTAAAAGCAGATTTGCAAACTGATATCAATACAATAAAGGAAATCCTAGGATTTTATCTTAAATGCAAATGCTACCTTATAAATGTCCATGACAAGAGTTTTTCCATTCTTTTTCTCTTTCCTAGCTCCTTTGCCCTTCTTCTACCAGGAATCAAACTTGCTGTTTGACTCTGAAATAGAAGAGCAGAATTTATACCAATAGATCTCTTTTCTAATCCTGACAGTCTTACATTGATCTATACTTTCTCTATCTTCCTTTTCAGGGGTGAAATCTCTATACTCTAAGTTGAATATTTATCTAGTTTTTAAAATCTAGTATAGCTATGTGAGGAGCTATAAAACTCCAGGAAGGGAGGCACAGAATTCATTTTATTTTCATTCAAGAGAGCTGTTTAGAACATAAGTAGCATGCGAGTTTAAATTCTGGATGACAGACCACAAATATAAAAAAGGGCTCCCACAACCTTTTGCAATTGCTAAATAAAGGATCCTTCATTCAATGGCAGATTGGTTGGGGCAGTAATCTCACCTAAGGGGGAATGAATCAAGGACTGTCAATGGCCATCTAGTCCTATCTATATATAAAATGAGTGCATGCTATAACAGAGCCAAGAAGTGTTTATTGAACTTTTTCTTGAAGACCTCCAAGGAGAAAGGTGATCTCTCACCTCTCATGGGAGAGATCCCATGATCTCTCAAGTCAGTCAATGAAGATTTGTTAAATTGCTTCTATGTCCCAGGCACTGTGCTAAGCACTGCAGATATAAAAAGAAGTAGAAGAAAGACCTTTTCCTCAAGTAACTCACAGTCTAATGGGTAACTCATTCCACTTGTGAATAGCTCTAATTATTAGGAATTTTTTTCTTGACATCAAGCCTAACTTTGCCTCTGTTAAAAATTCCACCCATTTCTTCTTGTTCTGCCAATTGGAGGCTAAACAAAACAAATTTTGTTGGTTTTTTTTTTTAAAAAGGATTGAAAAAAAGGGATTACCCTTTTCCAAATGACAGCCTTTCAAAAATTTGAGCAAAACTGTTGGGCCCTTTGCCCTGAGGTAAAATTCTTCATGGGCCTCGAAAGTTTCATTAGTAGTCTGAGACCACATTTGAATTCAGGTTTTCCTGACTCCTGGTGCAGTGCTCCATCTAAGGAAACATCTCACCTCCTGGGGCCCTCAAATGTTCTTTTATTTATCACCTATTCTCTCTGGGAATAGATTTGTATTTCCCTTCTTGTTAACTTTTTTTTTTACTTTTTGAATTTGTATCTTTAAACATTTTTATTTATTTCACTTAATATTTCCTAATTGTATTTTTAAAAATTTTAAACATTCTTTTTAAAAAAATTTTTAGTTTCAAATTCTTTCCCTCCCGCCCACCCCTTCTACACCCTTTGAGAAGTCAAGCAATACAACATCAATTACACATGTGAAGCTATACAAAACATTTCTATATTGGCTATGTTACAAAAGAAAACACACAAAAAAAGAAACAAGAAAAATAATTTTAAAAAAGAATGTGCTTCAATCTGCACTCAAAGTTTATAATTTCTCTCTCTGGAAGTAGATAGCATTTTTCATCATGGGTCCTTTGGAGCTGTCTCAGATCACTGTATTGATCAGAATAGCTAAGTCTTTCACAGTTGATCATCATTGTAATGTTTCTGTTACTGTGTACAATAGTCTCCTGATTCTTTTTGCTTCACTTTGCATCAGTTCGTATAAGTCTTCTCAGGTTTGTTTGTTTTTTCCTAAAGCCATCCTGCTCATTATTTCTTAAAGTGCAATAGTGGTATCAGAACTTGTTCAGTGATTCCCTAAGTGATGGACATCAACTCAATTTCCACTTCTTTGCCACCACAAAAAGAACTGCTATAAATATTTTTGTGTAAATAGGTCCTCCTGTTAACTTTTGAAAGGCTACATTTACCTACTTTCTTGACATGAGTGAAGGACAGAGCCAAGATGGCAGAGCGAAGGCAGGAACTCCCTTGAACTATCCCAAATTCCCCTCTAAACAACTATATTTTTTAAATAATATTTTATTTTTCCCCAATTACATGTTAAAACTGTTTTAAATGTTTTTTTAAAGTTTTAAGTTTCAAATTCTAACCTTCCCTACCCTCCCCCTGCCTGAAAATATAAGCAATCGGATACAGGTTATACATTTGCAATCACGTAAAACATTTCCATTAGTCATTTTGTATATGAAGACTTGAACAACAACAAAAGACAGACAGACAGAGAAAATTGCATGCTTCAGTCTGAATTCAGACAATATCAGTTCTCTGGAGGTAGATAGCATGTTTCATCATGAGATCTTGGATCACTGTGTTGCTGAGATTAGCTAAGTTATTCACTGTTGATCGTTGTAAAATATTGCTGTTACTGTGTACAATGTTCTCTTAGTTGTGCTCATTTCACAGTTGTGCATCAGTTCATGTAAGTCCAGATTTTTTCTGAAAGTTTCCTAATTGTCATTTCTGATAGCAAATAGTATTCTATTACACTCATATACCACAACTTGTTCAGCCATTCCACATTGATGGACATTCCATCAATTTCCAATTCTTTGCCAGCACAAAAAGAGTTGCTATAAATATTTTTGTACGTATAGGTCCTTTGCCCTTTTTTAAAAAATCTCTTTGAGATATAGTCATAGCATTAGTATTTCTGTATGAAAGGGTAGGCACAGTTTTATAGCCCTTTGATCATGGTTCCAAATTGCTTTCCAGAATTGTTGGATCAATTCACAACTCCACCAACAGTGCATTGTTGTCCCAATTTTCTCACATGTTCTCCGACATTTATCAATTTCCTTTTCTTTTATATTAGCCAAACTGATAGGTTTGAGATGGTACCTTAGAGTTATTTTAATTTGCATTTTTCTAATCAATCATGATTTAGAACATTTTTTCTTGGATAGCTTTGATTTCTTCATCTGAAAACATCCTGTTCATATCCTTTGACCATTTATCAAATGGGGAATCACTTGTGTTCTTATAAATTTGACTCCGTTCTGTATACATTTGAAAAATGAGGGCTTTAATGAAGATACTTGCTGCAAAATTTTTTCTCCAGTTTTCTGTTTTCCTTCTAATTATTTTCCAAGCAATTTTTAAATATCAGCCCAAAATGAATTCTTGAGCAGCAGAATCAACAAAAGGGTGGGGTAAAACAATTTTCTAGCCCAAGACAGCTTAGATGATCATCAGAAAAGGTCTGTCTCATTGGGATGAGAATGGAGCACAATCTATCACAGGCCACAACTACAGGCCTTAGGGAAGACAATCTGCAGTGGCAGTTTCTGGAGCTCTCAGTCCACAGATAGTAAGGCAGTTGGACAACTGGTCAGAAGGCAATTACAGAGAACCCTTTCCTGGCACTGGGTACAGTACTCTGTCACATTGCCCATATGCAATTCCAGGTCACAATCCTAGTATGAGGAGAACACTAGCATACTGGAAGCCTGGGGCCACAGAAGAGTGGGGACCCTGGTCACAGTTCCAGGGGAGAAAAGAGCACTTGTGGTCACTCACAGACCAGAGCACAGACAAGGAAATCAGTGACTACATCTCTCCTTTGATCTTGGCGCCTTAGAAAACTTACAGTCACCCAGAACTTGCTCTGAAAACAGCAACACAAAAACTCTGAAGTTTGGGAAAGTGCCCCCTCTTCCCAGGGAGCAATGCCCAACTTTAACGTAAAGTTAAAAGCCAAAAAAATAAACTGGAAAATGAGCAAACAAACAAACAAAAAAAACACTTGATCATAGAAAGTTTCTATGGTGACAGGGGAGATTAAAACACAAACTCAGAAGAAGGCAACAAAGTTTAAACCATCCAAAGCCTTAAATAAAAAAGCAAATTGGTCTCTGACCCAAAAATAATTCCTGGAAGAGCTCAAAAAGGGAGAGGGAGGGTAAAATCATATAAGAGAGGTAGAGGGAACAATTGGAAAAGGAAATGACACTGATGCAAGGTAATCATGAAATAAGATTCAACAGCTTAGTAAAGGAGGCACACACAAAAAAAGTACTAAAGAAAATGACATTTTAAAAACCAGAATAAGCCAAATGGCAAAAGAAGCACAAAAAATGCACTCAGGAGAAGGACTCTTTAAAAAAAAAAAAAGGCAGAATTGGCCAAATGAAAAAGAAGGTACAAAAGCTCACTGAAGAAAATAATTCCTTAAAAATTAGAATTGAAAAAAAAAATTGAATTGGGCAACTGGAAGCTAGTGACTCCATGAGACGTCAAGAAAAAAAAAAAATCAAAGGAACGAAAAAATAGAAGAAAATTTCAAATATCTCATTGGAAAAAAACAACTTACCTGGAAAATAGATTGAGGAGAGATAATTTAAAAATTATTGTACTACACAAAAGCCATAATAAAAAAGAGCCTAGACATGATCTTTCAAGAAATTATCAAGGAAAATTGCCCTGATATTCTAGAACCAGAAGGTAAAATAGAAATTGAAAAAATATACTGATGACTTCCTGAAAGAGGTCCCAAAATGAAAACTCTCAGCAATAGTATAGCTAAATTCCAGACTACACATGTCAAGGAGGAAATATTCCAAGTGGCCAGACAGAAACAATTTAAATACTGTACAGCCACAGTCAATCTAACACAAACTTTATCAGTTTCTATATTAAAGGATGATAGGACTTGGAATATGATATTCCAGAGGGCAAAGGATCTAGAATTTCAACCAAGAATCATCTACCCAGCAAAACTGAGTATAATCCTTCAGGGGAAATGGGCATTTAAGTAAATAGGTGAGTTCCAAGCATTCCTGATTTAAAAAAAAAATCAGAGTTGAATAGAAAATTTGACTTCCAAATACAAGACTCAAGAGATGCATAAAAAGCAAGTTTCTCTAATAAAGGCCTCATTTCTCAAATAAATAAAGACCTTAGTCAAATTTATAAGCATATGAGTCATTTTCAATTGATAAATGGCCATAGGATATGAACAGGCAGTTTTTAGATGAAGAAATCAAAGCTATCTATAGTCATATGAAAAAATGCTCTAAATCACTATTGTTTAGAGGAATGCAAGTTACCTCACAACTATCAGATTAGCTAATATGACAGAAAAGGAAAAAAAATACTAATGTTGAAAGGAATGTGGGAAAATTGGGACTTTAAAGCAGTTGGTGGAGTTATGAACTGATCCAAGCATTCAGGAGAACAGTTTGGAACTATACTCAAAGGACTATAAACCTTAAGCATGCACTTTGATATAGCAATATCATACTAGGTCTGTATCCCAAAGAGATTTTAAAAAAAGAAAAAGGACCTCTATGTACAAAAATGCTTTTAGCCATTCTTTTGCAGTGACAAAGAATTAGAAACTGGGTGGAGGGGTGTCCATGAGTTGGAGAATGGCTTAACAAGTTGTGGTATGTGATTGTGAAGGAATACTATTGTGTTATAAGAAATGATGGACAGAATGCTTTCAGAAAAACTTGGAAAAATTTACATGAACTGATGCAAAGTGAAGTGAGCAGAACCAGGAGAACACTGCACACAGTAACAGCCATATTGTACAAAGGTCAACTGTGAATAAGTTAACCAATTTCAGCAGTACAATGATCCAAGACAACCCTGAAGAACTTATGATGAAAAATGCTATCCGTCTCTAGAGAAAGAACTTATGGAGCCTAAATGCAGACAGAAGCACACCATTTTTTTTTACTTTTTTTTTTTTGCTCTGTGTTTTCTTTTACAACATGACTAATATGGAAATATTTTTGCATGACTGCACATGTATAACCTATAACAAATTACCCGATGTCTTAGGGAAGGAGGATGGAAGGGGGAGAAAGAATTTGGAAAACAAAATTTAAAAAAATAAATGTTAAAAATGTTTTTACATGTAATTAAAAAATAAAATATTTTTTAAAAGAGATAATATGAGTGTCACTATTGGTGTTTCAGGAATCCAAATTCCTTGTATATAAAGAGTATTAGGTAAAGATAAGATATTATAATCTAATAGTGTTCCTTGTCTGTGTTAATTCATCACATGATTATTTAAATTTGATTAATGAGTAAACGCAAGATAAATGGTGACACTCATAGTTTTAGAAAATTATGTAATGTGTAAATAATTCCAAGCACACTCCTCATTCATGGCATCTTGTTAGTATGAATATTCTTATGAATAGATGCTTAAAAGAACTGGAAGGATTAGGCAGAACAACCAAAAATCATTGTTTACCTGACACTTCTGCTTCTGTGACCTCAGAAGGGTCTCTCACTTCCACCATCCTGACACTTGCATCTCCAGTCTTGGAGATTTCCCCTTTCTTAGCACAGAATAGATGTTTGCACAGGGGAGGAATACCAGAGCTAACTACATGAAAATTAAGAAGAACTTTCAGGTCCCAATACCTGAGAGAAAGAGATTGAAATTCATAGGTCTTAAGAAGAGTCCATATTCATCAGGCATATAAATCAGGCTACTTCAAACTGATTTGAATCAATGATGTCATACCTCCCTTTCTAATGTGTACTAATATAATTGCTCTATACTTATATTTTCTTGATCAGAATAATGATTGAATGAGTTTTTTAAATGTTTTTAAAATTGAAAGGGTGAGAATCAGACCCTAGACTATAGCCATGCCACCAAGGTACACCCACCATCATCCTCACTCATTGTTTGGCTGACATCCTCCCTTCTCCACCCCCCAAAACATTGACTTAAGTATGTTGATCAATGTATAATTATCCATTTGAAATATGTTAATTGTTGAAAGGCCAGGAACTGATCTTTAGTCAATTTAATATCTGTGTAAGAGCTGAGAGCAAAAGGAGTTACATAAAGGTGTTTACAAAAGGAAAGGCCAGAAAGAGGATCAATCCAAGTTGAGTGAGGAAGTCAGACCAAAATTTCTAAAAGGCAGTTATTAAAAGAAAGGTACAAGAAAATAGGGACACCCATGGAAGAATGTTTCCTCAGCAAAAAAAAAAAAAGGAGGCTTGTTTAAAAAAAATGTTGGGTGGAATTCAGGGAAGTTGCCAATTTAGGGTTTCGATAATTATAGAGGGGTCAGCTTTGATCTTGAACTGAGAGGTTGTACCTGAAATATATCAAGGAAAGCCTAAATTTCTCTGAAGACTGGGGTTGAGGGAGCCAACCAGGCTAGGTATGAAATAGATTATAACTGTTAAAATCTAGATTAGGCCAAATTAAAATGGCTATGATGATATATATATATATATATATATATATATATATATATATATATATATATATATATATATATATATATATGTATATATGTGTGTGTGTATGCATATGTATATGTATATATACACACACATATATGTGTGTATGCATACATCTATATGTGTGTGTATGCATACATATACATATATGTTATATATACATATATATTATATATACACATGAATATTTTATATATATTACATATATACATATAAATATTATATATACATATATATAAGATACAAAATAATTTTGTAGTCCTAATAGATAACTGAGTCTGTGACCTACATAGTCAATGTCAATGACTTACTATGGGAAAGGACTTTACTTCATTGGGTGATGGAAATTGAGAACTGGGTGCTTTCTGTTTGGGAGCTCTTGTTAGCAATTTCATAAGGGAACTGGTTAAGAAAATATATTCCGAACTCTTAGGCAGCAATCTTTATATGTTTTATTCCCGCTTCGACAACACCACCCCTGCCAGGTAGCATATAAACCATACTTTTTGGTCTTTAGATGAGGTAACTATGGTGATGATACACCTCAAGGAATTATTTACTTCCTTGAATGACTTCATCCCCAATTCCCAGGAACTGTCAACCAGCTAGAGGAAAAACTTAAGAGTTTCTGATGAAACCTTAGGGAACTCTTCCCCTTCTCTGAGATGCCAACAGAAAATAATGAGGGAATGTCTCTGGTTTGGGGCTGAGGAACTAGAAGACTCTTTGTGAAACCCACCCCAGTGGAATAATGTGAATCTGAGAAGGAGCAGGATTTCCAGAGATTATCCCCATCTTAGTCTTCTTTAGGGGAGCCAGTGCTGTGATATAGTTTCATTTTTGCCTTTGTATCAGCACCTAGTACAGGGTCTGGAGCATAGCAAGAAATTAATAAATGCTTATTGATTGATTGATTGATGGATGGATTGGTTACAGTCTCTGCCTAATCACAGACTCGTGGAGCAGTAGTACAGTGGAAAGAGAGAATTTGGAAAAAAAATTAAGGTCTATCCAATTCATGGCAGACACAGCATTGAAAGTCAGGTCTTCTCTTTTGACAAAAGGGGAAAAAGTACTCTTCTCATACAGCAATTTGTTTCAGTCGGTTATTTAATGCCAGAATGTACTGAGATTCCAACTTCTTCACCCCATTCCCAGATGCAGTGTGGTATTTCTTCCATGCCTCTAAGTCCTGTGTGAATAGGTTAGCCTGGAAACAGCAGTGGTTGGATTTTCCCTGTTTCAGACTTCAGATAAAAGATTCTAGAACTTGTAAGAAAACTCCTTGCCCCAGAGATAACTAGCAGTTAACTCAAGTCAACAAGCATTTATTAAGCATTTATGTGCCAGATGTTGATCTAAATGATAGGGATACAAACTCAAACATGAAGAAAAATAGTGCCCTCCCTCAAGGAGCTTACATTCTAATGGTGGAACACAGCACATAAAATGGGGCTGAAAAAGGAGGTGTGGAAGATGGAGGAGGGAGGGTGACTTGCAGGACATGGTGTCAAAGTCCTGAAGGTCAGGAATAGAATATGGAGGGGGATTAAGGTTGACCAGTCTGGGCCCCTTCACAAAATGGAGGCTCCAGAAGAAACTCACTGATGAGAGAAGTGGTCTGGATTGAGGAAAGATACTCTAGAGTGAGAAGACAGCAGGGTTAGTGGATGTTCCCGGCAAGGAGGCTTCAGGCACTAAGGGAAATTCTAGAGTGAGACAGCAGTTAAGGAATGGTATCAAAGTCAGGAAAGTCAGAAGCAGAGATGGGAGGGGAATGCAGGCAGGTGGGGAGGCAACAAGGAGAAGAAGAAAGGAGGGAGAGAGGAAGGGAAGAGAGAAAAGGAGCTAAGGAAGGAAGGAAGGAAGGAAGGAAAGAAGGGACAGCTAGATCATAGAATGGATAGAGTGCTGGACTTAGAGTCAAAAAGACCTGAGTATGTATCCTGCCTCAGACATTTCCTAGCTGTGTGATGTTGGGTAGATAACTTAATCTTTGCCAGTCTCAGTTTTTTTAAATGGAAGTAATAATAGCACTTACCTCCCGAAGTTATTATGAGGCCTAAATGATATAATATATGTAAAGAACTTTATAAACCTTAATGCACTATATAGATGTTATTATTGTGATGATGATGATGATCTTGATGATGAAAGGAAGAAAGAAAGAAAAAATAAAGAATAAAAAAAAGAAGAAAAGGAATGGAGGAAAGGAAAGGGAAGGGAATAGAAGGAAGGACAGCTACTGCTTCTTTATCTCTGTATTCAGCTAAGCCAAAACCTAAGTTTAGCTTAGTCATTTTTAATGGTTCCTTAAAATACTCCCTGTCACCAGGGATGACAACTCCAAGTCTTCAGTTTCCATTGTTAGCTTGAAAAGCACATCCATGAATCATTTTCTCATACATAGGATGTTCTGCAGCTTCCAATACTTGGGGAATAAACATTTTCTGTGTAGAAAAGCTGGGAGCAAGGGAATGGTTTTGTTTTTTCTGTATAGTGCGTTCCATCTCTGGATAGTTTCTATACCACCCTTGGGGCAATGCTAAACTACCATCAGACTTACAGATTACAAGACTTTTCCTTTCTATCATTTCTGTGACTGAAGCTGACAATTAAAACAGGATGAACAGAAGTGGAATAATTAGTGTGTTTTACATCTCATCATATGTTATTCTTAACCTCTTCCTCAACTCATCACCCCTCAAACAGAAACCAAAAGAAAAAAAAATAACTTCTCACTAACATAATGAACATACTTCATCATGGAAAAAACCAGCATGGGAATTTGTGCAGATACGGGTGTCTGATTAAGGGTATGAGACTCAGTTTAGGTTTTGATTAGGCTATAGTTTGATCAAATAAGACTGTTATTCTTTCTAGTTTGATATGATTATTGAATTTTTGAGGGAAAAAGTGGTTTTCTATTCCTCCACAAGTCTTTAGAGTGCTGGATTTGGAGTTACAGGACTGTAGATTTTGTGTCAGACAGACCCTTAACAAACACTATTAAGCCTCATTTTGCTCACATGTAAAATGAGGGAGATGGACTAAATGAGTTATAAGTCTGTTCCAGCTCTAAATCTCTGAGGATTGTTTTTCTTCTCTTTATTTATTTTTTCTCAATTTTCATTGCCCTCAGATATTTAACTAGGGGGACCAATTGAGTATCTGACACTCTTTTTAGAAGCTGTATGGGTTCACAGATTTTATATTAAATATAGTAACTTCCTAAGGTCCTGAGGTACAATCAAAGAGGTGACCTTATCATTTAGTTTAGACATGATGAGTCACTTTGAAAAATAAAACAAACAAACAAACAAAAAGATGTTCTGGCTCCCTTCAAGCTAAAATTGGAACCTGGGAATTCTGGGATTTTGTCAGTCAAACCACCATTTATTGAGCACCTCTATTATTACTATTCTAGGTGCTCTGAAAGATACAAAAATATTATAAGACATGGTCCCTACTCTCAAATTGAACTAAGATTTTTGGAACACTTTGTATTATCTACTTGGGAAGATAAGACAAATACCCTTCATCTCCCAATTTGATATTTTTTCGTTGGCTAGCTCCCATTCCTGGAATGTTCGCCTTCTTCACCTCTATCTATCAACCTGCCTAGATTCCTTCAAGACTCAGCTAAAATCCCATCTTCTAAAAGAAACATTTCCAAGTCTCGTCCTCCTGCCCTCCCCACTACTTGTGCCTTCCCTTGGAAATTACCTCCCATGTACTGTCAGTACTATCCGCAAGCACATAACTGCTTGCATATTGCTCATTAGAACAAGAACTCTGAGAGCAGTGGCTAATCTTTACCCTTTCTCAGCATTTAGCACAATTCCTGGAACAAAGTAGTATTTGATAAATGTTTATTGACTTGACACTTAAAAAAAATAAGAATACAACACATGTGGTAAGTGCCCAAAGTATGTAGTTAGTAATCTTCAAATTGCTACAAATTAAATTATATTATTGTTATGATTATGAAAGGATGCTATCAATAATAAGCACCATAATTCAGAGGGAGAGTTCCCATCAGGTTGGAATAATCTAGGCAGTCTTCATGGAAGAGAAGGAATTTGAGCAAGGACTTATATAATTATATATTGCATGCTGAATAATAATAATGGTGACAACGATACATTGCATTTAAATAGCAATTAAGGTTTGCAAAGCTCTTTACAAGTTGAAGCAGCAAATGTTGTTGTTGTTTGTCCTTCATTTTCAAGGAGGACCAATGACATCACAAGGTGATATCTTGACTTGCACTTGAATTGGATTTAAGTGAGGCAGAGTTGCACAAAGTCCTCAGCCTCACTCTCTCTTTCAGAGTTGTCAAAGTCCAGTGACAGAACAAAGGTCAGGATGAATGGCGATGGCCCAGGATGCAGTGGGTGACCTTGGCATCTTTGATGTCTGACCAAGCTCTAAGCACTCCATAGTGGCTGTTTCTGCTGCCTTCCTGGCTGTTGGAACATTGTTCTCATTTGATCACTCCTCAGTGGAAAGTCTTCATAAGATTGGGGTAGACATCCCCCTAACTTACCAATGTGTTTGAGCCCTGTCAGTTATCCTCAAGCTATTTTAGCCCAGATGATTTTACCAGGGTGTGGCTGTTGCATATGCTACAGCTTCTTGGAGCCACAGGTGAGAGTTGGGTGACAGGTAGACCCCAGAAGTGGATGAGCAGTTCTGAGAAGGGCTTGGCAGCCTTCACACCAGAGGTGCTAGTCCTTGAACTCCCCATACACGCCAACAGTATTAAACAGGTATTCTAAACTCCAGGGCTGCCCCTCCACACCCACTACACCATAGTGCTTTTCATATATAGTATTATGTTCATTTTACAGATGAGAAAACTCAGATACAGAGAGACTAATGACTTGCTTGAGGACATTCCAGTCAATTTTCCTTGCTTTCAGATGACAGGGAACTTACTCTCTCCTGAAGCAGCCCATTACAATTTTGGACCATTCTCAGTTTTAGCAAGTCGTTGGCTTAAATCAAGCTCAAATCTGCTTCTCTGAAACTTGTGTCTGTAGTTACTTGTCCTATTCTCAGGGGACAAGAAGCACAAGTCTAATTTCTCTTCCATATGGGAATCATTGAAATGCTTAAAGCCAGCTATTCCTCCACCCTTACCCAAATATTCTTTTCTACAGATAAAACATTCTCAGCTCCCTCAAGTGATCCCTGTAGGACACAATTTCCCATTCCCTCACAATCATGGTTGCTCTTCTCAGAATATTTTCCAGCTTGTCAATGACATTTTTGAAACATAGCTCCCTGAATGGAATATAAATACTTTATTCTGAATGTGGTCTGACTAAAGAATCCACTCCTAGAAAACAAGGTCAAATAAACCTTTGGACTCATCTACGATGATGAACTGAAAATACTAACCCCTCCTCAGAGTTGAGTGGTCCAATGCACTCAAGCTTGTTTTTCCTAAGACTCTAGACTGTTTTGTGTCTGGCCAGCCATGTGAAAGTAGTAATGCAAGAACTAAACAGGCAAGAGTCCTACCAGGTAGTGTATCTGGCATTGATCAGACACTCTAAGTGAACAAGGCTCTATAACAGGTCTCGCCTTCTCTGAACCAAATTGCTGCCATAGCCATATGAATCATTGACACCTAATCCCTTCTGCTGAGAGTTCCTGGAGTTTTCACTGGTCTAGGAGATCTGAGTGCCACTTTGTGCCAAGACCTGTTATGAGGTCAGGAGAATTTCTCACAAGAGATATTTATTGACTTTTAATGGGGGATTACAGATTGAGTGTTCCAAAGTGCCCAGCATGTGAGAATTGACTGCTGGGAGTGGGAGGTATAGGAAAAGAGTCCACAGAAATAACACTAGACATGAGATCAGCAGGTACCGAAAATTCTTAATAGTTGAAGTGAATCTACTGTTTCCCTAGACTGATGGGGACCTTCTAGGAAAATTAAATCCTGCCTTACTGGAAGTAGAAGGATTTATTGCATGATGTCAGTTTGGGTAACCCAGGAGACACTCTTTTGGAACTTCTCTTGTCCACAGCTGGTTCACACAACAAGAGGATATCTTGTCTTTATTGATATTTTAAATATATTTGGCATATTTAAATTTAAATTGATTTCTCCATAGTAATAAAAAAGAAGGTTCATATGAAATCATCTTAAACACTATGATTAGATGATTTTGTTTTATTTATAGGTGGATTTAAATTTATTTTCAAATTTAATTGTAGCTCTGGCAGATGATTCTCCTTCCCTTTTGTGCCTTCATTGACCTTCCTCTCTAGTTTCCACTTAAACATAGCCAACACAGCTTCCCGTTATGACTTCTCGCTGATTTCCATGTATCTCTTTTAAATATTTATGTCTAGGCTTCTTCTCCCTCTTTCCTCAACTGATGATACTTGGTACTGTCTGTTTATATTTTGTGCGTACCTAGTTATTTTCATGTTTATCTCTCCCATTAGAATATAAGCTCCTTGAAGGCAGGAGCTAGTTTGTCTTTTCTTTGTATCCCTAGTATTCAGCACATACCTGGCACACATTTAGCATTTAATAAATGATTATTAACCAACTGACTAAATGCTTTCCCACATATACACATCAGCAATAATCTTTGTGTCCGAGCTCCCTAAATAGGGTGTAAGTTCCTTGTGAAGGACTGTCCTTTTTTTTTTTTGGTACATTCCACTTTGTGCAAAGCTCTGCCCACACAAGGCACACAATCAGTGGCATAACTTCAAATTCTGGGCCCCAAAGCAAAGCTTTTAGAAGTGGTTTCCTCACCCTTAATTAGCTGCTGAATAAGCAAATCTTCAGCAGACTCCCTTTCGTGAGTTTGCCCCCATTCCCCACATCTCCAAAGACTCATGGTCTGGCTCCATTTATTTATGTCTATGCACTTCATAAATATTTTTAAGTATCTCCAGGCCTTCATTCTTTCCCATTCTCTGCCATGTTACTGGAGATTTCTACCTTCTATTACTAGCCTCTGTTTAATCATTTGTGTCCATACCACTGTACTCACCCATAATATCCTATAACCCTAAATGCACACCATGTTGAGAAGTGAGCTGAGGGTGACTCCAAGTAGTTCCATGTCCAAAAAGGAATGAAGCTTAAAAGAAAATAGTATGCTTAAGGCAGGCAGATGTGAGAGTAGGGTGATTGTTTATCATTTTGATGTTTAGATTGTGTCCTGTTTAAAAAAAAAAAAGACATCTTTTTGTTAGAACTCAGTGACAAAAGGTGTTTGATGTGTGTGTAGTTAAAAATACAATAAGAATTCCCTGTTGTAATACTCTTGTTTGTGTTGAGGTGGGCACTGGGGAGGAATCTTGGGAAACGGTAGTTAAGGATAATCCCTGTATTCTAGACTTCCCATGTTCTATTGAGATATGCTTAAGAAGTCACTATATACACAGGTGGTATGATTCAATTCACAATGTAACTGAATCTGTAGAATAATTGAACTCTTTATAATGAGATCTTATTGTGCTTTAAAAGGAAATAGTATTCACATCTTCCCCTTTGAATCAGGCAGTTTTCTATGGAGAGAGGAAGTGTGGTACAGTTATTTCATTTCAAACAGAGACTTTTCTCCATGGAATTGAATTCATCTCAGCTTTTGACTGTTTTTCTCCTCCTCCTCCTCCTCCTCCTTCTTCTTCTTCCTTTGCTCCTTGCCCTCTTTCTCCTCCTTTTCCTCTTCCTTCTCCTCTTTTTCTTCCTCCTCTTTTCTTCCTCTTCTTCCCCCTCTTCCTCAAATAAACTATTAAACTTGTCAATGATGATGAACTGAAAATTCTAACCTCTCCTCAGGGTTGAGTGGTCCAATGCACCTAAGTTTGCTTTTCTTAAGAAAAATTAGACTGGTTGTGTGTCTGGCTAGCCATGAGGAAATAGCGATGCTAGAACTAAATAAGTAAGAGTTCTGCCAGGTTAGTATATTTTGCATTGGTCATACCTATGAAGTGAGTACCTATGTGGATGAGCTCAATCAATCAATACTCATTTATGACACACTTACTATATGCCAAGCAGTGGGGAATGGAGTACAAAGAATAAAATCATAGATCAACTGAAATACCAAATTGGTCAGTGTATAGAACAAATAACAGTAATTTGCATGCCCATCTTTATTCCTTTTTAAGTTTATGAAAAGAAACCCTTGCCAGGAAATAGATTGCAACTAGAAGGATCAAGAGAAAAGTTATCCTTAATTAGGTATTTAAGATGGTACTGTGGTCTCCCCCAGTGCAGATCACAAGAATGTTAAATGGATTCTTAGACTCTAACAACTGATCTTCTTAAAATTAGCTAAGTAATAGCTCAACAATGTGTATCTCCATAGTAAAAAAGTAATACCTTTTCCAGACGTCAGTAACAAATAATAAATTCATTCTACCTAAGAGATTAAAAAAAGCAAATGCTAAAATTGCTTATCAAGGCAGCAAGTGCAGCTTCTGGCAGCAGTTCCCACATAATGGCATAACAGGTGACATGTTTCTATGATTCATTATTAACAATTCATATTAATAGCAACAATTACATTGCAATGGTTTCAAAACTCCCATTTTCCAGTATGTGTGCCTATCTGTGAATGCCTAGATTTTTCCTTTGCAATTGAGGGAGAAACTTAACATCTCTGTATTTAGGTATTCTTTGTAGTAAATAGGCAAGAGAAAACTGTCCCCAAATAAACCAGTTATGCTGTCTCCCTGCCAGCAGTTTTTACTGTGTCAAAAAATGAGTCATTAAGTATTTATTAAGCACTTATTATGTGTCAAGCAGTATGCTAAGTTCTGGAAATACAAAGAAAGACAAAAAGACCTGTCTACCTTCAAGGAGTTTTACATCTATAATCTTATAAACTCATATTAATAGAGTATTCTACAGTTTGCAATGACCTTTCCTCATAGCAAACTATTTCAATACTCCTGAAAAGGGTGAATTTGTTGTTTGTGCCCTCTATATTTCAGTGCCTTGTGATAAAGTCCTCATTGCCCCAACCTAGTTACATATCTATTAATAATCAGGCATCAGAAATGTTATAGAGAAGAATCTTTTTCCAATATTGGCTAGGTTAAATGATTTCTAATGTCTCTTTCAACCCTGGGATTCTGTGATTATAACTAGAAGCTTCTTTAGTGAAATAACTACAGCTTATTCATCTTTGAATGTTATCTTTGAGCATCCATCACCTTGCATAGAATGGAATAAGATAGGATTGAATTATGCAAAGGTGGAATCAATGATTGCTAATTTCTGAGATCTGATTTTTAAAAAAGCTGTTCTTCCATTAAATCTCTTCTAAATTTTCAAAAGTTCTGAAATGCCTTTAAATAGGGAAGGCAAATGCCTTGCCCTATTCATATTAGTGAAAAGGCTATAAGATATATGATATACGATACAGTGACTTAAGTTCAAGCTAAGGTATAAATGACTAATATAAGAGCCTTTCTTGAGAGTAGGTTTTGCTAGGGGGGAAAAGGAGAAAACACAGATTCTGGGTATATGATAAAGAGAGATGGGGAATGGTAACATATAGAAGGGGGAAGTGGTGCAGAAAGGGAAGAGTGAAACAAGTAGCATATTGGTAAATATTTAACAAGCATCTCTCCAGGAAAAAAATGTATGTAGACACTTTAAAATGTAATCTTCATTTTTTTTTATATTTTCTCCATCACTTTCTTAAGTCTAGAAATCAACAAAACAATAAATCAAGTTCCCACTTATAGCATTTGCCAAATGCTGAGATGTAAATGCCCACCCTGAAAATTTAACAATTGGCTCTCAAGAGCCAGAGCTGGCTCCAGCACACCTCTGGGTACAACTCTTTTGAGAAGCCTTATAGTGTAAATAAAACAGCATAATGCTGAGTCATAAACTGGTATGTAAACCCAGCTTCTTTTGAAGATAATCTCTATCCCTTATTAATGATCATATTCTCACTCACATTGAGCTGTATTTATAGTTTGTCTAGTGAGGAATAGCTGATGAGACATGGGTAGTGATTGGAAGAGAAAGCATTTAGGAACTGGATGAAAGAGATGGAGGAAGGGGTACTGGGGAAGCAATAACTAATATGTTTGATGGCAGATTTAGGTTCCAAAAAGATTTCAACAGGCTAAGATGGTGGGTAAAAATGAAATCAATGAGATTTGATAGGGACAAATATAAGGTCCTACACTTATGTTAAAAAAAATTAACTTCATAATTATGGGATGGAGGAGACGTGGCTACATCACAGTTTATACAAAAATGACCTCAGTAGGTGTGGACTCCCAGCTCAATGTGAGTCAACAAGATTATATGACAGTCAAAAGAACCCTCAGAGAACCCTCAGATGTAAAGGCCATAAATGAAAGAAGTGACAATTATGATCTCCTTTGCCCTACTCAAGTCCCCCTCGGCTCATATTCTCCTTTCGACTTTATAATTTTTGCCTGAGGCCAGACTGGCGTGTAATACATAGGTACCTAGTAGACCTTCTTCTCTTTCTCGAACTTCTCTCTAATCACACCTGCCCCATGAAGTTTATTCTTTGAATCCAAGTGAAAGACTTTACGTTTATTCCTGTCGAATTGCATCTTGTTAGAGACAGATAAGTGCTGCACTGGATAGAGCACTGGACTTGGTGTCAGGAAGAACTACTCAAATCCGAATCTGGTATCAGATACTTACCAGCTGGGCAACTTGGAAAGTCACTAACTCTTGACGTCTCAGTTTTCTCATTTACAAAATTGGAATAAGAACAGCATCTACTTGTGGGTTGTTTAAGCCCTAAGTGCTTAAAACTGTACTAAGACTATTAGATAAAAATAACTGGGAAACCTTGAAAGCTTGTGGCAGAAATTAGGCTTAGACTAACAGCTTACACCATATCCCAATACATTCTAAGTAAATACATGAGCTTAATGTTAAAAATTGTACTATAAAGAAGAAGAAAAGAGCAAATCATATACCTTTCACAGCTATGGGGTGGAGATTTATTCTTAATTAAACAAGAGGTAGCAGCAATTATGGAAGATAAAATAAGTAACTTTTATCACATTAAACAGAAAAGCTTCTTCATAGACAAAATTCATGCACGTATGATAAGAAAGGGAGCCTACGAGTGTGAAAAAACTCTTTGTATCAAATTCCCTGATAAGGGTTTAGCATCCAAGTTATATAAACAATTAACTCTTGTTCAGTTATAAATAAATAAACAAACTAATTAATATTATATATACTTCATATATATATACATATGTGTATATATATGTATATATATATATATATATGTATATATATGTATATATGTTAGAGAGAGAGAAATACATGATATATCTAGACAGACATCCAATAACCATTTCCCAATAGGTGAGTAGTGAAAGGATATTAATAAATAATACTCAGAAGAAGAATTGCAAAGTATTTACAAGCACATGAAGGAATGTTCCATATCACTAATGATAAGAAAAAAACAAATCAAAACAACACTGAGGTTTTACCTCACACTCTGAAAATTGTCAAAGATGACCAAAAAATGATAATAGCCAATGTTGAAAGGGTTGTGAAAAGATGCACCCCAATACATCGATGATGGAACTGTGAATTCTCAGATGGCTCTCTGAGAAGAAAGTGGGAGGGATACTGAGGGAAACCATGGTGATATAAAAAACAAAAGTTATCAAGAAAAATATTAAGAAAAATTGGGCTAGGAGTTTATACATACACACACACACATATACATATGTGTGCACAGTGCTTTGTCAACTTCAAATACTACATAAATATTCTGGCTTGGCCATGATATATTGTGGTAGTGGAAACCTGTTTGTTAAGACTAATAACGTTACTTTGTGGGTATACATTTGCTGTGAGATAGCAGCATATAGCCTCACTATCTGGCTCACTGTAGCAATAAGTTTGACATCCCTTCCCTGTAAAGTACTATGAGAAATCTAGCATGTGATAATTAGTAGCTTTACAATAGGCTTTCAATATTAGAAGAAATCTTTGATTGTCTAAGCCATAGCCATGTATGCTAAAGTTGAATCATCCGTCATTCCAGACAATCTCTTTTCTTTTTGCTAGAACACATGGAGTCAACACATGAATTTACTAGCATGATGCAGTGAAGATGTGGGAAGGGAGGTTTCAGGACAGCAACATTCCATTCCCAGCACAGTTGATGGTTGCTGTTGCCCAGACTTGATGGTAGTCTGATGTCATTGGATAAAGGAAAAGAAATCAGTCTTTGCCCAAATTGGAAAGGGATTCATTAATGAAAGCAGATGAATATATGCCCTCACGTGATGCTGCCCACATCAGTTACCCTTCTCATGGTGAGCCCTGATGTGGTGTCTGTAATCATGAGCCAGCCACAGATGTGACTCTTCATCTGTTTGCATAACTGAGGAGGGGAGCTTTGGCATACATGTGATGACAGACATGCTCCCAGTGGGTGATCAATCAGCGACCACAATTTGTATGACCACCAGACCAAGGTCCGCTTGAACATAATGGTTCTAAGGAAGCACAGGCATATTGTTGCACTTGTATGTCCTTGAGTCAGCTCACAGCCTCTAGCATGGAGGCTAGGAATATGAATGCAATCTTTTCTCAGGTTCAGCCAAGAACCACAGGTTACAAGTGACAAAATGACTTACTGCTATAACACAAGTTACAGGCATGCAGAGCCACCAGGACACATCTTAATATTAGCTGGGTGTAGATTAAGTAGCACTTTTTGAAAAGTTGTAATATTAGGAGCTGAAGAATCATAACTCATGAGAATCTGAATGTTTGAAGGAGTTATGCCGTTCTGTTGCTAGTCTCTTGCCCTTTTCTGATGACCTACTTTAAGCAGCATATAGAGCCTGAACGTTGGCAAAATCATGTTTGTGTGATAACAGGAGATGGTACAACAAATGCTAGTCCTCTGCTGGACTACAATGTGTCATTTTTCCTCCCTCATGGGTTATGTGTTCCTTTATGAAGAAATTGTTATGGAATTCCTCTCTCTTATTTGTTTTCCTTCTGTTTTTTGTTTTCCTTCCTGATCTTTGACAGTAAGTTTAACATTATTTTAATTTGGCATTTTTATTCAATAGACTCACCCTTCCACATTTTTCTTCTTATTCTCTTTCCACCTTCCAACTCTATGTCCCTTTCTCTCTCTCCATCTGATCCTTCTCTCTTCTCTTTCACTCCCTGTCTCTCATTCTTATGCTATCCCTCTCTTTTCTCTAATCTTCTCCTCTTCCTCTGCTCTTCTCTCTACTCTGTTTCTTCTTCTCTTCTTTCTCTTTCTATCCTTTTCTTTGTCCTTTTCTTCTTCTTCTTCTTCTGCTGCTGCTGCTGCTGCTGCTGCATTTCTCTGTCTCTATCTTTTCTGTCTCTGTCTCTATCCATCTCTCTGTCTCTCTCTGTCTCTGTCTGTCTGTCTGTCTGTCTATCTCTCTCTCCTCCCTCCTCCAATAGGATTCCTAAAAAGAGAATTTGGGGGATTTAGCTGCAATATGGTACTATAGATAATGAATTAATTTCGGTACTTGACAAATATATACTTAATGGTATAGCATTTAATACTTGAAGGAAAAACCAAACAAATTATAGGGAAAATAGAACCAAAACTATACAATGTACTCTCTTCAGAGCTAGACAAATATAATAAAAAAAAAACAAGAAAGAAGTTATGGACCTGAATAGAATTTGAGAGACATTAGATAAAATAGATTACATATTACGTCATTAAAAACCTCACAAACAAATGCATGCTGTAAAGAAGTGAAGGAAAAACATTTTCTCGTCTCTACTTAAAGGCCCAGCTTGGTCATTATAAGTATGCAATGTTTCATTTTGTGCTTCAAAATATAGACAGACAGATAGATAGATAGATAGATAGATAGATAGATAGATAGATAGATAGATATGATTTCTAAGCTACCTTCTAGCTATAAAAATTCTACATGCCACAATTCTAAAAAGAAATAGAATATAAGCTTTCTGAGAGCGTAGCCAGTCTCACTTTTGCATTTGTTTCCCCAGGACCTATAATGTTGTCCGGTACTTAATAATTGCCTGTTGAATGATTGGAGTATAACATCCATTTTAAAAGGAAATCATAGTACCACTGTACTTTGCTCTAGTAAGATTTGGGAAATTCTGCTCCATTCTTTTTTTTTTTCCAGTTATCAAACACTCATTTATTTTCTCCCTCCTACCTGCCCCTACCCATTGGGGGTGGGGGGGAAGAAATATAGAATTCTTGCATAACATAAGCATAATCAAGCAAGACAAATTTCCACTTTGGCCATATTCAAAATCCTTTCTTATTCTGCATATCAGTCTTTGTCTTGATCTCTTAATCAGTCCTTTGGAATCATGGTTGATCATTGCATTGATCAGAGTTCTCAAGACTTTCAGAATTGTTCGTTTTTACAATATTGATGTTAAAGTATAAATGGTTCTCATAATTCTGCTCTCTTCACTCTGTATCAGTTCATACAAAGTCTTCCAAATATTTCTTCACTTCTTAAAGCACAAAAACAATCCATTACATTGCATGCCATAATGTCTTCAATCTAAAATTCACCAGTTGATGATATGTAATTTTGTTAGCTGCATATTAAGGCCATTGGCAAGCTTGAAAGTATCCAAAAGGGACAAATAAGATATATATAGGAGTCTAGAAACCATATCATTCAAGAAAGCTGAAGGAACTGATGTTTAGTCTTAAGATGGGGAGACAGAGAGAAAAAAGAACAAACATCCTTAAATACTTTTAGAAATGCCATGAAGGCAAGAAAGAAATTTTTCTATATGTGGCCAGATAAAGACTGAAGAAAAATATGTTTTGGTTGGTTGTCATCTTTCACGCTTGAAGAGGACCAAACTGACACAGGTGGATAGTAAAAGAAAATACAATTTTACCACAAATGGCCAATGACTAATAATTAGAGAAATGTAAAGTACAGCAATTCTGAAGATCCATCTCATTCTGATCAAATGGTAAAGTTGACAAAAAAGGAAAATGACTGATTTTGGAGGGGCTGTGGGAAAATAGACACACTAATATACTTTTGGTAAAGGTGTAAATTGGTCCTGCCATTCTGGAAAGCAATTTGGAACTAAAACACCAAATTTCCCAAATGATGCATACCCTGTGACCTAGTAATGCCAATACCAGTGGTATACGTATATGTGTGTGTGTGTGTATACAATATATATATATATATATATATACCTATATATGTATGTGTGTGTGTGTGTGTGTATATATGTATATGTATGTGTGTGCATACACACACACACACACACACACAGTGGTAAACCAGATCTCCAACAAAAAATAAAAGTGTACACATGACACACTTTAAGATTAACCTGCATTACTAACATTTTTCTCCATCACTTTCTTACTTCTAGACAATCAACAAAACAATAAATTATACCTCAATTTTTAGCATTTGCCAATTTCTGAGGTATTAATGATCCCACTGGAAATTTAGGAGTTGTCCTTCATGAGCTGATATGAGGTAGCTCCAGCTCACCTTATGCTCCAAAGAGATCAGATACAGAGGAAAATGTCCAACATGCACAAAATCATTTATAGCAACCTTTTTTTTTTGTATTGGCAAAGACAAAAGAAAATAACCATGGCTGTCCAACAAGGAAGCAGGCTGATTGATGAGGTCATGAACGTCCTGTTGCTGTAGTTATTCAAGCTAGGAGAATGATCATTTTTCGAGGATACTGGAGAAGTGATTCCTTTATTCAATAGCAAATAAGACTTCATAACTGGTAAGGTCACACCCTAAATTGAATTTCTTTCATTAAAAGATGCAATCATCCATTTTTGCCATTTTGTATAAAGCAAAATTCATTTTCAGAAAGGTCCTGAAAACAGAGATTGGAATACCTCCTCTATATGGTACAAATATACGGTGCTTGCATTGAGAAACTTCACAGGCAGAACATAAGTACCAGATTTTGGTATATGGTGAACCTACTGTGAGCCTCTTGGGAAAAGTATATTTATTTGTGTATGTGCTATATTCACCCAAAAGAATATAATCTCTTTGAGCAAAGACTGTTTTGTTTTTGCATCATGAAGACCAAGAATAGTGTCTGGCATGTATTTGGTGCTCAGTAATGTTCAATTTAAACCCCATTCAATTCAAACCCCATTTTACCAATGAGGAACCTGAAGCCCAAAGCAGTTCATGATTTGTCCATGGTAACACAGGGTGTAAATGGAAAGGCTTTGAATCCAACTCCTCTGATCCCAAATTCAACACTGTTTTCACTACACCTTGCAGCCAACCATATGTTTGATATTCTGATGACAAAAGTATTGCCTCCTCTACCCTATACCAATACATGGAATTCTGTTTAGTTTCCGGTCTAGAAGAGAGTCCTGCTCAGGTTCTGGCAGGACGCTGGAAGAATTGGTATCATCTAATTGAACATCCTCTATCAACAAATTCCTTCTTAGCTTTTCCCAGAAAACCTCCCAAATAAATAAAGCAAGAGCTAAACTGGAGACTAGCTTTGTGGGATACAAAACACTCACTCTATCCAATAAGTGACTTCTGTCAGCTAGGGATATTGTAGGCAAAGGGAGCATTCATTAATTGAAATGTAGTTGATAGCTACTGCTACAGTAAGGAAGCCAGGCCAGCTGAGCTGTGGGTCTGCCAAGCCACAGCTGTGGACAATAAACCGGGGGGGGGGGGGGGGGGGGGGGGGGGGGGGGGGGGGGGGGGGGGGGGGGGGGGGGGGGGGGGGGGGGGGGGGGGGGGGCTCTATCAGTCTCTTTCTTTGAGATAAAAGCAATGTAACCTACCCTCCCTGGGCTGGTTTCTGTTATAGATAGAAAGGCTAGAGAGCTGATTGGCTTAGAAGGATGGAAAGCACTAAACTCCAAATAGCATTTGACCCACTTCTAGGCTTATACCCCAAAGAGATAAAATAAAGAGGAAAGGGACCCACATGTACCAAAAAACAGTACTCATAGCAATTCTTTTTACAGTGGCAAAAAACTGAAAACTAAATAGGTGCTTATCAACCGGCTTAACAAATTATGGGATGTACATACATATACGTGTATGTATGTATGTATGTATATAGGAATATTATTATGCTATAAGAAATGATGAAAGGGATAGTTTCAGAAAATCCAGGAAGACTTACATGAACTGATTGAGAGTAAAGTATTCAGAACCAAGAGATCAATTTATACAATAATAGCAGCATTGTAAAAACAAGCAACCTTGAGAGCTGTAAGAACTGTGATCAATGCAATGACCAATTATGATTCCAAAGGACTGATGATGAATTATGCTACCCAACTCTTGACAGAGAGGTTATAGAGTCAAGATGTAAAATGACATGATATTTGGAAATGGCCAACATGGGTTCTCAGGGTTAAGTGACCTGCCCTGGATCACACAACTAGTAAGTGTCAAGTGTCTGAGGTCAAATTTGAACTCAAGTCCTCCTGACTCCAGGGCCAGAGTTCTATCCCCTGTATCACCTAGCTTCCTCAGGAATTTGCTTTGCTTGACTATGTATATTTGTTACAATGGTTTGGTTTTTCTTTTTCGTCTTTTAAATTAGGAGTGAGTGAATGAGAGAAAATAATAGGTGCTTCTTAATTGAAAAACAAGATAAAATTAAATGTAGAAAGAATGGAGGAATAGCAGCACAGCTAGGTTTAGACCGCTTTGTGCTGTGATAGTGTCAATTAGATGATTCTAATGGTCCTGGATGGCTTCTGATGTGTCCTCAGTGGGACTTTTGTGCATCTGAGGGTCTCATCCATGCTTTTTAGCCACCCAAGGCCTTAGGCACAGAGAATTTTGGTGAATTTGAATTATGATGATTGTATCACAAAGTCAGCAACAGTTGTAATCTTAATAGTACCTTCTGAGCCTTTCCTTATTTTCCTGGATGTTCCTGTGTCAAAGGTCATGGGACATTGGAAGTAAGATGTCTTGGGACACTAACAATATCCTTAGGTTAAGTGGCTACTATGCAGGCAGATAACCCTGATCCATCTATGCCACCTAGAAGCTCCTACCCAGTCTGATGGCTCCTTTCTACAAGGTTTGTAACATGATCCACATATATTCCCAAAGATTAAATTTCTGACAACATATTAAATCTCTGCTACTTACATGTAATCATTTCAGTGTAACTTATTCTAGGAACAAAGACTTTTAGTTTATAATTGGTTACTTTTTTGTCATGTTATACCCTCTTTTTGTCTCAACCTCTTTCAATATTCCTTTCCTGCTCTCTACTACAAAATATTCTCTTCCCTTCTACTCTCTCATTCTCTTTATTGTCATTTATTTGAGATTTTTATCTTGATGTACTTCTTTCTGCTCTACACCAAGCTTTCCTAAATTCTTTATCTGATAAAATAATCTTCAGTTCATGATGATTCATCTTTCCCTAAGAGTTTGCACTGAAAATCATTGTTCATACATACTGTTACAGAGTGGGGCTGCCAAAGGCAGACTCTAATGCCTGTCCTCCTTCTAATGTCACCTGTTGCTTCTTAGCCCCTTCCCCGGGCAAAGGAAATGGCTAACTCTGTGTGGTTTACATTCTTATGACTACTCTTCCTGCAGGATGCCCTCGTAGCCTTCCCAAGTTTCCCTAGGCCTTTCCACATTTAGCTGCATCACAGGGACTGGCTCTATCATTGAAGAAGAATTAGACAATCTCCAAAGATCTGATGGATATTCACTCAAGGACTTAATTTCTTCAACTGCAAACTAAGCTCTAGATTTTATGATTCTTTTTCAAAATTTTTTATTTATTTAATTTTTAGTTTGTGGGATAAAACAAGCATTTCCCTAACATAGTACATTTTAAAAAAAAAGGATTGCACATGAAACTGCAAATCTATTATGTATAATTTGTTATTTTTTAATTTATCATGTAAATTTCTTTTTTTCTCTTTTTTTCTATACCCTCACCCTAGAAATGGCTATCATTAGACACAAATATGTGTATGTCTATATGTCTATATATATATATATATATATATAGGTATGTATATACATATACATATATATATGTAGGTATGTATATACATATACATATATATATATATGTAGGTATGTATATACATATACATATACATATACATATACACATACACATACACATACACATACATATACATATACACATACACATACATACATATACATATACATATACATATACATATACATATACATATACATATACATATACATATACATATACATATACACATACACATACACATACACATACACATACACATACACATACATATACATATACATATACATACACATATACACATACATACACATACACATACACACACATACACATACACACACATACACATACACATACACATACATATACATATACATATACATGTACATGTACATGTACATACACATGTACATGTACATAAAATCATTCTATACATGCTTCTATGTACCAGTTCTTTCTTAGATGCAGATCACTTCTTCCTTCATATGTCCTCTGTAGTTAATCTGGGCATTTGTAATAGTCAAAGTGACTTATTCACTTAAAGCTGTTCTTAAAACAAGATTGCTGTTACTGTATACCATGTTCTTTTGGTTCTGCCCATTTTGCTCTTCATCATTTCATGCAAATTTTTCTAAGATCCTCGAGCTCATAATTTCTTATAGCACAGTATTATTCTATCACAATCATATACATGGATGGGCAAATCTGAGTTTTCTGTTCCACCGGGAGACAAAACTACTTCCCAAGACCAATTAGAGTCTATTCATTACAGCAATGTAATCTTTCAGTTATACTCAGTTTGGCCACAGTCCCAGAGGCCTTGCTGTAGATGATGCATTTTGATAGAATCACATTCATTTTTAAACTGGGGGGGACCTTAAAGTTCAACACCCTCATGTTATAGCCTAGAGATGTCAAGTGACTTGCTCAAAGTTACTTCGCTAGTGACAGTCAGAAGTCAAACTCAGGTCTCTTTATTAATTCTAGAGTGTTTTCTCCAGCCCCACCCTCCACCATGGGGACAGCTAGATGGTGCAATGGATAGAGCACTGAGCCTAGAGTCAGGAAGGTTCATCTCTCTGAGTTCAAATCTGACCCCATACACTTAATAACTATGTGACCCTGGGCAAGTCACTTAACCCTGTCTCCTCAACTGTAAAATGAGCTGGAGAAGGGAGCAGCAAACCACAGCAGTATCTTTACCAAGAAAACCTCAAATGGAATCACAAAGAGCCAGACATAACTGAACCCCAATGTTTTCTTGATACTCTATAAATAAGTACTGTTAAGCAAAACAAATCAGCACATTAGCCATGCCTGAAAGTGTATGCCTCATTCCTTATATACAATCCACCACCTTTTTTTTTTTCAAGAAGCAAGAAGAATGCTTCCCCATCAGTTCTATGAAGTCAGGATTAGACACTAGAGCTCTTTCTATTATGTATAGCATATTTATTGGAATTTTAAAAGAAAACTCTTGTTAATCCAGGGAGAGGAATTATAATAGCAGGATTCCTGGGGTGTTGTGAGATCTTTTTGTTTTATTTTGGTCTGTTTTTTATGGGTGAAGACGGCTCCCTAGGGCTTCTACTCCAAGCCATTTCAAATTTTAACACGTGTTATTTACTAGGCTGTCCATATCAGAGATTAGGGTTAAGGAAAAGGAATGAAATAAGACAACACAGCATCAGAAAGAGAGAGTCTGAGCAATGTAAAGGACAAAATGGATAAACTCTCCTTCAGCTCAGTCCTATCAATGAAGCTTTACAGAACAATGTCTCCACAGTGATTCCAAAAGGAATCCTACTCCCATCACATGGAATAAATTATTTTAATCATTAGAAACTTTTTTGTTAATTTCAGAACAAATAAGGAAACAAATAGATACCATAATACAAGTACTATCAATATCCCCATGTTACAAAATCGGAAAGTGAATATAAGAAATTAATATGAAGAATTAGGAGAAGGATAGAAGATACATGAACAGATGCAGAATGAGAATGCGAACCAGGAAAGCACTATACATGATGACCACAACAGTGTAAATGAGAGACCAATAAGAATAACAACAACAAAAGAAACTGAATCAAGGTAATTATAAGGACCAAGCTTGGCCCTGGAGACAGGTTGTGAAAATGCACTTCCATCTTTTCTTTTTGGACAGTTTTTGGGGGGTCTATGGGAAGTATTGTATATGCTGTCAGACCCTGCTAAAATGTTGGTTGCTTTTGTTAAACTTCTTTTTTCTTTTTTCTTTGTACAAAGTACAAGGAGTAGTTTCTGGCTATGGGATGTGGAATATGTTTGAAAACTATGGTAATATGAATACAAAAGATATCAATAATATATATATATAGAGAGAGAGACAAATAGAAAGACAGACAAAGACATAAACAGAGATTTAAAAATCAAGGTTCAAAGTAACTTGCCCACATTCCCAACGCTAGCATGAAGCCAAGCTAGAACCTGAACCCTGACTCCTTGAGTCCAGGGCCCACGCTTTTTTGCCTCTTGACACCATATACTGCCTATTTGATCAAAGGCCCCAAACAGCGTTACCAACCCATATGCATCTTGTATCTCAGCTTCCTGCCACATTAAGTATTAACATGCCATTTCTCTATATCTTAAGGTTTAGGATTCTGCTCAAGCCTGCTCAAGTTTACCCTGGATCCACTTGCAGATCTGGAGATAATGCACCACTGTCACAGAGCAGGTGCCTCATAATGACAAAGATGTATGGAAGGAAGTAGAGTTTATCCTGTCGGTGACTATTCCCATGAATCATTCCGATGTGACGTCTTGATCAGATGTATTGCTCTCTGTTAACAAGCTAATGGGAGCAAGCTTGTGTGTCCCTCTTTGGTCAGGACTGCTGGAGTGAGTCTGTTAGCAAATGGGGCCAGGTTTTATTTTTAATATCACTCACCCCCCCACACATCCACACTTGTTGAAAGGTTCTCATTCACTTGTAACACTGCCTTCATTGTTCTGACTTGGTGAAGTTTGGCTTCTATCAGCCTCTGAGAGATTCCTTTCTTCCCCTATAGTGTTTTCTGTGGTCACCTGTAAATGGAGAAGCCAAACAATCTTGTAGCCCTTCCCTCTTTTCTCCTCCCTCCAATCGCTCACACCCCCACCACACAAAATAAATTGTTACAGGCATGAGAAACTTTCCTTTTTTTTTTATTTCAAGACAAATAAATAAATAAATATACTTCGTGACCACAGAACTGTGACTAATATTGGAATTTAGCAAGAAGTCAGCTCTGGTTTCATGAGACTACACTGAGAGTTTGGGAACATTTTGCTACTAAAGCCCATGATGAATGACTTTAGGAAGAAAAGATTTGGCTTTTCTTATTCCATCTTCTCTTTCTGCATTAGTTTTTTTTTTTAACTTTCGTTTTTTTTCTGACACTGATAATGAGAAGTTTCATTCAAGCATGTAGCAAACTGTTTCCTCTCCACTGACAAAGATAAGGTATCATCCTGTCAGCTCTGGCACCAAGAAGCTGCTGGACTCTTTCTGTAATCAGACTCACAGAGGGAGAGCAGAACAGGAGAAAGGCATAAATCATTTTATTTTCCTCTGAGCTGGATGGAACCAATCCCATGGGGGTAGGGGTGGGAGGTGTAGGCAGAATACATGTAGACCTACACCACCAAAGCAAAGGATGACCAATATAGATTTGGTTTGATTAAGCTCACTAAGGGCAAAGGGCTAATGAGTGAACCAGTCACAAGCATTGCCTGCTCCCTTGACCCAGGACTGGTTTGAGTTCTGCAAATGGATGTCTATTTTTAATTATTATTATAAAGTTAATAATAAAAAATGAACATGTCAGTATACAAAGAGAATAAATAACTTTGTATTCAAAATTGTGAGCTTATGTCTGATACGGTTTTTTTAAGTGTGTCTTAAATTTGCCATACATGGTAATTAACCTCCCTTTTTGTTTGTTTGCCTTTCTGAACTTCAACTATGGTGGGGAAAAGAATTCTTAACAACACACCTATCTTGAGCCATACGAGCAGTTGCTTGGTATGATAGGTAGAACCCTGGACTTGGAATCAGGAAGACATGAGTTTGAATCCTTCCTCAAACACCATCTGTATGACTCTGGGCAAATCCCTTAACTTCTATCAGCCTGTTTCCTCATCTGTAAAATGAGAATGATAATAGCACATATCTCACAGGGTTGTTGTGAAGATCAAAGGAGATGATGGATTTAAAGTGCTTTGTACACCTTAAAGCACTATGTAAATGCTAACTCTCATTATTATTTTATTCAAAGAGTTTGGGGACAGACTGACTTCTCTTGTCTACATTAAAACTGGTCCACCATCCTCAGTAGAAAAGCTGCATGCCAAGAATTCTGTCCTGCTGACAGCTCTCATTTCTCACTCCTTAGAAAGTCAAAGAAAAATTTATTTTAAAATTCTGGGGTGCTGAAGGTATGGAGTATGGCATGTGAATGCTATCTGATTAGAAAACCTTTTCACCTTCAAAGAGAAAGAGGCTGTTTGTCCAAACAGAATGAAATAAAGTGCAGAATCCTATTGGTTTAATCTTGAGACACTTTTTTTTTTACTAGGTGAAATGCCAATCCTTCCAGAAATAACCTGGTTATCACATGATGACTCTTACAGAGCTGCCAGGCCAATCTCATGTATAGACTTTGTCCATACCTGGTATGATTTGAAGATTTACCTACTAAAAATATTTCCCCCCTTAACCTGTTGGCATCCCAAATTCTGCCATTAGAAATTAATTACCTTGGGTTAAGAAATTATGTTTTATTAATGCACAATCAGCGGGGTAGTACAATAAAAATTGTTTGATTTGGTATCAAAGGACCTAGATTCAATTCCCATTTTTACTATTTAGTAGCTCTGTGACCTTGGGCAAAATCCTTACCCTCTCTCCCAAATGTAAAAAGGGGCTTAGACTAGATAACCTCTAAGATCCATTCCTGCTCTGATCCTATGACCCTTGAGAAAGGTAATGCATTGTCTTGCTGTTGATCTACAATCATATCCTTTGACACAGCAATACCACTACTAAGCCTGTAATCCAAAGAGATCAAAGAAAAAGGAAAAGGACCGATATGGGCATATATATACATACATACATACACACACACACATATGTATATATATATATATATATATATGTATTATGTATATGTGTGTGTGCGTATATATATGTATATATATATACACACAAACACATAAATGCAAATTAAAAGAATTGAGGTACCATCTCACACCTATCATATCGGCTAATATGATAGAAAAGGAAAAGGATAAATGTTGGAAGGGATGTGGAGAAATTGGGACATTAATGCATTGTTGGTGGAACTGTGAATTCATCCAGCCACTCTGGAGAGCAATTTGGAGCTATGCCCAAAGGGCTGTAAAACTGTGCATACCCTTTCATACAGAAATACCACTATTAGGTCTGTATCTCAAAGAGATTTTAAAAATGGGGAGTGGGGAACCTATTTGTACAAAAATATTTATAGCAGCTCTTTTTGTAGTGGCAAAGAAGTGGAAATTGAAGGGATGTCTATCAATTGCAGAATGGCTGAACAAGTTGTGATATATGATTTTATTGGAATACTATTGTGCTATAAGAAATGATGAACAGAATGCTTTCAGAAAAACCTGTAAAGACTTACATGGGCTGGGATTCTTGTAATCTAGCCACTGCTCAGATTTTCACAATCTAGCTAATAGCCCACGGATGTTCATATTCCTTAAGAGTCTAGATAATATGGCAAATCTTCAATAAACCTTGTTTTTGCCTGAAAGAAGGCTTGGGTCGAATTCTTTCAGGCAGGACCTGCATGTCATGATTTTGGGATTCTAGGACCCCTAACCTCAGGACCTCATCATATGGCTCCCTGCACTGGGAAAAACTGCCTATACCAAGCTCTTTACCAGCCAGGACTGGAAGGTACATAAGCCTCCCCTCTTCCCCTAATCCCTTTTCTGCCCTGCAATAGGATGGATTTCCAAGCAACTAGAAACATTTGGCTTGGAAGTGCTTTTCGGGCCTGACCTCTCAGGTCCCATTGGGTCAGACAGCTACGAGGTAGCCTGACACTCTCAGGCTCTCGGTCCAACGGTTCTGTTCAAGACCATGGATGTGGGGACACCTTCTGATTCCCTATCTGGAAGTATACACCCAATCCTCTCAGTTCTCTCAGAGCCAGGGACTTGAGAAAACTTAACATACTTCTTTGGGCTTTTGGTTTTTTTGTTTGTTTCCCAAGCTTTATTCCTAAATTCTCCTTTAAGTAGGGAGGGACTTCCAGCCCCCACACCCAATAAGGGTCAATCCTCTTCAATTCCTGAAGATTCACCTTTGGGCTGTCTTTTACAAAATTGGGAAAAATTTAGTTTCTCTAAAGAACTAAAAAAGACAAAGCTGGTATTCTTTTGCAACACCGTTTGGCCTCAGTATCACCTGGAAAATTATGAGGCATGGCTTGTTTTGGAGACATTACAGCAAAATACGCTCTCAGAGTTAGAAAGATATTGTGGCAAAGAAGGAATATTGTATGATGATCAACTGTGAATGACTTACTATTCTCAGCAATACAGTGACTCAAGACAATTCCAAAGGACTCGTGATGAAAAATGCTAACTACCTCCAAAGAAAGACCCAATAGAGTTTAAATGAAAATTGAAGCACGCTATTTTTCACTTTATTTTTTGTGGGGACTTTTAGTCTGTGGATTGTTTCACAACATGACTAAAATGGAAATTTTACGTGATTTCATACAATCATGTTTTACGTAATTGCACATTTATAAGCTATATCAGATTGTCATCTCGAAAGGGGTGGGAGAGAATTTGGAACATAAACTTTAAAAAAATGTTAAAAATTGTTTTTATATGTAATGGGGGAAAATAAAATATTATTCAAAAATATTTATAGCAACTTTTTGTGGTAGCAAAGAATTGGAAATTGAAGGGATGCCCATCAACTGGGGATTGAATGACTGAACAGATTGTGCTATATGATTGTGATGGAATACTGTTATGATATAAGTAATGATTAACAGGAGGGTTTCTGAAAAACCTAGAAAAACTTATATGAACTGATGCAAAGTGAAGTAAGAAGAACACTGGACATAATAATAACTATATCCTGTAAATATGGAAATATGTCTTGCATGATTTCACATGTATAATTGACATTACATTTCTTGTCTTCTTAATGGGTAGAGTGAGGAGTGAGGAGGAGGGAAAGAATTCAGAGCTCAAAATTTTTTAAAGATGAATGTTAAAAAATAATATATATGTGTGTGTGTGTGTGTGTGTGTGTACATATATATATGTGTGTGTGTATACATAGGTACCTTTTGCAACCTGGTTAGATGATACTTCTTAAAAGGCAAAGAATAAATAGATTGATAGATGGAGAACAGCACCCTGCAGAAAAAGGTGAGATATGGTGGCCTGGGGATCCGTAGAAGAGAACAGAACTTTTAATGGATGAAGGTAAAGGCACCTGAAAAGAAAGGTAAAAGCACCACAAAGATAAATTCCTCCTGCTTTTTAGAATGCAAGCTCATTGCAAATAGGAATTGTTTCATTCTTTATACTTCCATCCCCAGGCCCTAGTGTAATGCCAGGTATATAGATGGTGTTTAATAAATACTTATTGTTTGATTGGTACTTAGGACCATAGCATTTAGTGCTTTAAAATACATTTAAGATCATCTAATCTAATACCTATGTTTTACTGCTAAGAAAACTAAATCCCAGAAAGAGGAACTGACTTGTCTACAGTCATACAAGTAGTAGGAATAGATTTTAAACCCAGGTACTCATTCCAAATCCTCTGTTCTTTCTAGTATGCCAAATTGCCTCTAATAGCTTGCCTTTCTGGTATATTTTAATAATTTATAATTACAAGAACACTTAGACTGGAGAGTCTTAAACTTCAGTTAATGGACTTTTTAAAATTATGATAACTGTATTTCAATATATTTAGATACCTTTGTGATCCTAGATATTCTATTTTTTATACATTTAAAAACATTATTCTGGGAAGAAGTTCATAGATTTTACCAGATTGACAAAGTAGTTAACGACACAAAAAAGGTCAAGAACCCCTGAATCAGAGATAGGAACTCATTTTGCATATTAGGACCCTGAAACTCAAAGAAATTAAATGACTTGCTGATAATATTGTAGTCAGCAGAGTCGTAACTAAGGTGGAAGTGACTGAAGCTTTGCTTTATGGTACAATATTTAAAGGACATAAAATATGAAACAATGATTTTTTTAAAAGATTCTGGGAATTTTTAAAATTTGGTTACATTTGCATTTTGTCAGTACTTTCAATATTTCATTCACAAAACAATGAGGTTAGTTAAACTAGGGAGCTCCCAGATGGTGTGTTTCCTTTACCAACAATGCCCCACTGGTTAAGATCTCCTAGGTGTTCTATCTCTTTCTCTTCCCAGTTTGCAGTCAATTCTTAGAGCTGAACCTCAAATCAAGGTCTTCTGACTCCGGGTTGAATACTCTTATCACTTTTGGAGCTACCTGACAAAGATACTTTCTAATCATTTGAAACTTTCAAAGCTTTCGGGGTAGAAACTCAAAGCAAATGAAAGTGATTGGAAGCCAGCTGGAATTGTGAATAGGATTTCTTCCTTATAGGTTTCTGAGTTGCAATGAAGTTTTCAAAAACAACAACAACAAAAGCTTTCTCCTCTTCGATTTATTAGCTGATCTTTTCTAGGCTTTGTACTGTTAGTCATTTTCCCCATCCAGCCCAACAATTTTTATGTTGTTGTAGTTGTTGTTAATTTTTCGATTAATATTTATTTTCTCTCTGTAGTGATAGTGATACAAAAGTTATAGTCAAGCCCAGAGCCTGTCAGAAACACCCTATAAAAGTTTTTAAAGGGTGCCAGATGAAGCAGTGACCAGTAAAGACAAAGGGAAACATCAGTAAACTCCTTCATCAAATTCAGCATTAAATAATAAGTTGGCAAAAATTGGTCAAGGCACACAAGGGGAGCCAGAAACTCTGACCTCTCAATACCACCAGGATGGAGAAATCTAGTTTCTGGTTGATCAACACACAAAGAGAAAGGCAGAGGCACCTAAATGAGCAGTGTGTACACAGATTTTAACCCTCCAGGAGATGTCAACTTATTGAAATTTCCATCATCCTCTCAGACCCACAGCAGAAGATAATGCCATATCTGAGTATTTCCCTACAGAAATAAAGAGGGCTTGGGTTGAAACCAGACATTAGTCAACAAATATTTACTCAGTAGTACTATCTGCCAAGTGTTAGGGAAACAGAGAGAGACAAAAATGGGTTCCCGGCCTCAGAAAGCTCACATTCTAATAGAGGAGACAACTTGTAAATAACTATGGACATATAAGATATACATATATATATATATATATATACACACACACACACACACACACACACACACACACACACACACACTATATATATTTGTATATATGTGTGTATGTACATAGATAGATGATAGGATAGACTGATAAATAGATAGATGGATAGATAGATAGTAAATTGAAACTAATCTCAGTGTACTCTACAGAGGCTGTACCTGTAGGGGCTCAAGGACCTTATAGGAAGCCCAAAGACCACACAATCTTCAATACTGCATAAGGACTTGTCACAACTATAGAGAAGACAAAGCCAACTCCCAGAGGCACCTAGATTGCTTATGAATAGAGTCAGGATGATCTGAATTCATATCCAGCCTCAGACACTTACTTGCAGTGTGACCCTGGACAAATCACTCTGTCTGCCTCAGTTTCTTGAACAGTAAAATGGGGATCATAATAGCAATTACTTCTGAGGGTGGTTGTAAAAATCAAATGAGATAATGGTTGTAAAGGGACTAATATTGTGATTGACACTTAGTAGGCATTTAATAAATCTTTATTCTTTTTTCTGCGTAGATGGTAATTGTATAAGGAAACAGGGCCAAGTCTAGCATCTGAATTGGGCCACCAAAAAAAAAGTCAGAAATCTGGCACTGAGGCAGAAGTTGGGATGTGAACCCTAGCTCCCTGTCCCAGTCCAAGGTTGCTGAAGAGAGCATGGAGGCAAACAGGAACCAGACTCCTTCCAGAATTGTGGCAAAGCAGTAACAGTTCTCTTCAGACTACAGAGTAAATAGACCAGACAGATTCTGCCCACCTCATCCAAGAGCACAAGGTGAGGTTATGGGGAAAGACGTATGACCTGGCCCTAGTACCAAGTTCTAATCCAGGAACCTAGGTTGAAGACAATTAATAAACAGAAGAAAACTCCAAAAACAATGAAGAAATACTATAGGTTAAGAGAAGCCCAAAGGTAAAAGAAGCCCAAAGGTAAAAGGTGAAGAAAATTATTCTCTAAGAAGTAGAATCTTGGAGAAGAGAATGGCTTGGCCACAACAACTCTAAATATGGATTTAAAAAATAAAGCCAGATATTTTTTCAAGTGAGATTAGAGTTTATGAGAAAAAAATTGGGAAGAGAACAATTACTTTAGAACCACAGGGAGAAAACATAACCCAAGTATTTAACTATTTGAAAAACAAGATGGCACTAAAAGAACTAAATGATTCAATTAGACAATAATAAATAGAATGTGATCTCAAAAGATTTAAAAATGAAGAAAAATTTGTAAGGTATTTGCTAACAAAATCAGCTGACCTAGAAAGTAAGTCAAGGAGAGATCATTTTAGAATCAGCAGACTCTGCAAAAGCCATAACCAGATAAATAACCTGGATATCATGTTTCAAGAAATCATAATAGAAAACTATTCAGATCTTTTAGAACAAGAGGGAAAAGGAAAAATAGAAATAATTCACCTGGAAACAATCCCAAATTGGCAATACCCAAGAATATTATAGCTAATATCTGTAGCTTTTTAGTCAAAGTTTTTTTTAAAAATACCTCAAATTACCAGAAAACAAGAGTTCAAATTGTGATTACTCTTTGGCCCAACAATGTATAAATACTCCAACTATGCCTTTACCTAAAAAAGTTTTTTTAAAAAAAGAGGAAAAGAACCTACATGAACAAAAATATTTATAGCTACACTTTTTATTGTAATGAAGAAGTGGAAAAAGAATGTCCACCAAATGGGGCATAATTGAACAAACCATTGTATATGAATGTAATGGAATCTTGTGCTGTTATAATAGAATTATAGTTGTAATAAGAAAAATTAAAGATTTGAAGAAACCTGGAAAATCTTGTACAAGCTGATGTGAAGTAAGCAGAATCAGGAGACCAATTTATATCATGACTACAGTAGTGTAAAGGAAAACTACTTTGAAAGATTTAAGAACTAATTTAATACAATGACTAAATATGACTTTGGAAGATTGATGATGAAGCATAATTCTCATTTCTTGGCAGAGGGGTGATGAGCTGGAAGTACGGAATAAGAAAAATACATTTAGATGTGGCCATTATGGTATGGAAGGGAAGGGAAGGGAAGGGAAGGGAAGGGAAGGGAAGGGAAGGGAAGGGAAGGGAAGGAAGGGAAGGGAAGGGAAGGGAAGGGAATCCAAATTGAGTTGGAAAAACCACTATGATAAGAATTCCAAGGACAGCCTACATACTCCTCTTCATTTTGCAGATGAATAGCCCAAGACCCAAAGAGGTCAAATTACTTGACTAAGGTATAACCTTAGTCCTCTGATCTCATTGCCATCCCAGAGCCATAAAACAAATAATTAGAATGGAAATTATGTGTATGAAAAGGCTATATCATGATTAAGTTTGGCATAACTAGAGGTCCATTTCACGGATATATTTTGGATTTCTACATGTCCTTCAAACATTTGGGGTTTGTAAAAACTAAAACATGATCAGGATTTGCCAAAATCATATTTTTAATTTTTAAACCTCATGCTATTTTGAGGGCAATTTAATCCATATGTTTTAAATTCATTTATACTGAAAACATTGGTATTTTTTTCTAAAAGCTATAAGATGTCCAAAAAACCATGTGAACTTTTTAAATAAGCCTCCAAGAGGGATTTTTTTTTTGCTTAAAAACTGGACACTTTTTTTGCCAAGAGTAAATTAACTCAAACACCAAAAGGTTTGAGTTCAGGTTGAAACATCATATGTATGAATTTTGAGTAGGTTATAAACTTGGCAAGACATTTTCTTCTGTATTTAGCTCTTACAATCATTGGCCAAACAGTATAATCTCTTGGCTCCGTGCATTTTACATTTTAAACTGAATGAAACAGATCAGTGATTGAAGGTAATAGTGAAATGCTCCATGTCTTCCTGTAGAAAAATGAAAGCCCCAGATCCATTCTCCTAATTGTTGAAATGTTCTGATATCAGTTATCTTTGACCCAATATCTGTATTTTGAATCATAGTATCTCAGAATTAGAAGGGATCTCAGAGGCCATGTAACTTAGCTCATATCTGAAGAGCAGATGCTTCCATGATGTTCCCAACAAATAGTCCTACAGTCCCTGCTTGAAGAGTCAACGATGTGCATGTGTCGGGGGAAGGGGCAACTCACTGACTCAAGAGGTGACCCATCCCAGTTTGGGACAGCTGTAATTGTTAGCAAGATTTTCCTAATATCAAGCTGAAATTTGTATTTGTACACTCTACATTCTGCGCCCTTAATTCTGCCCTTTGCAGACAAGGACAACATCTGATCCTTCTTCCATGCAATAGCTCTTCAAGTATTTGTTGATAGTTATTGTATAGTTATTTATTGATAGTGAGATATATATATAGATATATAGATATATAGATATAGATATAGATATAGATAGATATAGATATAGAGATAGAGATAGAGATAGAGATAGAGATAGAGATAGAGATAGAGATAGAGATAGAGATAGACATAGACATAGACATAGACATAGATATAGATATAGATATAGATATAGATATAGATATAGATATAGATATAGATATAGATATAGATATAGATATAGATATAGATATAGATATAGATATAGATATAGATATAGATATAGATATAGATATAGACATATATGTAGAAGAAACCAGTAGGGTCATCTAGTTTAATGCCTTCATTTTACAAATGGCAAAACTGAGGTCCAAAAACTTAGAATTGCAAGAGACTAAAGGTCACATAATCCACAATTGTAACACTGTGTATGATAATTATCATCATGTAATCCTTTAGCTCTCAGGGAATATAATAACAAACCTCCAGAGGAGAGACAATTCTCCTGTAAAGGAAAGACAATTCACTATTATATCTTCCTTCTTCCTGAAACCTACCTAGATATCTTGGGCCTTTCTGGATAGATTTCTTTCTTAAAGACAATGCCTTAAACCTAAATTCACTCTGTCTCTCATTGGCCAACAACAGGTCCCTACCCAAGCACCATTTAATGGTTATTATTTGGGCCCTGATAGATCAGAGTGAAGGTAAATTGTAATTGTTTCTCTTGGTCGGAAACCCTAAGGTTCTTTCCCTCCCAGTTTGACTTTTTTTTTTATTAAAGGGGCCATCCCTTGTCTCACTTCTCATACAGCCCTAATCACTGAATGGGAATTCCTCACTCAAAGTGAGAATTCAGAAAGACCATAGCTTAAAAGGGCCAAGGTCTCCCACTGTATCCTGGGAAATCTCCAGTTGTCCTGATCTGTATCTGGACCCTGGACCCTGATGGCTCTGGAGGAGAGAGTGAGGCTGGTGACTTTGCATAGTCATGCCTCACTTAAATCCAATTCACTTGCAGGTCATGGCATCGTCTTCCTGATGGCATTGGCGCTCTTCAAGAACGAAGGACAAACCACAGCCACAACCATTCTCTGAGGTAGCTGAAGGATTTGGTTGTCTGCATTACCAAAAGCCTGGCTTGGTAATGAGCAATCAGGGATCCCTTATATGGGCTCAAAAAGAAAAAGTGAAAATCAAAATTTAACTTGGGGATGAGGATAGAGAATAGGTGATTGTAGCAGATTTGTCTTGACTATACTAACCCCTAAGTCCACCTCTTTTATCACTTCAACATACCCAGGCTTCTCGCTAGATAAGCAAAAAAAGTGGAGGAGCCCTTTTGTTAGGTGCAACAGGGAGAGAGATTTTTTTTTTCTACCCTCTTCATTAGCCTGAAATAGCCAACTGTGCCTAAAGAAAGGAGATGAGGAGGTGGGAGAGAAGAGGAGAAAAGGACAAAGTAAAAAGTACACAGCAGAGAACAAAATAAAATTTACAAGGAAGTGAAGAAAAGACGGACAGTTATCAACATAAGGCATGGTAATTATCATATAGGCTTTCCTGAAATAGAAATTTATTGCTATATATTTTGAATCCTGTCATACATTCTGCTGAGCACGTAACATAGTTTTTTCTTTTCTGATTTTGTATTTGTTTCTTTCTTTTTTTCTCTATTGTGTATTTAACTTTTAGTATTTAAGTCTAAAAGAAAAAAAGAAGAAGATCCTAATTCTTAGTTACTTAATATCATACAAATATTTTTTTAAGGAATTATTTTCTTAACTGATCTTTTCTACCTCCTTTTCTGTTTGGTCTATTCTGCTTTTTAAGGAGTTTTTTCTTCAGTGAATGTGTATGCCTCTTTTACCATTAGGCCAATTCTGTTTTTTAAGGTGTTATTGTTGTCAGTATTTTTTTTGCCTCTTTTACCAAGCTGTTCATTGTCATTTCATAATTTTCTTGCATCACTCTCATTTCTTTCCCGAGTTTTTCTTCTTATCTCTTTAATTCTTCCAGAATTCTTGCTGTTTTCTTTGAGGTTTTGTTTGTAGCTGTTTTCACATCGTTGTCTTCTTTTGAGTTTATGTCTTGGCCCTCCCTGCCACCATAGTGGCTTTTTAGGGTCAAGTTCTTTTTTTGCTGTTTGCTCATTTTTTCCAGCCTGTTTTCTTTTTCTTTTTCTTTTTTTTTTTTTTCTTTTTTTTTTTTTGCTTAGGAAATTGGGGTTAAGTGACTTGCCCAAGGTCACACAGCTAGTAAGTGTCAAGTGTCTGAGGTTGGATTTGAACTCAGGTCCTCCTGAGTCCAAGGCCAGAGCTCTATCCACTGCTCCACCAAGTTGCCCCCAGTCTGTTTCTTGACTTTGAACTTCATGTTAAAGTTGGGCTCTGCTCACCTGGGGCTGGGGAGGCACTGTCCCAAGCTTTAGGCATTTTCATGCGGCTATTTTCAGAGCTACTTCTAAACAAATTTTTGGTGCTTCCAAGGTAGTGTGATTCAGGGAGAGGTGTGGTCACTGTTCTCCTGGTCTGTGCTCTGGTCTTTACCCAGGAAGGGCCCTTGCTCTCTTGAAGCCTAAAGCACTAGCGCTCCTCTTGACCCTAGAACTGTGACCCAGAACTGCATATGAGCAATAGAGTTGCCGATCAGTGCCAGCTACACTCAATGCCAACAAATAGTACCCTGACTGGGGAATAGTCTGACTTCTTTCATGTTTCTGGGCTCAGAGCTCCTGAAGCTGCTGCTGCTGCTGCTGTTGCTACCACTGCATCACTGGACTCCAGGCAGGCTTCCACCCTGGTGGTGTCACAGACCTCTCCTGTGGACCTCCTAAGTTTTCTTAGGCTGGAAAAAATGTCTCATGCTGACATTTTGTTAGCTCTGCCACTCCAAAATTTGATTTGAGGCATTATTTTCAAGTTGTTTAGAGGGAGATATTGAGAGTTCAGCTGGGTTGCTGCCTCTAATCTGCCATCTTGGTTCTACCTCCAGGATTATTTCTGTGTCTTATGTAAAATCTTACTTGAAGCTATTTTTCAACTATTACTCAATGTCCTCTATACAAGGACCCATATAATAAATTCATGCTTAGCTTTAGTTCTGGCTGGTGGGGGGGAGGGAATTCTGTGTTTCCTGATGAATTTATGTGGTTTCTTTGGTCAGAAAACAAGAGCCATGTAACTTGGCACATTTTCCTGTTTTATCTTTTCATCCAGGACACTTAAAGACAAATTCATTGTTCAACCACAGTCATTGGTTTCTCTCTAGCTGGTAGCATCCACTCCTTTTGTTTCCCTTAGCTGTCTTCTGTTCTGTTTCATCCCTAAACCACAGGGCAAAAGCTACTTTTAACCTTCAAGTTGCATCAGGTCCTCCTGGAATTATAGGGAGAAGGGCTGAGCCTTTCATTTCATTAGCATAGGGAACTCCTAGGTAAGCAAACTCCCTTTATCAATGCAGATCAGAATCTTTTCTACAATCATACTAGAGAGTCACCTAGAACAGTGAGAGGTTAAGTGACTAGCCTTAGGTCTCATAGCTAGTATGTGTCAGAGGCACAGTGGATATAGCTCTGGGCCCAGAGTCAAGAAGTTCAAATTCATCCTCTGACATTCACTAGCTGCATGACTTTGGACAATTCACCCAACCTCTGTCTGCCTCAGTTTCCTCAACTGTAAAATGCAAATAATAACACCTAACTCACAAGATTGTGGTAAGGATCACATGAGATAATATTTGTAAAGTACTTAGCATAGTACCTGGCACATATTAGGTACATTATAAATGCTTGTTTCCTTCCCCTCTGTATTGACTGCACAATGTTGTTATTTTTCTTTTTTTTTCTGTTTGGAGCTAAACAGAGTGGAAATCTTTTTTCAAAAAAATTTAAAAATAAAATTAAAAAACAGATTTTTGAAAAGACATTATAAAAATTAATGGGTTATAGATTCATACAGGGTTATGATATCCTTAGTCTTTGAAGATGGCATGCTGTTTTCAGTGAACAATGATAAGGAAAAGCTCCAATTTTCTTTAGGTTGGAAGGGATAAAGGGACCCCAGTACAGAGAGAAAAGATGATGGTAGCTAGAAACTAGTAGATAACATCATGGAGCTAAGTTATAAAATTTATGGGTATAAGAAGATTGGCATTCAGCAGAGGGAGGGGGGTACCTAGCAGGATTGTACTGGATCCACAGTAGACCTGTGGAGTTACAGGAGGTAAATAACAAATATGTATTAGAGCACAAAATAATTTTATAATTTCCTTTTAGAATTCGTCCAACTGCTAATTTCCTCCTAAAATAATTTGCACTTAGCTACTTTGTATATACTTACATTTATTCACTTTACATTTATGTAAATGTACATGACTGAAACAACTGAATAACAAAAATATATATGTAAATATATTTTTATATACTTTTGTCTCTCCCATTTGAACATAAGCTCTTTGGGAGTAGGGATTGTTTCATTCCTTGCATTTTTATCCCCAGCCTAACACAGTGCCTGGTACATAGTAGGAAACTAAAAATATTTGTTAACTAAGTAATTGATTGAAATGGAGAAACATTGTAATAGAGTGAAAATACTATTGGCTTTAGTGTCAGAGGTCCCAGGTTCAAATCCTTTCTTGGCCACTACTGATAGTTACATGCAATTTATTAGAATTAGGTATAACCCTACAACCAGTCAAAGTCAATTCAGGAAGGAAAAGATATTCCCTACCAAGTCAGATGTTTATAAATTGAAATTGGCATGGCCAGAGGAGTTTGGGTCACAAGTAAACCTCCCAAAGCATGCAACGATGGAGAGTTGATTGGATGTATTGGACAAGAAGCCAGTTTTTTTCCTCCCACATCCTGCATGGAAACCCCTGGCTCCCATGAAGCAATCCATAAAATAATCCAAATGTCTGCTTAGGCTTTCCTCCTAGGAGGTGTCATTCTGCCAACAACTGGCTTATTCCACTAAGCCTGGATTTTTCTTATAATATTTTCTATTTATACAGAGAGCTCCAAATTTAATGGAAGTGAAGTCATTGCATGGACTTTAGTTGATCACTACAAGTCCAGCAGTCAGTTAGGCATGTTGTCTTATTGATGCATTGATCTCACAGAATATAGTTTTAAAGTAATTCACAATCATTGAGCACATGCCCTAGATTTGGCTGGGGCTGGAGGTGGGGCAAGTCAAGGCAGTGCAGTTCATTGGGAGCTGCATAACACAGCATTTAATGGTGAGAAAATTGCAGAAGTGCAGAGCAATTTGAAAAACGACATGAGAAAAGATCAGCATCTAAGGACTTTGTATTTGAGCCAATTCCCATGAGTGTGTCTTCATGTTGTAATGATCTACCACTCAGATTCAGCTCAGGTGATTCAAATTCAAGATCAGATGTTTCCCTACCTTTTGGAATAATCCCACTGGCAGTGGAAAATTACATCTAGAGCTAGAATTGTGTCAGTCTGATGCCATTTCAAGGAGTCTGAAAAGATGATTGACAGATATAGTGCTAAAGCTTTCTCTTCCTGAATATGATGAGAGAGGCAGCCTGATGTAGGAGAGTAATAACTCCTAGTTTAGTTGGAAATGTAGATAGATAGATAGATAGATAGATATACAGACAGACAGACAGAGACAGACAGAGACAGACAGACAGACAGACAGACAGACAGACAGACAGACAGACAGACAGACAGATAGATAGATAGATAGATAGATAGATAGATAGATAGATAGATAGATAGATAGACAGACAGGCAGATATGCTGTGGTGACTACTGAGATCCAGGTCAATCATACTGAGCGCTTCCCGAGTCATTGTCTATGATTTTTATAATTATATGAAGTTAAAATGAATACCAAATGTCTCTCTGAAAGGGAAAAGACATCCCAAAAGAACAGCCCATTGAACTGCTTTGTTGTTGTGTTGCTACTCCCCAACTCCTCCCAGGCTATGTCTGAATGAATTCCGTGGTAATGATTGAAGCCTTTCTAGTTTGGGGATCCAGAGAAAAGCCATAGACAGCAGGTTCCTGAGCAGCCAGCCTCATTCATCTAACAGCTGGTCTTCTTCCCAGAGACACTGGCCCTTGGGATGGTCATCCTGATTTACCTTTCACCAGAGATAGCTCTGGGTATTTACTCTGTTAGACTTCTATGACTATGTCCCAAGCAATGGCCTCTCCTCTGCAACTAGCATCCTTTCAGAAATAGTTTTCAATCCCTTTTTATTCTAGACAACTTTGACTTGGTACGGTCATACGTCCCAAGTGTAAAAGAAGAACTTGTCCCTGTTGGATACTGTCTTCCCCTTTGCTGAAAGAAAGCTTCAGGAACTTGAAGTTGTACAAAGTAAGGTCTCCTTGTTTCTCACCATGTTCAACAAACAGAGGCTCTTCTACATGCAAAGAAGAGGTTGCTTATGCTCCCGCTCAGCATAATAATCGTTAAATAAACATTTGGGTTTTGCATTACCACTGCTTGCATATTTGTGAACTGTAGTCACCACTGCTTGTCTCCTGATCCCCATCAAGAAGAAATATATTTCATTTTAGTGATACTGATTTACAGACAGAATGTCAGAAATGCAACTGAGCAGTGTGTGTGAGACAGGTGGACAGGAAAAAAGGAAAGCCCACTGAGCTAAGGCTTGGACTTTATGAAGAAGGCAGAAATTATTTAACAAACGCTTTAGTGGTTTCTGGTTGGGGGATGGGAGCTGGTCATAATGGGTAGGGCAAGATCACAACCAAAATAAGAAAGTGTGAATAGCAGTACTGGAAAATCACTGGATCTGTGAGTATTCCATTGCCACTATATGTTAAAAAAAATATAAGCCCTTGAATAAATATGCAGGTTGTCCCAAAAGTTTTAGTGCAGTTGGGGACACCTCATATAGGCAGTTTCTGCTTTTGCCCCTTCACTGTTTGCAGATATGTTCATTTGCTGCTCCCTAAAATACATTTGCTCTTCACTTCTCACCCTCTTAACTAGTCTCTGAACAATACCAAATGAGATAATATATATAAAATGCTTCACAAACATTAAAAAGCACTAAATTAATTTAAGCTACCATGCTCACCCTCATATTTTCCTAAAGAGCTTAATTTAGTAAAGTACTTTAGTCAGCATTTTAGCCAATACTCCTCTAGTGATTTCAATCCCCTGATCCAACAAGTGCTTTTATTAAGAACCTACTAAGTGCCAGGTACTGAGGTCAATTATGAAGACAAAAGCCAAATCATCCCTGCCCTTAAGGAGCTTCCATTCTAACAGGGGAAAGGCATAGAGACATATGGGGTTCTACAAATGGCATATGTAAGTGTATCCTAAATAGACACAAAGCAGAAACATGGTAACTTTGGAGGGAAAGGTGCTAGTAGCTGAGAATACCAAGAAAAACTTCATGCAGGAGGAAGCCTTTGAACTGAATCTGGAAGGAAAGAACAGAATATAAGAGTTGGAAGTGGGGAGCAAGGATTTCAGGCACGGGGCATAGTCAGTACAAAGAGAGATGGGAGAGGGAGCATCATGTGTGAGTTATGGCCAGTAGGTTGTTGTGGGGGTGGTGGTGGTGGTGGGTGGTGGTGGTTTGTCCTGCCTTCTCAAAGGAGAACATGACATCAGGAAGTTGATGACATGACATGCAAATGAATGGGATTTAAGTGAGGGAGGGCTGTACAAAGTCACCAGCCTCTCTTTCTCCTCCAAAACCATCTGGGTCTAGTGGCAAAATATAGATCAGAATGACCGCAGATGGCCCTGGATGCAATGGGAGATCTTGACCTTTTCAAGCTAAGGTATTTAACAGGTCTCAGTTTGACTGAGGCAACACCTATTCAGTGATTAAGGCTTAATGCCTCATTTCTTCTTACTTAACAGCCAGTAGAACCGTTCAACTGGATGGTAAAATGCATGGAGAGGAGTAACATGTAAGAAGATTGAAAAGGTAAATGATGATTCCTTCCCCTACCCCACCCTACAAAATTTAGAAATAGAGAACTACTCTTCATCTACTCCATATAAGGAATACACTACAGTTATCCCTTCCACATCATGACCTTCTCCTTCCTGGTATTGATATATCATGGGTCAGCACAAGAAATTAAATGGCAATTTTGGAGGAGTTTTTCGGAAGCCATAGATGACATGCAAAGGCCAGCAGACAACACAGAAAAAAATTAAAGTTCATAAATGCACAAAATATATGTATAGTATTATATAATATCAACATATTTTAATACTGTAAACACCCAATAAAAGAAAAAGAAATAAATCAGACTTCACCTCTGGTACAAAGAGAAAATCAAAATATTTTTTGTGCATTTTCCACATTAGAGGGGATACCACATCCCTAAACCCCATGATGTGGAAAGAATAACTGTATTAGAAAGGTGCCTAGACTTCCTGCCTTTTACTATATGAGCATAATAACCCTTGCCCTGCCACTACCATGGTCCTATTGTATATGTAAAGCACATGATGATAATGTAATAATAACAATAACTCATGCATATTTGAATAGTGCTATAAGGTTTGCAAAGTATCTTACATATGTTATCTCATTTAATATTCATTATTATGAGATAGATGAGATATAAGCTGTTATCTCCATGCTATAGGGACACTGAGGTAGAGTGACTTCCACAGGTACACACAGCTAATAAGTGTACGAGATTGGATTTGAGCTTAGATCTTCCAGTATTTTCTTTATTTTGCCATTATAACCATAAAAAAGAGAATTGTGACTAAAATGGTTTATATACATTTGGATTGCCCTGTGGTTACTTTGGATTTCCTGTCTCCATCTTCCACAGTCAAATTTCCAGTTAAGCACAGGAAATGGTACAGTAGAGCCTCAAAATAATGCTGGTGTTGGAGGACAAGAATTACATGGGAATTACAGAGTTTCTATATTCTGGGAAAAGAAAGGTGCCTATACAAGACTATGTCCTTAGGGGTTCTGAGTTGACAGACAATTGGATAGAATCCATGGAATTAGGAAATGCTTCATGGGGAGTAAGGGGGGGGGGTGTTACCTCATTATCTTTTTTCTTTAACAAATAATAGTACATAGCAACCTTAACAATGAAAATCTGTATGATTTCTGTTTATCTGGCTATTTTGCATCAAATTTCAAGTGTTTCATGGGGCTGGGTCCACTGTTTTCCATTCAGGGCCTCCTGGAAACTGCTATTTATAGGTGATGTGCTAGAGTTGAATGGTTTATCCCATCAACCGGTGTTTAAGCCTATTTCTTCTATTGCTTTTCATAATACCTAGGTAAGCTTGGGTAATTGTTTGAGTTTAACAAATGCTTCACACAATGTTAATGGGATTTTTCCAGGACTCTGAGACATACCATGAAATCTGATTAGTTTTTTTTTCCCTCCCTTTCTCTCCTAACCATAAGCAGCTGAGGAAATGCAGGCCTCCTCCCTAGGATTTACACAGAGATCCAATAATATCATGAGCAGACTAGATCTTGGGAACTAGATAATAGGTGTGTAATTATTTTGGGCACTGCTATGTCACCCAGGGAATTTCAAACCCTAAGTATTAGTGCAGCCACTGTACCCAAACAATTAGCCCCCTTTGTGACAATTTTATACCTGAAAACTGTCCAAGGAGCTGAGCCTGACAATGTTCTGTCTCAGAGAGCTCTGGCATTTATGATTTAGTGGAAAAAGCACTGAATTTAGAGTCAGGAGACCTGGATCTTTAGCTCTGTATGTCCTTGGACAAGTTATTTGACCTCTAAGACTCTCTGTGGCCTCATCCACAAAATAGGAAGAATAATACTTGGACTTTCGACGCAGGGCTACTATGAAGAAGGGGCTTAGTACATTTTAAAATGCTATGTAGATGCGTTTAAATGAAAACATCTATTTAAGATTTTAGAATCTTGGGCTCAGTGTTAGAAAGCAAATAAAGAAATTTGGTCATCAAACGATTTGGGTGGTCAGGCATTTCTCCACCTTTTTTTTTTCCATCGGAACTTCCAATGAAGAATATTCAGAATATAAACAATTTTGCATATATGTATGTGTGTGTGTATGTATATGTGCAAAATTAAAAATTTATGTATACAATTATATACATGTGTGTGGGGGTTGTTGTTGTTCAGTCATTTTTCAGTCATGTCCAACTCTTTTTGACCCCTTTTGAGGGTTTCTTCACAAAGATATGGGAGTGACTTGCCATTTCCTTCTCCAGCTCATTCTATAGATGAGGAACTAAGGAAAACAGAGTTAAGTGACTTGCCCAAGGTCACACAGGTAATAAGTGTCTGAGTCACAATTTGAACTTAGCAAGTTGTTTTCCTTACTCCAGGCCTGGCACTCTATCCATTGCTCCATCTAGCTCATATGTACATACAACACACACACACACACACACACACACACACACACACACACACACACATATATATACATACGTGCACACAAACATAAGACAACTAGCCTTTGTTTGAGGAAGACCTTGGTTCAAATCCTGCCTCTGAAAAGTACTGGCTATAATGCCTGGGGTAAGTCATTTTAACTTTTCAGGGCCCTCAAGCAGCTCTGTAAGACTATGCATCCGTAGTGAGAGAGGTTTCTTTCCTGGGAATTCCCTATACCTTTGAAATTACAGTTCCACACATTTACCTACCTACCTATGCTTCTATCCCTCTATCACATTTCTTTGACTTAAACAAGCAATTCTCCAAACTTTTGTAGGTATTATGAAGATCAATAGAAGAAACAGGCTTAAACTCTGATAGAAAAGGATAAATTATTCCAATCCAGTATACATACACACCCATGTATGTATAGATGCATGTATATGTATGTACACACTCCACCTATTCACATTCCCCATAAACAGAAGAATGAAAAAGCAGTATACTGGTGGGAAAAGGAGAGCAGGGAGCCATGAATTGTATCTTTGATTATAGAGCTGCCTACCAGCTGAGTTCAATTATAACAGGTCCTGTAAAGACAAGTATGCTTATCACAGCCCTTGCTTCTCCATGCACCAAATTTATGTGTTGGAAGGGCCTCCAACATGTGCTCTCCCTGAATTTTAAATATAATCACAATTTAAGACTTGTCACCTTAAGGGTGAGAGTGAACAGTAACATCTGCTGCAACGCTGACTAATTCCTCCTCATGACTTAGTCCCAAGATGGTCTTAAATAAGATGTGGCCCTAGCATTAAAGACCCATTCAGATGCAGCCTTACAGAAAGCCTGGTGTGAATAAAGTATGATTTATTTTTTTTCCCTAGAACAAAGGCCAATCACAATTTGATTACATGTGGAAGCACCATATCTCAAACAGTTTCTCGTTTAGAAAGACAGTGCCACCATTCGGATTTCACTAAGCATTTTCCACTGAGGAACCATGGCATTCTGAAGTCTACTGACAAATATGCTATACTGAATCCAGACCTTTTTCCATTGAAAATTCCAGCTTGTCTTATTAAAGATGACTCATTCTTTCAATAACCATTCAACAAATTGTATATCTTAAATGCCTACTACGTACATAGCATTGTGAAGGGTGGAGCATTATGTGGAACAGTCCTAACCTGCAATTTCATCCATTTAGGGAACTCGCCATATAAACTTCCTCCATGGATACTCAACAGTAACATTTCTGTAACTTGTAGTCTTAGCTAGTCGCCTGGGGCATTGAAAAGTTATGTGACTTGCCCATTACCAATCACACAACCACACGCCTCAGAGATACAATTTAAACACAGTTCTTCCTGACTCCAAGGCTAATTCTGCAGCCATTTTGTCATACACTCTATCTCTTGTGGAAAGCTTTAAAGAAATATGATAATATGATAATAACAATAATAATTTTAGTTAACATTGATATAGCCCTTACTATGTGTCAGGTACTCTGCGAAGCACTTTACAATTATTATCTTATTTGATCTGCACAAAAACCTTTGGAGGTAGATGCATTATTAGCCCCGTTCTACAGATGAGGAAACTGAGATAAAACGAGGTTAAATGATTTGCCCAAGTTAATAAATGTATGAGACCAGACCTTCCATTCCCCTATAATCCAGTTGAGGAATAAGCAATATACACATGTGAAAAGTTATATAATAATTCAAAGTAAAACACTAAAGACTCATAAAGTTAGATGGTCCAGTGGTTCTCAAAGTATAATCCATGAACTCTTAGGGATTCCTGAGACTCTTTCAAGGAGGTAGACAAGGTCAAAACTATTTTCATAATGCTAACACATTGTTCACTTATTAAGCTACTCCCTTTTCCAATTACATATCTGTATGAGGCAGGATTTTCTTTATATACTTCAACAACAACAACAACAAAATTTCCAGCAGATTAAATAAAGAAGCAGATATGAGAATTCAGCTGTCTTCTATTTAGCCAGACATTAAAGAGATTACAAACAATGCCAATCTTCTCAATAATGTTTTTGGAGGAAAATACAGTTATTTTTCACAAAAATATGTTGTGTTAATATGAAATGGTTTTATTATTATTTTCAATAAATTAATAAATATTTTTAATTTACCAGTTTTTAGTATGCAATATGAGAAATATGGGTAGATATTAGCAACATAAACAAAAGCTGTTTGGAATCCTCAATAATGTTAAGAGCATAAGGGATCCTCAATCATTTTTAAAAATTTAAAGAGTGTTAAATGGTCCTTGAGACCAAAAAGGTTGAGGATTTCTGATCAAGTCCAAGCTTGTGCCCAATGCGCCAATATCTTCTATAATATCCTTGCCTAATGATCATCCATCTTCTGCCTAAAAACTTGTTGTGTTTAAGCATCCAATAAACAGAACAGCTATTAAGTACAGTCAGAAGAGAAGGAAAGATTAACTCTGAACCTTTTCCCTTTCTACCTTCCTGCAATCTCTTTATTTCAGGATTTCTAAATCCATAATAATAACAATGTCTATTTCTTCTAAGATCATTAAGCATAAAAAAAAAAGCAAATAAATTCAGGAATTCAAAGGACCCCATCCAGGGTTTTTCTCAAGTGGTAGACCATTAAATTGCGATGACTATTTGGGAAGGAGGCATTACTTCAGCAATAAGACCCAGCACCTTTTGTATCATCAAGTTCAGAATAGGTTACTTGAGAATTATATTAATAAGGTTCTATAATTCTATTTGCTGCAAAATCTTTAGATTGCAAGATAAATATAGTGATTTTGATATATTTCTAGAAAGCTTATATTTTTTTTCAAACAACAGTTATTGATGCTTTGGTTTATAATAGAACAGATACATTTGGAGAAGTCATTCTTTGTTAATTCAGCACTCTAATGACCAGTTAAATGAATTGCAATGAAGCATTTTAAATATTAGCTTCTGAACATGGGAAGCATTTAGGAAATAGAATGTTCTCAAAAAGAAATTTTTTGGCTATAATAGCCTGATTTCTTTCTCATCGCTTAGAGTTTGTCTCATCCTGAAATTGAAAAGTGAGTAGGGAAAATTTTCATACTTTATTAAGACACAAGCCTGATGAGAACTATCTTTAACTTTGTGTCACTGATTTCTCAGAGCTCGTTTTCACTTCATGGACCTTTCTACTTCACCAGCATTATTAATATGGCAGTACTGTGATATATGAAACAGTGTTAGGTGCATTTCTAAATATGTAATTACATTATGATGGCATGGTTGCATAGGTTAATTACCAAATGAGTAAGCTACTTCATTGGGTGAAAACAATAAAATGAGAATACTTGAAAGATGTTAACTTTTAATAAACTGTTCAAATTTCACTTTTATTGTGGTCTCTGTTGATCAAAGATGCAAATTAAAACAGCTCTGAGGAACCACCTCACACCTATCAGAGTGACTAATGTAACAAAGGAAAATGTTGGATGTTGGAGATGTGGGGAAATTGGGACACTAATGCACTGTTGGTGGAGTTGTGAACTGATCCAACCATTCTGGAGAGCATTTTGGAACTATGCCCAAAGTGCTATAAAACTGTGCATACCCTTTGATCCAGCAATACCACTGCTAGCTCTGCATCCCAAAGACATCCAAAAAAGGGGATAAAGATCTATTTGTACAAAAAATATTTATAGCAGCTTTTTTTGTGGTGGCTTAGAATTGGAGATCAAAGGAACATCCATCAATTGAGGAATGGCTAAACGAGCTGTGGTATATGACTGTAATGGAATATTATTGTGTTATAAGAAATGACAAACAAGATCATTTCAGAAAGACCTGGAAAGACTTACATGAATTGATGCATAGTGAAGTAAACAGAACCAGAACAATGTTGTACACGGTAACAGCAATATTGTTCAATGGAGAATTGTGGAAGAATTAGCTATTCTCAGCAATACAATGATCCAAGACAATCCCAAAGGATTAATGATGAAACATACTATCTGCCTCCAGAGGAAGAACTGGTACTGTCTGAATACAGACTGAAGCATGCTATTTTTCACTTTCTTTCTTTCTTTCATTTTTTTCTTTTCAAGTCTTTTGTAGAAAATGACTATTATGGAAATGGTTTATGTAATTGCACGTGTACTATCTATATCAGACTGCTTACCATCTCAAAGGAGTGGGGGCAGGGATGGAGGGAGGGAGGGAATTTGGAACTCGAAACTTTAAATAAAATGTTTTTAAAATTTTTTAAAGAATAAATCATGTCCGTTACGGTTTTAGGGGTTCTATTAGGTAGCTCAGAAAATACAGTCATATACTTTGTTTTGATTTTAGCAAGGCATTCGATATCCTAAAATACAATGGATAATGTGAGCTGGACAGTATTATCATTAAGTAAAGACATACCTGGCTGAATGATTTTACCTAAGGGATACAGCCAGGGTGGCATGGGGAACTCTACTGATGCAGGTTGGCACCTTCTCTGTGATTTAAAGTCTTAGGGAATTACTTTGAGCACTAAGAGGTTAGGTGATTTGCTCAGGGTCACACAGCTAATATATGTAACTTGAACCCACATATCCTTGGTTTCAAGGCTGACTTTCTGGTCAATAAGCCATGCTGCCTCTCACTTAACTGAAGAATATTGAATAATAATGAGATCATAGATTCAGAGTTGGAAGGGACATTTGAGGCAATTAAATCTAAACTTCATTTTACAGATGAGGAAACTAAAGCCTAGAGACTCATCTTTCTGAGTTCAGATCCAGCCTTGGACACTTATTAGCTGTGTGACTCTGAGTAAGTCACTTAACCCTGTTTGCCTCAGTTTCCTCATCTGTAAAATGAGCTGGAAAAGGAAATGGCAAACTACTCCAGTGTCTTTGGATAGTGGAAATTTTTGAATACTGGATACTGGAATACCCCAAATGAGGTCACAAAGAGTCAGACATGACTAAAACGACTGTACAACATGCCTCTCTAATTTGTATCATCTTGAAGGAAAGTGTTTTTATTCATGTTGTAGGCTTTTGTTGTTAGAAATGCTTTGTTTAACGTTTAAAAACTGTCACTCAAGTGAAGATAAGAAAAGTACATTTATCAAACTTGCAGATGGCACAGACTGAAAGGAGGGACTATGTTCTTGATGACAGAATCAGGATTTGATTGGCAGGTTGGAACCTTGAGCTAAAACTATCAAGATGAAATTTAATTAGGTTAAGTAGAGTCCTGTGCTTTGATACAAAAAATCAATTAGTAAAGATTAGAATAGAGAAGACCAGACTTGAAACAATTTATGTGGAGAATATCTAAAGAATTTAATTGGTGGCAAGGTCAATATTAGTGGATAGTGGAATGTTGGTGTAAAAGAAAATAAATACAAAAAAACTTGTTGTTTTAATGCTAATGCAGTGTCCAAAATTAAGGATGCTGTATTCAAAGATGCCAAGAGTTTAGCATGATTGCATGCACTGCCTTTGGACATTTCTATCTCCCGGGAGAGAAATATCTCTAACAGGTCACTTTTATTATTAGTCTCTATTCACAAGCCTTGAATAAATAGTTCATTGGTAGTATGGTCAGTGATAATAAGTACAACAAAAAGCATTTAATAACTAATGGCTTCTGGCTCCTTCCCTGAACTATTTCTTGGTGTATGGAGCTTTCTTTATAGAAATCTAGAAGGCTCAGGGCAGCTGCGTGGCATGGTAGATAGAGCTGTGGACCTGGAGTCAGGAAGACTCATCTTCCTAAGTTCAAATCTGGCCTCAGATACTTACTAGCTGTGTGACCCTGGCAAGTCAGTTAACCCTGCTTGCCTCAGTTTCCTCATCTGTAAAATGAACTAAAGAAAGAAATGGCAAACCACTCCAATATCTTTGCCAAGAAAACCCCAAATGGGGTTACCAAGTGTTAGATATGACTGAAACAACTAAACAACAAGAAGTCTCAAGCACACTATTACTATCCTTATTAAAGCTGCTGCTATTAGGTAATTAGTATTAATTGAACTTCAAAAGTAGGGAATTTAAAGTTACAACCTGAAATTAATTTTGCAGTCTCATGCATGAGGGGCAATGTAGTGTAGCGAATAGAGAGCTGGCTCAGAGCCAGTATGACCCAGGATGTGTCATATGGGTCCAACCTCTGACACACACTGACTGTTTGACTGAGCAATATTTCAACCACTGACTGTACCCACGTAACTCTCTGAGCCTATTAAGTTGCAAAATAGATGAGCATCTGTGTTGGTAAGGAGAGTTTAGTCACTGGCCATTCCTTGCAACAATAAAATCACAGGGCCAAACTCTGTGTGTGTGTGTGTGTGTATGTGTGTGCACACATTAATAAATCTACATGAGACACTTTTGAAGTTGAATAAAAGATGCCCCAAAAGTAGGTTTAGCTCTAACGTAATTCCTATGGAAAGTGGTTATATCAAGGAGAAGATAACACCCTTACTAGCTGTGTGACCCTGCACAAGTCACTTAACCCCAATTGCCTAAAAAAAAAGAGAAGATAAAACCTTAGCTCTATGCAAGTAATAACCTATATACCTTTTTTATAAAATATATCACCCAGCAACATTCAGAAATAAACCATGCTTGCCTTACTGAGATAAACAGACAACAAATTCTAGCCAAATTACCCTGGGTTTAACTGGAGAATATTGGAGAAGCGCTAACAATGGAAAATGGGTCTTTGCATGGTCACATATTCTGTATGCCTGTATTGTTTTGTTTTTCTTTTTTACCTTGTCTAGACTTGCCAAAAATCACTTTTCTGAGGGGGGAAAGATATGATAACTTCTCCATTTTGCTGGCAAGGTCTTCCTTAGCCTTCACTCACAGTTTAATCATTTTGAAAACGACTTCTACCCACCGTCTTCCAAGATTAAGTGTGATGGCAAAGTCAATGGGGGGACAAAAAGGATCAGGCCTGAGCAAGAGAATCTCATTAAATGAAGACAGGTGACTCATTAGTTATGGTTGTTAAGTAAGAGCTCTGAAGTAAACTGATCAATGGGGATTTAGGCGAAAATGGATGTCAGCCTTTAGCATCAAATGGGTTCGCATGGTGCACTGGAAAAAGGGGTGGTTTTGGAGTCAGAAGCTCTTGGCTTGAATCCCAGCTATGCAACTTCCTACATGTGTAACCTTGGCCAATCTACATAATGTCTTTAGGACTAATTTTCCTCATTTGTAAAAAGACGGAGTTGAGCTGGATGACCTTGAAGGTCTTTTTCAGCTCCAAATCTGCAATCCTATCTGTCTATAATCCCATGATTCTGTTATCTTTATTTATCGCAACTGTTTCAACTGAACCAAATTATTTTTCACATTTAGTATTTCTTTTTCATTAACATTTCTCATTTCCCATCTGACATGAGGAAATTACTGCTTTTTTTAACTGAGCATTCTCACCAGGGATTTCTTTCCCTTCAACTTACTGCAACAGCAGAGAAGGAGCTGTTAGGTATCTGTGAGTATCCACACCATAGACCTCTTCTCCTTTAAATTAGAAAATCTGTGATTTCATCATTGCACTATTCCATGTACTTATACAGATCTAAAATCTTCTATGACTTAGGAGATGATCTGTCTTTGAGTTACTATAACTAAGAGAAATTATAACCCTATAGCTGTAGTGGTGACAAGCCTCTCTGAATTTAGGTAGACAGATCCCTAAATGACAGAAATACCATTTGTCACTAGGCTTAAACACAAAACCTTGGCAGCTTTAAGAACCCAAGGGCACCTTCTTATCGGGATGAGGTAAGAAGATGGAACATCAGTAAAAGATCATTTAGTTATCATTTATTAAATACCAACAACGAGCCAAGTATGGCACTAAAAGTTTATACCCTAGCCCCTATGCCAAAACATCATATCTGCCTAATCCCGGGTGTCAAGTGTAACATAATGTTATTGTTTTGCTCATCATTTTAGCATTCCTTTGTTGGTGAATATGTCTACAACTTGCACTTATATTTATGATTTTGGTCCCTAGAAGGTGGGTGATGTGTCAGATTCTAGAAATCACCCTATAAATATGCATTTCTATTAACATAGCTCATGAGTACCCAATGGGCTTCCAATGAACAATTAATAAGTCAATATAATGACATATTGACAAAGGTATCTGTTAATGTGGCATTGTAAAAAAAAAAAGTACTTATAACTATAAAGCATTCTTCCAACAAACCTGGGGCACCCTTTCCTATAAATTGACATAATACTGTGGGAAGAGTGGGCATAGATTTAGCAACAGTATTGGTAAGGCCAATATATAGGGAACACATGTGGCCAAGGCAACTTATAACTTTGATACTGTATGTCCTCAATGCCTTTTTCCCCATACAGAGTCCTTGACCTCACAAATTTCATCTTCGGTTCAGCATCTCTGCTGTACAGATTGCTTAGCTAGGCTTCCAGCATCTTCTCTCTACATTTAACTCTCAAATGCCAGGACCACCACTTTCTTGAGTACACAGTCTACACTCTTTTCTGCTGCAAGAGATCCTGCATCTTCAGACTCACGTAACTGCCTCTGTGTGTTCATGTCTGTCTGTAGTATTTGCCTCTACTCCCCTCCAAAACTGCTTGGCCTAAAGGGGTAGAGAAAACAAATAAATTCCATTCTCCACACTGGGTCTCAAGTAGCTTCTAGCTCCTTTAAATTGATGAATTTGTGAAGGCATTAGCAATTTTAACACCCTATGGAGGTATGACCAAATTTTTTTTTCTCTAATCCAATGTGGCTGGACCCTTAAATTTAATCAATAAAGTTGTTCACACTCCACAAAGGATTCACTAGGTGATAACAACTTAACACATTAACACCCCATGGCTTTTGTTATCTATTCTTGATATCATGTAACTTTATAGGTTATGGTGCTTGGGGAATCCACAGGAATCAATTCCCCACCCTCCCTTATAGAAAGAAACTAGGAATTTCAGATGATTCTTGGGTCAGCCCAATCTTAGCTCATTTCAAATCTAAATAACCTTAGACAAAATAAGAAAATTGGAATCCTAACCTAATGATTATGATTTATAGAGAGATTTATTTAGAAAGACAGCAATGAATTTGTAGTCTGAGGACCTGGATTTAAATACTGATTCTACCACTTACTAGCTACACAGCCTTAGGGAAAAAACACTTAATTTTTCTGGGACTCAGTTTCTTCATCTGTACAAAATTAGAGAGTTTTGAAAATTAGAAGCTCTTTTCCAGTCAGGGATCTTAGAACCAACTGCTCCCAAAATGGTTTGAGGACCTTAAAATGAACTAGATGTGGATCAAGGTAGTCTATCCAGTGTTATAGAGATTCTCATCAATTTATATTTCCAACTAAATTCTTCAATGACCTCATCCCGTGGGTAATCCTTCTAACTATGCAGAGTGTACCATATGCATACCTTTTCATACTATGTGATTCTTGTCCAAATCTTTTAGATGCCAAGGGGCATCTGTTCAACATGCTAGAGAACTTTCTCTAGTTTTCTTGCACTTCTCTGAATGCCAGTGAAATGCTCTGTTATCCCTCACTTGAGCTAATTGACTTTCCTGCCTCCTTTTTTAGCTTTATATATAAATAGTGTTATCTCTTATGCCATTTTTAGGCATACAAATCATCACTGGAAAAATGTTAGAGTTGGCTTACACCTGCCATTGTCCTGCTCTTTGCATGTCGCACAATTTTGATTCTTAAATGATTGTGATGTTGCATAATTTATAATCATTTTGTATTACCAAGAGTATATAGGTATTGAAAATTTAAGATTTTTGTGTCAGAGAACAATGTATGATCATTGAAAACTTTTCAGTTTTGCACATGCACATGCTCACTAGTTTGAAGAACAAATAATTTTCCATCTGCACTGCCTGTCCAAGATATTTGAATTGATGTAGTAACCCAATGGACTCCTCGTTCATCTGCATGTTAAAACTGGACAATAACTACTCTTCATCCACCTATGAGTAAATGTGCATATTGATTGCTAAACTGACATATTTGAGTGATTGTGGATCTCTATGAGTAGGCCCTACAATATTTTGGATCCTGATACAGTCAGCACAGTGTCATCAAAAATGAGAGCATATAGAGAATCTTGCCATCTAACAGGGATCCTTCTTCCTTTCAGAGTCTGCACAGTTATCCAAGATTGGAAAATCCCTTTGATGAACATATGTCTCCCTATTTCATGTTTTCTTGACACTGATAAGTAGAAAATTGATCAATCTGACCACTAAGCATCACTGATAGCCACTATTCTGGTCCTGTTCAACAAGATTGATCTGTCATTGATTGTCCCAATTAGTGTACCAATCTTTCCACATCCCATCCAACATTTGTCATTTATCCCTTCTATCATTTTGGCCAATCTGATAGGTTTGAGATGATATCTCAAAGTTGTTTTAATTTGCATTTCTTTCATTAATAATTATTTAGAACACTTTTTATATGACTATATATAGTTTTGATTTTCCATCAAAAAAACAACTGCCTGCTCATATCCGTGATATATTTTTAATATAAGGAACTCCATGACAGATGCCTCAATATATCTGTGAATTCACAGATATGAGTAATTCCTTCAATGATCAGATCACAATTGATCCATACTTGCCTATCCTATTTGACTCTGGTTCATATCCTCCCATAAATTTGCCATAAAGAGCACATTGGTAATTCATCATTTATCCTTCCACCTTTCCTTCTGATGAACCTATTTCCTCTTTTGCTTATTCATTTCTTCCATGACATCAGTGAAAGGCAGCATGAAAATCATCAGTCAATAGTCAATAAACATTAAGCATTTACAATGTGCTACACACTATGTTAATTGCAGAGGATACAAATAAGAAATGGAGAGACAGTCCCTGCCCCCAAGGAGCTTATAGTCTAATGGGAGAAGGCAATACATGAAAGGATCCTGAAAAGAGTTGGGGAAGGGGGGTGGACAGAGGATACGCAGAATAGATCAATTGATGGGAAATGAAGAAGCATAGCTCATAACCAACCTCAAAATCAGGGATATCTAAGTTCAAGTCCCTGGGTAACCCTGGACAAGTCACTTGACTGGAAGCAACAAGGTGTCTCAATGGACAGAGCACTGTGCCTGGAATAAAAAAGATCTGAATTCAAATATGGCCTCAGACATTACTAGTTACATGACTCTGGTCAAGTTGCCTAACCACTGTCTGCCTCAGTTTCCTCAACTGAAATGGGGATAATACCACCTACCTCTCCGGGTTATTGTGAGATAATATTTGTAAAGTACCTGGCACATAGTAGGTGCCTAATAAATGCTTATTTATTTCCTTTCTCTTCTCAGTGCCCCAGGCAACTTTCTTAGACTATAAGTTACAGAACAAGTGCAAATGTGTATGGAGAGAGTTAATTCTTCAGTAATTCCCTTTACCTCTTTGCTCCATCCCCAAATCCATGGAACAGATATATTTTTTTTGTTTATATTTTTTTGTCTTTAGGCAATTGGGGTTAAGTGACTTACCTAGGGTCACACAGCTAGTATGTGTCAAGCGTTTGGTCTGAGGCAGTATTTGAACTCAGGTCCTCCTGACTTCAGGGCCACTGCTGTATCCACTGTGCCACCTAGCTGCCCCCAAACAGATATATTTTTGCTTTGAACAAACAAGACAAAAATACAAAATGACCCTAATCTTTCATTGCCCCCTTCTCTTTCTGTAGGGAAAGATGCAGAGAGGCAGAAGAAATGGCAGAACATTTTAAGAATCAATTCATTTTTAGGCCAAAAGAAAAAGATCTTGTCCAGGGTTACCCAGGAACTTGAACTTTAGTGGAAATATGGATAACAATGTGGGAGGCATAGGGAGGTGACTTCAAAGTCAGAAAGACATAGGTTCAGTCTTGTCTTTGACAGTTATGTGACTGGCTATGTGACCCTGAACAAGCCGCTAAACCCACAATGCCCCAGACAACTCCCTAAGACCAGAAGTTACAAAGGAAGCATGGATCTGCATCTGTAAAGTTTCCTTATGTCGATAAAATCATAGGTCTTAACCATTAAAGCAGTTATCGTCAAAACCAAATTGTATTAGCAGAAGAATGGAAGGAAAAAGAGATATCAGCTATCTAACAAAATTTTTTTTTAAAAAATAGAGTATTTTTAATGGAGTTTATAGAGAAACCTGCAGCAAGTAAAAAATTAAGGTGAAGATACATTACTTAACATATGTGCTTAGGAAACCTGGTTAGAAATATTGCATGAAATTGATTTCTATCCATATTTCAGACAACATGCCTTAGTAATGGAATAGAGTGTTTATCGCAATTTGGGGGAGGGAGAATGACTTTGTTAATACTAAAAAATGAGGAGGAATTATTAGAACAAGATAGATGGCTTTAACTAAAAATAAAAATTCTCATAAAATGATATCCAAATAAAAAGAAAAATATCCTATTGAAAAAGACATTTTAGCCAATGCAACACATAAAACTTGATATATAAAACATAAAAGGGGCTGCTAAAGGTTTATAGACCTTTCCTAGTTGCTGATTTTAAGTGGGCAAAGGATAGAAAAAGGCAATTTACAAAAGAAGAAACTCAAATTATCAATACTCACTTGAAAAAAGGCTCATCTTGTATATAATTAAAGAGGTACAAATTAAAACCACTCTTAAGTACGTCATACACCAAACTGGCAGTAATATTCAAAAGCAAAGAATCGGTGTCAGCTAGGCTATGGATAAATGGGTATACTCAGTCATTGTTGATGGAATTACAAGGTAGTAGAGTCTTTTTGGAAAATTATCTGGCAGCATATAGTCAAAATTATAAAAGTAATCATACTTTTTTTTTTACCCTGTACATCCACCATTGGCTATTTACCCTGAGAAGGTTCATAAAAAGAAATTTTTAAAATTACTTTTTTCCCTGAGAATGTTCACAAAAGAAATATCTAAAATTAAATTTTCAAATATATTTTAAGGGGCATTACTTGACATTTCAAAAAACTGGGAGCCATCTACACGCCCAATAACATGGCAACGGTTAACTAAATTGTGATGCATAAAATGTAATGGAATACAATCATATTTAAAGTCAATGAGCTTGAGAACTATAAAGAAATCTGGAAGGAATTTTATGAAAGAATGCAAAGTAAAAAATAAAAAGGTAAACCGAAAGAACAGAGTATGTACTAGGTCCAACCACATAAGAAGGAAAATGAATGGAAAGAAATTGACCAAGAACCATGCTGAAGTAGAGGAAATGGTTGAAAGTTGTTTTATTGTAGACACTGAAATTAATGTATTCAAATGTGAATTTGCCAGAGAAAATTTGGTTTTATTAACATCTAATGTTGTTTATATGAATGAATTTAAAAAGAAAGCATCAGTAAGAATGATGGAAGTCATGTACACAGTAAAGAAAATAAAGAAAAGAAGACAAGAGAATTCCAAAGAAAAGCCAGAGAGAAAAAGTCTAGCTGAAGGAAAGGACCCATAAGAACTACAGGACAGATACTCTGGGGTCTTTCCCTGACCTTCTCAAAGACTCTGACTCTAATATCACTGGATCTCATCTGAAAAATTAGTTAACGTTATATTAACTTAATTCCATACAATTCTGAGAAAAATAATATCATGACTGACCAGTGCTTTGAATAACAAATGTGCAATATTGTGAAAATACGCACATATACATTTGTTTTAAGATTAGCAAATGGAAGAAACCAAAGGTGTTGTTGATCACTCCAAAACCTGATGCCTGCATACCATGAATATTTTCATTAAGAAGAAAATTGGGAGGCATTGCTTATGGATATTAAACATGATCACACTCATAAAAATGAAGTTGACTGTATCTTAATATGTAGGGAATGACTGATATCAAAGTGGAAATTGTTTCCAAATGAGCTATCTCTGTATAGTCCAATCATTGCTCAGTGAAACTATAGATAAAAATCAATACCAAAAGAATAAAAATGTCTTCATCTTTAAAGAACAGTAGCTGTTTTGACATATTTAAATAAGCTTTTGGCTGAAAAAGTGGGACGTGAATGAAAGTAAAGACATCGATTATCATTTCTTAGAAAATTTAACTGATAGAAAGCAATCATCACAATGATTGCTCAGAATAGCAAACATTTGATCGTCTTGCCAGAAAGAAAGATTATGCTGCCAAAGTTAACACCAGTTCAGAATACAAGCTCATTTACAGAACGCTGATCTGGAAAAAAGCAGGCAAAATAAGTGAGTTGGACAAAGTCTGCTCACTTCACACAGAGGAGCAGATACTGGCTACATTTACAAAACGAAATTCCACAGGTGATATTTTGGGAATTATCCAGTTTATTGGATCAGTGGACATCGCCAAATGAAATAGTTCAATCCTAGGTCAGATAACTCCCACCAAAAAAAAAAAAAAGAAAAGAAAAAAATTTCCCCAATGCCAGGTCACTTCTCACTTCACACATAGAAGCAGATATTGGCTACATTTACAAAACAAAATTCCACAGGATATATTTTGAAAATTATCCAGTTTATTGGATCAATGGACATCGCCAAATCAAATAGTTCAATCCTAGGTCAGATAACTCCCACCAAAAAAAAAAAAGAAAAGAAAAAAATTTCCCCAATGCCAGGTCACTCCTCACTTCACACATAGAAGCAGATATTGGCTACATTTACAAAACAAAATTCCACAGGATATATTTTGAAAATTATCCAGTTTATTGGATCAATGGACATCGCCAAATCAAATAGTTCAATCCTAGGTCAGATAATCCCCACCAAAAAAAAAAAAAAATGAAAAAAAAAAATTCACAATGCCAGATCACTAAGCAGAGTGTCCAGGCACAGCATAATATTGTTGCTCCTTCTTGCCTCTGGGAAAGTGTAGATGACTTGGTAGGCAAATTGACAAATTCTGTATTTGACTCTGAGCCTAAGATTTTTCTATTCTGATTTATTTATTTGGCTCTTGCATTAGCCAGTTGATTTCCAAATATTCTGTCTTTTATTTTGTAGCCAGCAAATGGAGGCTAAGTGACCAAGCGTGTCCCTCAAAAGAAAAAAAATGATGCACATGAATATAGGAAAGCATAAAATATACATATTTTCAAGGTTAAGGATAAAAGCAAAAGTAAGATGTGCCAAAAATTGAAATAGGTGCAATCCTACCTAATGTTAATTGCAGCGACGAAGGATCCATTGAAAATATAGCTACAAAGAAAAAATGTGAACAGACTGGACAAAAAAAAATCTCAAAGAGTCATTTATAAAAGATTGGGGAATGAAATTTATCTTAAGTGAAGGTGATACTGGACAGTCCTTATAAATATGCCCTTTAAAAATGAAAATGAAAGAAAATGCATTCCCAGTGACAGCCTATGAAAAAAATAGCTGAGATAATCAGAATTATCAGATAAAAGAGCTTTGGAAAATTCCTGACCCACAGTTTAACAACCTTCAGTGATTGAATATATGCTGAAGAAATTTCATGAATTCACTTTTTTTTTCCCTGATGGAGATACCCATTTTAAAATTTTGTCTTTGTTTGCTCAATGGTGCTTTTCACTATCGTAGTCATTTCTAGAGATCTCAATCTCATTAGACTGTGAGCGGGGACTGTATTTTACCTTTCTTTGTATTATCGGCACTTAGCACAGTTCCTGGCACACAGTAGGTGCTTAGTAAGGTGCTTGTTGACTAACTAACCCCATCTCATCTGTAGCACCACCTAGTGCTTGCAACAAAATAAAAATTAATTAAAACCCTCTGCAAAAGAAGGAAACAGATGCATTTGGAGGAATTCATTTGAATTTGTGAAATGAGTCTTAATTCAACTTAATCTTCTCCAAGGGAGCTTTAATTATCTCACCTTAACTCCCCAAAAGATCAGATCTTCTAGTCCGTGAAAGAGTGACAAATTTCTTTCACTTTGTCTTCACAAAGTTTGAAACTCCATAAATTGTGCTACTACTTCCAACATTATTCATCCACGTCAGCTGGGGTGAACATAAATGCTTAGTCTTTGTTTTCCTTCATAGGATCATATATCTAGGGAAGGGCTATATCTCATATATCGGTAGGGACCTGACAGTCATCTAGTCCAATCTTCTTCAATTACTTGTCACTTAACTGTTTGCCCTGTCCCATACTTAACATTATCAGCATCACCTATCTTCAATTGAAGGCAACTAGAGAGGGCAGGAATTCTATCTAAGTGATTTAGAATCAAAGGAGGTTTCCTCCAAACAGGTTGAGACTTGCCTAGCGTCACCTAGAACTAGAACCTAGAAGTGCAAGAGTGGGCACTTTAAAAATGTCATTTGATGAATGATGAGAAGAGCTAAATGACGTTATCGAAAACATCAGATCCTATAAACTGAGGGCAAATTTTTTTTTGTTTGATTTGGTAAAATAGTGCTTTCTAAGGAAAAGTTTATTTTGCTGCGATATCATGGCGAGAGTGGCGGCTTTTTCGTCAAAGAACATGAGTCTGATTCCCAGTTCTGCCACTTATTACATGCATGACCTTTGGCAAAGGAGGAAATGGACACACATTTACTAAGCTCCGACTATGCACCAGGCAGTGTGCTAAAAACTTTATCAACATTATCTCATTGGATCCCCACAAAGTGCCTGGGAGGGAGGTGCTATAATTATCTCCATTTTACAGGTGAGAAAACTGAGGCAAACAAATTAAATGACTTGCCCAGAATCATACAGCTAATGACTGGGAGTAGATTCGAATTCTGGTCCATCTGACTCTAGGCCTAGTGCTCCATCCACTGTACCACCTAACTAGCTATAAGGACCTCCATTTCCTAATCAGTAAAATGGGAGTATTAGACTAGGAGAGCTCTGAAGTTATTTTCATTTTTAAATATATGATCCTTTTATATGTATATGTGTGTATGAGTGTACATATCATCTCATTATTTTACAAGCAATCCATTATTCTTGCACAGAAGTCCTGTCATTTTTTTGAACATCATCGAAATATCTTTCCAACAATAACTATGAGAAGAGTCATTGTTGGAGTGTCTTCAGCTTTCATGGGTGACATATACCTGGGAAGGGCCCAGCTCACCTTAGTTCACTCATGAATCCTACAAAAGGACATGATTTGTGTGCCTTAAGCAATTCACAAGGATATCACCTTTATTGTTATTTTACAAATACCAGTCCATGGAAGATTCAGACAGAAGAAAACTGAACTAAGAGTTCTGAGTACTCGAGAATTTCTCATGTGTAACTCTTCACTTGGCAGTCTGCTACTTAGCACTTTCTCTGTGACTTTTTTTTGGGTGGGAGGTGGTACGTTTTTCATAATTCCCTCTCAGTAAACCACTGTAGCGACTACAGAAACCTCAACATTCACACGGCCTGTGCTCCTCACCTCCCATACTCTCCCTTGTAATTTAGCACGTTTTACGTGTGTATTTTATTTCATGCTTTTATTCATCCAAGTCTTCCCTGCCCCCATTTCAGAAGTAACAAAAGAAACTGTATCAAATCAATAAACGCTTAGCTGAGAGACAGAGGCCAATTCTACCTAGCCCTTTTGGCCCATTGGGCATAGGAGGCTTGGTGAATGTAAACCTTCAAGTCTTAAAAAAAATACTTTCTAGGTGAACATTAAGACCCAAATGAGAACTGGTTTGTCTCCCAAATCAATACTTAAAATGAAGGAACTGATGATGTTTTCATTGAGGTGGAAAGAGTGACAGCTTCTTGACAAGGGATTACCCAGAGAGAAAAAACAGTGGTAGTTCTGTTTTCACTTTTAAAGGATAGAATTAAGATAGAGAAAGGAGGGATGGGGGAGGGAGAGCTGGGAAGATAGACAGAGACCAGACTTGTCATTTTTTTTTTCCTTGTGTTTTTCTTCTGGGCTCAGTTACACACATCCCACCATGGCTAAATAAAAAGGCCTGCATGCTGCTGATGGATGGGCAATTACTTTGGTGCAAAGTCCCAGCAGTAGCTTTGGGGACCACTTGGCCAAGACCTGCATGGAGAGATGGTTGTCGACATGGATGGCCACTCAGCTCTTTCAAGTGGAATTATGGAAGGCTTTTTGGGTGCCCAAATATTACTTTTGGGTGTGGTGAGCATTTCCATCTCAGAGAAGATATTCTTGAGGTCTCTTAATAGAAGGTCATTGCCATTATGAAATCTATATCTTAAGGAAAAAAGAGAAAAAATAAAGCCCTCTGAAAATCCTTAAACTGATCTTGAGAAGGTACGATTTCAATCCCTTCCCCTTCTTGCTAGTGATTACTGCTCTGCCACTTAGACATGTGTGAGCAAGGGTGTGCTAGTAAATGTTTAACAACTGGCTCTCCAGAAAAATTAAAAGGTTTATATAGCATACGTTCAAGTTTAATATACATTATTAGCATCTTCATCACTTTCTTAAACCAAGACAATCAATAAAACAGAAAAACAAGCCATGGTTTGTAGCATTTGCTGATTTCTGAAGCACAAATGCTTACACTGACATTTTAACAATAGGCTCCCCACTTCAGTGTCCTAATCTGTTCAGTATAATGGTTAGGTTAGGTGACTGATAAAATTCGACTCTAAATCTATGATGCTATGAGCATACATGTGCCAACCTTTCTTCCTTCCCCCAATTTCCACCCTTTCCTTCAGAGGTTCCATTCCTGTAAGCCAACAGGGAGGCCTGGAAATTTTGTAAAATACCTTGACCCATAGACAGAAGACACCACTATCTCAGGAAAAAGGCTTCTCTGGTTTGGGAGCAGAGTTTTAATTCTTGCACTGACATCTAGGACCTTAGCCCTCAACTAAGCACATTAGGATTCTGGTCATTTAGCCTAAAGTATCCTAGAGCCCTGCTGCTAGGTGTGGGAAGAAGAACTCTAGGAGCATATTTTAGGTGTTTCGGTTATGTAAAAATGAGAAGAAAGAAAAAACCAAGCCTAGTTTTCTAACTCAGATTTATGATTAGGTGTCCTGGTGATTTCTAGTTATGAACAATTTACCTCAGTCAGTCAATAAGTATTTTTTTTAAGTTTTATAGAGGTAGATTTGAGTTGTCTTTTTATAATCTATTTTGTAAAATTTTCAGTTCCAAACTCTCTCCTTTCCGCAAGCCCCTCCCCCACCCATTGAGAAGGCAAGCAATAGCATACCTGTCATACAAGTGAAGTCATGCAAAGCATATTCCCACATTAGCCATTCAACAAGTATTTATCAAGCAATTACTATGTGCCAGCCACTGGGCTAAGCCTGGGAATATAAAGAAAGACCAATAATGGGGAAAAAAAAAACAGTCCCTTATCTCAGACATCACAGTCTAGTGATGGAGACAGCATGCAAACAAGCATGGAAAAACAAGACATAAAAAGACTAAATCAGAGATTACCAACCAAAGAGATACCCCACAAAAGGACTGAGTGCTGGCTATTGGATTCCAGGAATTAAATTAGATAGATTCAAGATGAATTCAATCAAGGGATCTATGGCTTAGAACCAGGAAGGGGTAAATTCAAATCCTGCCCATGACAATACTAGCTATGTAACCCTGAGCAAATCAGTCATCAAACTTAGTTCAGTCATTTTTCAATCATTTGGGATTTTCCTGGCAAAGATCCTGAAGTGGCTTGCCATTTCCTTCTTCAGTTCATTTTACAGATGAGGAAACTGAAGCAAATTGGATGAAGTAATTTTCCAAGGGTCACATAGCTAGTAAATGTCTGAGGCCAGATTTGAACTCAGGAAGATCAGCCTTCCTGACTCCAGTCCTGGTATTTTATCCACTGTGCCACCCAGCTGCCCGAATAAATATATTTTGTTGTTATTCAGTCATTTTTCAGTTATGTCTGACTCTTCATGACCCCATTTGGGATTTTCTTGGCAGAGAAACTGGAGTTGTTTACCATTTCGTTCTCCAGCTCATTTTACAGATGAGGAAACTGAGGCAAATAGGGTTAAAAAGACTTGCCCAGGGTCACACAGCTAGTAAGCATCTGAGGCCAGATTTGAACTCAGAAAGATGAGTCTTTCTGACTCCAGACTCAGTACTCTATCCACTGTGCCACCTACCTTACAAACTCAGTTATCTCATCTGTAAAATAAGTGGAGTAGAATCAATAGCCTCTTCGATCCCTTTTAGCTCTAAACCTATGATCTAGATATAAATCTATGACCCTGTGAACTTGCCAAGTCAGTCACATAAACATACAGGATGGGTTAAAAAAAGATTAAATTATTGCAATCAGATAATTGGTTCATTCTTCCTTTTCCTAAGCATCCTTCCTACTACTTTTTAAAATCTCCTTTAAGAAATCTTTTTTTATGTATTTAATTCACATTATAGGACATAATCCTATTGTGACTTTTTGTTATATTCATACTGCATTCTCAGAATATTTTTCAGTTTTTCTCTTATATGTTCTCACTTTATTATCCCCAGAAGGCAAGGATGAGAATCATTGTATATGAGTGCTGTTACATAAATTAACCATAACAAATTTAACCAATATTTATTGAGCAGCAGCTATGTGCAAAGGCCTACACTAAGTACTGAGAAAACTGCAAAGTTTATCTAGGATATAATCCAAGTGTCAGAACATCCTTCCAGAAATGAGGAACCAGGTAGAATTTGCAGAAGACCTCTCATAAAAATCTCATTGGCTCAATTCTTTTTATCACACAATAAAACCGTGGGAACCCCATTTGTCTTACTTTCTCTCCTTCAAAAAAAAACCCATCAGCTTCACTACCTCCTGGTCCGTGCAGTGCCACGCTTGATCTTTCTTTCCCTGGATACAAGGCTCCCTCAGCTAAGATATTGTTGATAATATTATAGTTATCAATGAGCATTCTTTGTTTTGTTTTGTTTTGTTTTAATAGTGGAGGAGGCATGCCGGTGAGAATAACATAGTCCTACCTCATTTGGTTCCAGCCAATACAAGAAATGTTTCAAACTAGTCACTGTTCAAGAGGGAAATTTTTATATATTCATGAGGTAAGATATTCTTTTGATTCAAAACTATGGTACACAATGAATCATTTGGATTGAACTGAGGAGGTGACTTTCTATTATTTATGGGGTAGGACCTACTGCCCTTGATTCAAAACTATCTCATTCCTTGAAAAAGAGACATCACCCTTACTGACTTTACTGAGATTGGAAGAAAGATGTTTCTTCACTACTGGAGGAAGAGCTTCTGAGAAACCACGTGAATGAGAAGGAATGTGCCAAAGCATATATGAATTACCTTTGCCAACTCCAGTAAGTGGAGCCTCACAAGCCAAGCTATATGGGAAGGGATGCAGCTAGTGGATACTGAGGACAAATTTGCCTACAAAGACAAGGACTCATGTTTCCATTGCAAGAAATTGTTTTTGCCTTCACTGAGTTCAAACTCTCCAAGTAGAATATGATACAACTACAAATGACAATAATATGCAATACAAGTGATACTAGGCAACCTGGCTAGAGTAGGAAGGCACCCTGAGGGAAAGATAGGAGATGGCATGTGCCAGGCCTGTCAAATCACCACCATCACCTCAACCTCTACTTCCTCTCTGACACCAATGGAGACAGCCAAGGACCCTGGACCAAATAGCTTCGGGAAGAGCAGTGTTTTCCAGCCCAGTCCTCATGGTCATTATCCTGGGCAACCATCCTGATACAGATGCAGCCTGGAAGCTCCTACAGAATCTACAGCTACAGCTACTCAAGATCCAGAAAAGAAAGTTCTGGCCACCAAAGTCCTTTGCGCTCTCCAATGGTTCAGACTCAGAAACTGAAATTATTTTATCAGTGGAAATGGTATTAAGGGTGATTCATTACTGTTTGCTTTGCCATTGAACCCTAAGGACCATGCAACCTTTCCATATGACTTGCAACTAAAATTGATATGTGTTGTCTCACCTTGAGATGAGAGACTGCCTTTCTTTTCTATTTTTATCCTCAGAGCTTAACATTATGCCTTGCATATATGCAAGCATCTGATGGATGGTTTTTTGATTCATTTATTCATATAATGAATCATCAAAAGCATAAAGAATGGCACCAGGGATGACAGCCTGGATAGCCCCAACATCTTCATTTCATCTTGAATTTGTTCCAACTATTTCTTCATGTTTACCTGAGTAAATTGACAGGCCTGATTGATTGAAGTGGCATCTGCTCATTAAGACTACACAGCCTGATATTTGTTTGATCCAATTACATATGAGTATACTTAATTTTTTAGCATTCTCATTGATTGAAATCAGGTAGGGGAAAAAAAATGAAGACTATTTAGGAAGACAGTATGATTAATCAATAATCAGATATTTTGAGCACCTAATATACATAAAACACTGGGCTAATTGCTGTGGGGTATACAAGGAAGAAGAAAATTTGACTTCCTCAGCATTTATTAACTACTTTGCAAAATATTTATTAAAAAAAGATAAGTAAAATCCAATAACGAATGATAAGTACTAAATGGATAGTGCTTACAATAGGTAGGTATATGTGTTCAGAAGTAGAAGATGACAGAATTTGAGAGTGGAAAGGATCCTTAGGGATCATCTAGATCCGTAGTCCTCAAATGTTTTGATTGTACAATGAAAAATAATCAACATCAACACCTTTCTTTTTTTCTCTATTGGTCTCTCTCCATCTCTCTCTCTGTCTCTCTCTCTCTGTGTCTCTGTCTGTTTCTCTCTCCCTCTCTATCTCTGTCTCTCTGTCTCTCTGTCTGTCTCTGTCTCTGTCTCTCTCTCTCTCTCTCTGTCTCTCTCCCTCTCTGTGTGTGTTTCTTTCTCTGTCTCTGTCTGTCTCTGTCTCTATCTATCTATCTATCTATCTATCTATCTATCTATCTATCTGTCTGTCTGTCTGTCTGTCTGTCCGTCTGTCTGTCGTCTGTCTATCTATCTATCTATCCATCCGTCTGTCTGTCTGTCTGTTGATCAGTCTATCTCTATCCCTCTGTTTCTGTGTGTGTATCTCTCTGTTTCTGTGTGTATGTGTGTCTCTGTCTCTGTCTATCTCTCTCCCTCTGTTTCTCTGTGTGCATCTCTTTGTTTCTCTCTGTGTGTCCCTCTGTCTCTGTCCATCTCTGTCTCTATCCAACTATCTATCTATCTATCTATCTATCTATCTATCTATCTATCTGTCTGTCTCTATCCTTCTGTCTCTCTGTATATATCTCTCTGTTTCTCTGTGTGTGTCTCTGTCTCTCTCACTGTGACTGTTTCTCACTATCCATCTCTCTCTCTCTCTCCCTCTGTCTCTGTGTGTGTATCTCTTTGTTTCCCTCTCTGTGTCTCTCTATCTGTCTCTCTTCCTGTCTCTGTGTATCTCTCTCTCTCTCTGTCTCTCTGTCTCTTTTTCTCTCTCTTCTTTCTATCTCCTTCCTGTCGTTTCCCTCCTTCTTTCATTTTCTCTCCCTCTCTTCCCCTCTCCCTTTCCTTTTCTTTCCCCTTCCCTCCCCCTCCCTCTCTCTTTCTGCTTCAGTCTTCCTTGTTCTATCCCTCCTCCCCCCTTTCTTTGTCTCTCTCTATTTTCCCTTTTCCTGCTCCCTCTCTCTCCCACTCCTTCTCTCTGTGTCTCCTTCTCCCCACCCCTGCTATCTCTCCCTCTCCTCACCCTGGCACTCTTTCACTCACTGTCACCTGCTCTTACTCTTTCCATACTACTGTATTATTAATTTTATACACTATAAAACTTACAAAAAATAACAATTAAAAAGGGATTAAATAAAGGAGAAATAATAGTTTATTCTAGATTCAATAGGGAGCCACTGGAAGTGATAAGAACTGTATCTTAAGAAAACCACATTTTGGCAACTGCTTGGAGAAAGAATTGGGGAAGAGAGGCCTAGAGCTAGGAAGGCCAAAGAGACTGCTCCTGCCATTGGCCAGGTGAGAGGTGATGAGGGCTTGAACCCAGGTGGTAGTTGTGTGAGTAGTGAAAAGGGGGGAGATTCTACAGATATAATTGGAATAAGTAACAACTACTTCACTATTATTTTGAAGATAAAAATAAGATATGTAAAATACCTCAAAGCACTATATGAATGCTATTATTGTTGTTATTGTCATGGCATAGGCTATTATTACTATTGTAGCTGTTATTGGTGTTAGTGTTTTTGTTATAGTTCTAGGCTAGTTGTTATGAGGAACACAAGGGGAATGGAAAAGATGGAGCTCTTACTCATTGGCTACTGCCCTGGACCACAGACTGTATCATCTCAAGGATGCTTTTTCAAGCCACAAGGTTATTTGGGAATTAGGCAGTGGGTCTGCTGGAGCTGGGGGGACAGGGAGGAAAAAGGAATTTTTAAAAGACGCTACAGCTCTTGCTAGTACTCGGGTAGCAATTAGGTTATAACTAATATCCTGAGGGCTTGACCTTAAACTCAAAAGAAAGGAGGTTTGGCACTTGCACAATGGAGGGAGGAAGGAAGGGCTGGGGGAAGTTGGGGGCTGACCGCATTGGCTATGTGATTGTGTTGATGAGTAGTCCCACCATTGGCTGCTCCAGGGAAAGGTAGGATGCAGCCCATCTTCCCATACTCCCACTGGTTGATCACACCTCTTGGGGTCAGTCCATGGCTCCTACTTTGGAAATCATGGATCTAGATAGCCCAGTCTATATCTGACCAAGAATTCCTGTCACAATGCCCATCAAAGGAAAATTCAAGCTTTACTTGAAGCTCTCTAGTGATGGGAGAACTGTCTCCCAAGGCAATGTCTCCTAGACAACTCTAATTGTGAGGAAGTTTTTTTTCTTTATATAAAGTGTACATATTCTTTACAACTTTAACTTGTTTCTTCCAATTCTTTCCTTTGGAGTTAAGCAAGGTAGTATCTTCCATGTGACAGCCCTTCAAATACTTGAAAACAATTTTTATTATATCCCATGCTCTCCTTTATGAAGGCTGAATGCCCTCAGTTTCTTCCCCTGCTCCCCACATGTCATGGTCTCTGATTCTCTCATCATCCTGTTTGCCTTCTGCAGAATGAGCTCCACTTTGTCACTGTCTCTCCTGAAAGCAACATATGGTCTGACCATGGCCAAGAATAGGAAAACTATCACCTTCCTCATTCTGATATTGTGCCTCTGTTAAGAAAGCCTAAGATCATATTGGTTTTTTCCTCTGGTTCCTATGTCATGATTTTTAGTCATTTGACCTCCCATATATTTTTCCATATGAAATATTGTTAGCCACCCTTCAGTCATCTTGTATTTATGAAGATTTTTTAACCCAATGGAAGAACTTTCATTTACCACTGTCATATTTCATCACATTATTCATTATTACATCATATTCTTTATATTACATCATATTACCAGTCACTCATTTGAGCTGGTTGAGATTTTTTCAGATCCTGATCTTGTCATCTGATATATTATTGATCCTCCCCAACTTTGTGCCTTCCTCAAATTTGACAAGCACACTTTCGATGCCTTCATTGATAAAAAATGTTAAGGAAAATAAACCAAGCAGATTCCCAGTGCACTCCACCGGAGACAGCCCTTCAATCATTCACTAATTACTCTTCGGATCCATTCACATAAGGAGTTGAACAATTCAGCTTTCTTGTTACTTTCTATTATTGTCATTCCCCCCATGCTAAGCAACAGTTTTCTCTCTTCTTTGACTCTCTTCTTGTCCCCAGTATAGATAAAAAAAAACTTTTAAATTAAAGAACTCCTTTTTGTTATCCTTAACAACCACCTTAGTTTTTACTTGGTTTCAATCCGCCTGGCACTTCTCTTTTTAATTTTTTCTGTTACTTATTCTTGCCAATTACTTTTCTTCTGTACAAGGTTTTGAAAAATCCAAGTTGATTAACAAGACTCTTGTGAAACCATTGCATTCAAGCTATTTTTAAGATCACTTCATATTGGAGAAGAGAGAGCAGATTATGATTACATCAGTAGCAACTCTGGACAAAAATATTGGCAAGTGGTAACTCACATTGCTCTTTTTCATAGACTTTCTGTATGATGAGGTAACTGAAAACTGGAAGGCTCAGCTTCTGAATGATCAAAAAGGATGGTATAGGCATAGGCCACATACCATATATCCATGTGTGTGGTCAGGGTATGGTCAGGTGTGATTGGACCTGGAAGCCACCTAAGTTGCTTTCTATACACATTTATAGGTATGTAGGCAAGCAAGTTTCAGAGATTTTAAATCAGTAGATCATTTTCCATTAATCCTGATGTCTAGCCTTGATAAAATATCATGAATAATTTACTAATTCATACCACAAGCAAAACTATAGCCATGATTTGTGTTACAGACATTCTCTGACTTATGAATGGGTTGTTTCCAAAGGTCATTTATAAATTGGTTTGAACTTCAAAGGATATTTTCCTATAAAACAATGTAATAACAGTGATATGCCTAGGACAGCTAACAAAAGCCAAGTTAGCACATAATCAATTAATAAACAAGTATTTATTAAGCACTTTTTATGTGCCAGGCACTGTAAATACAAAGACAAAAATAAAACACACCCTGCTGTCAAAGACTTTATGTTCCACTGAGGGAGATAGATAGATAGATAGATAGATAGATAGATAGATAGATAGATAGATATAGGTATATATAGGTATATATATATAGATATATAGATATATACACACACACATACATAGATACACATACATATATACATATATATACATATATACATACATATATGGAATGTCTATAAAATAAATACAAGGTAATTTTTTGGAGGGAAGTGAGGCACTAGCAGCTGGGTACTCAGGAAAGGTTTCATATTGAAGGTGTTATTTGAGGTAGACTCCAGCTATGGGGTCAGCCAGTGAAAAAGAGTATGTATGTGTGTATGGTGTATGTGTGCGTGCATGTGTGTGTGGTGTGTGTGTGTGTGTGTGCGTGTGTTATGTGTATGTGTGATGTGTGTGTACGTGTGTGTGTGTGTGTGTGTGTGTGTGCATGTGTGTGTGTGTGTGTGTATGTGTGGGTAGGAACAGCAAGAAGGCTGATTTGGCTCTACAGGGCTCTACATTGAAGACAGGAAGGGGAGTGATTTATAGTGAGGTTCTCTGAAGAGAATTTTCTTCAGCAGAAATATAACCACAAATGCTTGTCTTTGCAATCAGATTGTTCTTCTTTCCAGGCCCCCAAATCTACATAGTGTCATCAGTAACTGTCTAGTTTTAGGGCTAGGTCATCAAAGGGCTATGTGACCTTACTGCTATACACATGTATCACCCATTATGATGAATACTGATGAGAAGGATGTTTGATAAAGAGTTAGATTTACCACTGCTGTAATAACACTGTACAATGTACCTACTTTGGGAGTTTCATCATGAATTTTGGCAGTGTGGCTTAAAATTGTTTGTTCATTCAACTCTTCTGCCTACTCCATGACAATGTAGGTTCTTAACCCCATTTGTGTCATGGGCCCCTTTGGTAGCCTGCTGAAACTCATGGATCCCTTCTCAGAATAGTGTTTGTTTTTAAATGCATAAAATAAAATAACCATGAGAACAAAGGAAACCACTTATATTGGTATATAAGTTGCACAGTGGTTAGAGCACTGGGCCTGGAATCTAAAAGACATACAAGTTCAAATATGGCCCCAGACACTTAGTAGCTTGGGCAAGCCATTTAACTTTTATTTGCTTCAGTTTCTTCAACTGTAAAATGTAGATAATAATAACATGTACCTGCTAGGGTCATTAAGATCTAATGACATATTTGTAAAGCACTTAGCACAGTGCCCAGCACATAGTAGATGCTACATAAATAGCTAGCATTTATATGTGTATTAAAACACAGGTATCAAAAAAAAATTAAGTTGATAGACAGCAGGTTAAGAATTCCTTGTCTAGTAGGTCATAATCTATAGGAGATGATGCCCTACCTGACCCATTTGCCACTAAAACAAAGCAACTGATTTTTGTTTTTGTTTTGCTAGGCAATGGGGTTAAGTGACTTGCCCAGGGTCACACAGCTAGTAAGTGTTAAATATCCGAGGCCAGATTTGAACTTGGGTCCTCCTGACTCCAGGGCCAGTGCTCTATCCACTGTGCCAGCTAGCTGCCCCAAAGCAATGGCTTCGTAATGTTGATTAGATTCATGAACAAAAATTTTTTTATCATTTCCCAATCAATGACATCTTTCCCTTAAATGTGAAGGCAAGTTCCCTAGCAACAATCAAGAATGCAGCCAGTGGAGGAGCCAAAATGGTAGATTAGAGGTAGCAACTCAGTCAAACTCTCCCAATAGTCTCTTTCAAACAACTTTAAAACAATACCTCAAATCCAATTTTGGAGCAGCAGAGCCAACAAAAAGTCAAGGTAATACATATTTCCCATTTAAGAAGACTTAGGAAGTTTGCAAGAGAGGTCTCTGATGTCAAGGTAGGAGCCTAGAAACCTGGTGGGAACCTGGGGGCCTGCCAGAAGTAGGGTAGTAGCACCAGCAGTGAACCTTGTAGCCTGCCACAGCAGCAACAGAAGTAATAGCTTCAGGAATTCTCAGCCCAGAGATGGTAGGGGGTGGGTCAGACAATTGGTCAGAGATTATAGAGAACACTTTCTTGGCACTGGGTACTTCTGATGCTGATTGGCAATTCTATTGCCCATATGCAATTATGGATCACAGTTACAGGCAAGAGAAGAGCCCTTGTGGTTGATCACGAAGGATTAGGGGCCATGCTTGTGGTTCCAAGGTAGAAAGGAGCATTAGTGCTGTAGGAAAACAGGGGCCTTTCCTGGGTAAAGCCCAGATTGCAGATCAAGAGAGCAGTGAGTGCATCTCTCCCTGGATCACATCGCCTTGGAAGCATCAACAACTTGCAGACCCCCAAAACTAGCTTTGAAAACAGTAGCATGAAAAAGCCTGAATCTTAAGACTGTGCCTGTCCAGCCCCAGGTGAATAGAGCCCAACTTTAGCATGAAGTTCAAAGTCAAGAAATAGTCTGGGGAAATGAGCAAACAACAACAACAAAAAAACAAAAAAAAAAGGAAAAAAAAGGAACTTGACCACAAAAAGCTACTATGGTGGCAGGGAAGACTAAGACACAAACTCGGAAGGTAATAATATTAAAACAGCTACAACCAAAGCCTCAAAGAAAAATACTAATTAAACACAAGCCCAAGGAGAATTTTTAGGAGAGTTAAAGAAAGCAATAAGAGTGGTAGAGGAAAACTGGGGAAACAAATGAGAGTGAGGCATGAAAAATTATGAAAAGAGAATTAAAAACTTGGTAAAAGAGGCACAAAAATACGGAAGAAAACAATGCAAAAAATAAAATTGGCCTAATGTAAGAGGAACAAAAACTACTAAAGAAAAGAACTCTTCACAAAGCAGAATTGGCCAAATGGAAAAAAGAGGTATAAAAACTCACTAAAGAAAATCATTCCTTAAAAATTTGAATCGGGCAAGTCCAAGCTAATGACTCAATGAGACATCAAGAAATAACAAAACAAAGTCAAAATAATGAAAAATGGAAGTAAAATGTAAAGTTATTACATCAGAAAAAAAACTGACCTGGAAATAGATCTAGAAGAAATCATTTAAGAATCATTGGACTACCTGAAAGCCATGATCAAAAGAACAGCCTAGACATCACATTTCAGGAAATTATAAAGGAAAACAGTCCCAATATCTTAGATCCAGAGTATAAAACAGAAATTGTAAGAATCCAGCAATAACCTCCTAAAAGAGATCTCAAAATGAAAACTACCAGGACTATTCTGGTCAAATTCCAGAGCTCCTAGGTAAAGGAGAAAATATTGGAAGCAGCCAAAAATAAATAATTCAGATATCATGGCACCACAGTCAGGATCACAGAAGATTTAGTGACTTCCACATTAAAAAAAAATGGAGGGATTAGAATATGGAGCTAGGATTATAACCAATAATCACCTACCCAGCAAAAGTGAGCATAACCCTTCAGGAGAAAAACATAGACATTTAACAAAATAGGGGATTTTCGAGCATTCCTCATGAAAAGACCAGTGTTGAATATAAAATTTGTCATTCAAACATAAGACTCAAGAGAAACATAAAAAGATAAACATGAAAGAGAAATCATTAGAGACTCAATAAAGCTCAAATATTTATTTTCCTTTTTGGGAAGATAATACATGTAATTCATAAGAACTTTATCATAATTAGAACAGTTAGAATCAGTCTACGTAGACAGAAGGTACTGGTATGACTCAATTATTCAGGATGATTGCCAAAAAAAAAATGTAGTTGTGAGGGAAAAAAAAAGGATGCATTGGGAGGAAGGAAAAGGAAGGGTAGAATGGGGAAAATTATCTCACATAAAAGAGGCATGCAACAGGCAATACTTGAACCTTAGTCTCAAGACATACACGTACGCAAAAAAAGCAACTCTTTCTGTGGTGGCAAAGAATTAGAAGGTGAAGTGAGACCTAATCGATTGGGGAATGGCTGAACAAGTTGTGGCATATGATTGTGACAGAGTATTATTGTGCTACAAGAATGAAGAAGGAGATGGTTTCAAAAAAACCATGAGAAGACCTATGTGAACTGATGCAAAGTGAGAAGAACCAGGAGATCATTGTACACAGTAACAGCAATATCGTAATGATGATCAACCGTGAAAGACTTAGCTAGACTCATCAATGTAATGATCCAAGAAAATTCCGAAGTATTCATGATGAAAAAATGCTATCTACCTCCAGAAAAGAGCTGATGAAACCTGAGTGCAAACTGAAGTATAATTTTCTTACTTTATTTTTCTCACTTTTTGGCATGATACAACTAATATTAAAATATTTTTGCATGATTTCACATGTATAATTGATCTCATATTCCTTGCCTTCTCAGTGGGTAGGGGAGTGGCAAAAAGGAAGGAGAAAATTTGGAATCAGTTTTTTTAATGTTAAAAATAAGTAATAGAGAGGGAGCCAAGATGGCAGAGCAAAAGCAGTGACTTGCTTGAGCTCTCCTCCAAACCCCTGCAAATACTCATAAAAAATGGCTCTAAACAAATTCTGAAGCAGCAGAACCCACAAAAAGACAGAGTGAAACAAATTTCCAGCCCAAGACAACCTGGATGATTGATCAGAAAGGTATATCGAACCGGGCTAGGAGCGCAGCACAGCACAGCGGGGGCGCGCAGGCCTCCCGCGAACTGAATCTCTGGCAGCTGTGGCAGTTTCCAGACTCCTCAATCCACCAATGCTAAAGACAACTTAGGTCAGTAGGAAAAGTCTGTTTCTGTCGGTGCTGAGAAAGGAAGGTGGGGTTTCAGCTCCATTCCCCAAGAGCGTGGTGCTGGGGGGGCAGCTGCTTCCTGAGCTTCCGGCCCACAGACTGAGGGGGAATCCAGTGGCTGATCAGAGAGGGATTGCAGGGATCTCTTTGCCAGTGCTGAGGCAGGAATCTCTCGCTTTGCCCATGTTTGGATCTGGGCCACAGTTCTGGGCAGCGGTGCTGGGGTGAGGAGGAGTGCTGGCTTGGTGGAGCTTGTAGTGCTTGTGGTGCCCCTCATCACAGTTACAGGACAGAAAGGAGTACTTGTAGTCGCAGGCCAGGAAAGGAGTAAACACCTTGCCCCTTATCATACCACCTTGGAAGAACTGAAAATTTACAGGGCCCTACAAGTATCTCTGAAAACAGCTGTACAAACCCCCCAAAGCTTGGGACAGTACATTCTTCACATTGGAAGCAGATTCATACCTTAACAAAGAGTTTAAAACTCAAGTAATTGGCCAGGGATCATGAGCAAGCAGCGCAAAAAGAGTCAGACCATAGTATCTTACTTTGGTGAAAAAGAAGATCAAAATATACAACCAGAAGAAGACAACAAAGTCAAAGCTCCTACATCCAAAGCCTCCAAGAAAAATATGAATCAGTCCCAGGCCTTGGAAGAGCTCAAAAGGGATTTTGAGAAGCAAGTAAGGGAAGTAGAGGAAAAACTGGGAAGAGAAATGAGAGTGATGCAAGAAAATCATGAAAAACAAGTCAACAGCTTGCTAAAGGAGACCCAAAAAAATACTGAAGAAAATAACACCTTAAAAAATAGCCTAACCCAAATGGCAAAAGAGGTCCAAAAAGCCAATGAGGAGAAAAATGCCCTAAAAAGAAAAATTGGCCAAATGGAAAGGAAGTCCAAAAGATTACTGAAGAAAATACTTCCTTAAAAATTAGAATAGAGCAATTGGAAGATAGTGACTTTATGAGAAATCAAGACACTGTAAAACAAATCCAAAAGAATGAAAAATTAGAAAACAATGTGAAATATCTCATTGGAAAAACAACTGACCTGGAAAATAGATCCAGGAGAGAGAATTTAAAAATTATTGGACTATCTGAAAGCCATGATCAAAAAAAGAGCCTAGACATCATCTTTCAAGAAATTATCAAGGAAAACTGCCCTGATATTTAGAACCAGAGGGTAAAGTAGAAATTGAAAGAATCCACAGATCTCCTCCTGAAAGAGATCCCCAAAGGAAAACTCCTAGGAATATTATAGCCAAATTCCAGAGTTCCCAGGTCAAGGAGAAAATATTACAAGCTGCCAGAAGGAAACAATTCAAGTACTGTGGAAACACAATCAGGATAACACAAGATTTAGCAGCTTCTACATTAAAGGACCACAGGGCATGGAATATAATATTCCGGAGGGCAAAGGAGATAGGATTACAACCAAGAATCACCTACCCAGCAAAACTGAGTATAATCCTTCAGGGGAAAAAATGGTCATTCAGTGAAATAGAGGACTTTCAAGCATTCTGATGAAAAGACCAGAGCTGAATAGAAAATTTGACTTTCAAATACAGGACTCAGTGGAACATGAAGAGGTAAACAGGAAAGAGAAATCATAAGAGACTTATTAAGATTGAACTGTTTACATTCCTGCATGGAAAGATGATATTTATAACTCATGAGACCTTTGTCAGTATTAGGGTAGTTGGAGGAAAAAATTATATGTATGTGTATAGTATATAGATAGAGGGCACAGGGTGAGTTGAAGATTAAGGGGTCATATCTGGAGAATAAAATTAAGGGATGAGAGAGGATTATACTCGGAGAAGAAGAAAGGGAGAGGTAGAATGGGGTAAATTATCTCAAAAAAAAAAAAGAAAAGTCTCTTACAGTGGAGGGGAAACAGGGGAAGGTGAGAGGGAATGAGGAATCTTATTCTCATAGGATTTGGCTTAAGGAGGAATAACATACACATTCAATTGGGTATGGAAATCTGTCTTACCCTACAGGAAAATAGGGGGAGAAGGGGACAAGAGAGCAGGGGGATGATAGAGAGGAGGGCAGATTGGGAAAGGGGTAATCAGAAGTAAATACTTCTGAGGAGGGACAGGGTCAAAAGAAAGAATAGAATAAATGGGAGGACAGGATAGGATTAAGGGAAATAGAGTTAGTTTTTCACAACATGTCTACTATGGACATAACTGCACATGTACAACCTATAATGAGTTGCTTGCCTTTTCAATGAGGGTGAGTGGGGAGGGAGGAAGAAGAAAATTTGAAACCTAAAGTTTTAAAAACATATGTTTAAAAAAATGTTTTCACACGCTACTGGGAAATAAGAAATATAGGAAATGGGGTACAGAAGTCTGTCCTGCCCTACAGGAAAATAGAAGGCAAAGGGGATAAGAGAAGGGGAGAGAGATAGAAGAGAGGACAGACTAGGGGAAGGGATATTCAGAATGCATGCCATCTTGGGGTGGGGGGAGGGGAGATGGGTGAAAATTTGGAACTCAAAAACTTGTGGAAGTGAATGTTGAAAACTAAAATAAACAAATATTGAAAACTTAAAAAATAATAAATAAATAAACAAATAAATAAGTAATATTTAAAAAAATGAACACACCCAATCTATGAGCAGCAAGAATTACAGATTCTGTATACGTTAACTGCAACAGAGCATGAAAAGTTGCATAAGGCAGAAGGTACATAAAGCTAGCATAATTTCCAGTTTCCTAAGCCCCTCTCCTAATTAATTATTTTAATTCAATTTTATTTTTATTTCCAAATTCTCTCCTTTCCTCTTCCCCCTCCCCCAACCAATGAAGAGGCAAGAAAAACAAAAGCCATTACAAGTATGTATAGTCATTGTGTTGATCAGTTACTACACACCTAATTACTTTTCAATTTAAAAGAAAACATTTATTCAAGGTCTAATATAGCACATGGCCTTGCTCTTACTGTGAGATTACCAAGATAAACACAGGCCTTGTTCTCAAGAAGTTTACGGTATAATCGAGGGCAAGGTGAAATGCACAAATAACTATGATATGAGAGAGGGTGAGGTTAATGCTAAGGAAAGGTCCAGGAAGACAAGCAGGAGAAATTTGAAGAGGAAAAGTTCATTTTCACTTGGAGGAGGAGGAGGGAAGTTGGTATTCAGGGAAAGCTTCATGAAGGAGATAAGATTCTGAGTTGGGCCTTGAAGGAATTGAGAGACAGAAGAATAACATAAGAAGAGGCATGTAAATAGAAAATAACAAGAAAATTATTGGAGACAGAGAGTAGTCTGGCTTGGATGAACCAGAGAATAGATAAAGAGTCACAGTAGAAGATAAAAATGGTCAAGTAAATTAGAAACAAATTATAGAGGCCCTAATCACCAAGGTAACTAGTTTCTTTTTGGAGCCACCTTACATTACTGAAAACTGGACATCTTGGTTTGCTTCAAAGCCCAGTTTTAGTCCAGCCTTTTGATATCCTGGCCATTGATGCTTCTAGGAGAATTACAAATAGCTAGGAGCTGATGGATGTAACTCTGGGGAGTCACAAACAGCTAGGATCTGCCTAGAAAGGATACTAGTAAAAACCCCAACCTTCAAAGGACCAAGGATACAACAGTGAGATACAACCCTACAGCTTCCTTCGGGCCCATGAAAGGCCCTGATTTGCTGCGTGGGGCTTCTTGAGAGTTCCTGCTGCTTGCGTAGCCTGAGGGGAAGGAAGTTACATGGCATTATTTATATTAGCAGTCTCCCCAGCCCCAGTGGGGCAAGAAGAGGAGAAGGGAAAAGGGGCTTAGCCCTGCTGACAGAAAAAAAATAAATAAATGTAGTTTGCTTTACCCCCAACCAGTTTTTTCTTGAAAGCCAATAGAGAAAGAAGAGAAATTGGAATGTTCCATGGAGGGATGGAATGAAACAGACAGAAAAAAGGGCCATTATAACAGAAAAAAGGACCTAACTGCCCAGAGGAGGAAAGAGGAACTGGGTAGGAAAGCTCTATCCACATGGCCCCTTCTCTTTGTCTTCCTATCTCTGGAGATAGACTTGATCTCACATACATATTTTTGTGTTATAGTCATTGAGGGACTTGTCTTTATTGCTACTTAGACATCAGCCATCTATCATGCTAGCAAAATACCTTATATTTGTGTGTGTGTGCGTGTGTGCACGTATGTGTGTGTGTGTTCACACACATGCTTAGGTGGGGTGGGGAAGCAGTGTATATTTGGAACCCAGGCCTTTCTAATTCTTTAACAAAAAAATATGAGGGGGAGAAAGGGGTTTGTTTGCTTTGTTATTTTAATACCTGCTTACCGTATAGAACCCTCTTGAGTCTTATGACTGAAATTTAGAAACATGTTTTTAAAATGAAGGAATGAAAAGACACTTATTAAGTACTTGCTATGCACTAGACATCATTCTAAGCACCAAGAATACTAAGATAAACAGTAAGGTTAGATTGTAAGCTCCTTGAAGGCAGGGAGTACCTTTTGTCTCCTTTTGTATCCCTAGCACTTAACACCATGCCTGGGACATAGTAAGTACTTAATAAATGTTTATTGATGATTGATTGAAGAGAGTCCCAGCTTACATTTTAATAGAGAATCATAACACATAAAAGGGATTGATGGACACTGAAGGAAGTTTTGGTTTGGCAAGTCAGAGGGAGAGGAAATTCATCCACAGGGCAGCCTATTGACATGCCCTTAACCAGAAGCTACAATAATAGTGGCTTCATTTTTAACAGTATATTTTAAGAAACAAACCTCTCTGTGTTTTTATTCTGAAGGCTTGCTGTTCTCATTCTTTGTCTTTCCATTGCCTCATGGCCTACAACTTTGATTTTCCTCATCACATTGGTGAAGAATAAAAAAAGAAAACAACTTGGCATAGATACCCTTGTTTGTGGTATTGTTTTTGGAAGCGAAGTTGTAAAGTGTCATGGGGCAGATGTCTTCTAGTTTCCTCTTGTACAGTAATAACTCATATTTATAAAGTGCTTAGAGGCGACATCTCTATTTTACAGGTAAAGGATTGAGGCTCAGGTAGGTAAGGTGACTTGCACAAGGTCACGTAATTAGTAAGTATCAAAGCTTGAAGTAGAAATTCACGTATCAGAATTCAAGACCAGTGTTCCCACCACTTTATAAACACAGATTCATTAATAACAGAATTTTCAGGGTTGAAAGGCACATCAGAAGTCTTCTAGTTCAACCTGTACCCATAAAAGAATCATTAGGATCCATCCTCTGCTTAAGCAGTCCAGATGAAGGGAGATCCCCTGCCTCCCAAAGCAGCTCTCTGCACTTTTAGATATCTCTGTTTTTTAGGAACTTCATTTTTTCTTTCTCCCTTGTATCAAGCCTCCATCGGCATGCCTTCCAATGGCAGGTCGTTCTTTATAAGGAGATGTTTAGAATATACCAAATCTGATCTGAAGAAATGCCTGAAATGGGGCAGGAAGAAGGAATTAGCTTTTTAAAAGTTTGAATATCAGAATTTTATTAGTTTTGATGAGATAGATGAATAGGAGAAAGAAAGAAAGAAAGAAAGAAAGAAAGAAAGAAAGAAAGAAAGAAAGAAAGAAAGAAAGAAAGAAAGAAAGAAAGAAAGAAAGAAAGAAAGAAAGAAAAGGAAAGAGAAAGAAAAAGCAAGAAAGAAAGGGAGGAAGGAAGGAAGGAAGGAAGGAAGGAAGGAAGGAAGGAAGGAAGGAAGGAAGGAAGGAAGGAAGGAAGGAAGGTGATGGATAGGTATGACAATAGATATATAAACAGAAAATATGAATTTTAGACATTTTAGTCCAAAAGGAGAAAAGTATTTGGGGTGGTGGAGTTGCAGCCAGAGCACATATTCTCTGTGGAAATGATATAGCCTTTCTCCTTCCCACCCACCCCCCCAAACTAAGATCACAAACCACTCATAGAAGCATTACCCTCTGCCTAGGAAATCTGGCAAAGTCAAAAGCGATGGTTTCACACAGCTTGGTGTGTAATATTTGAATAAGATCTTGTGTTTAAAAATTGATTTTGTATACGCCTTGTGCAAACTTCCTGGGATTAGCAGTTGTTCTAACACCCTGGGCTCAGCACAGCCATCTCAGATATCAGCGAAACGAAAGAAAATGGAGACCGCAGCATCACAATATCGTAATTCAGCAGTTGGGTAATAGGTGAAAGATGCTAATCCCAGTTGAAGGAGTTCATAAAAATGAATCCTTGCCCCCGTTGGGGTAGCGTGAGTACTGCGTCATGAATATTTATGGATGGATATAAGATGTGTTGGGAAACAGACACAGCAGGGGCCGATCTGCTGGAACAGCTGGGGATCATTTGGGTGTTAATATGTGGTTTAAAGGGACACCATTTGGATAAAAATCATATTTGAAAAGATCCATGCCTGTGTTCTAAATAATGTCTAAAGCAGATAAGATTTCAAATTTTATGTGCCCTGAAAATGTCTGCTTACTTTTGTACTACGCTCATTTTAAACAATAAAACTGAATTAAATTTCGGATTCTTTATTTTGTGGCTTGGGGGCAGACCAGCGTGTTAGGGATATGGGCAAATATTTCTGAAAAGATAATATTCATGTATTAAAAACTTTTAAATTACTTTTAAAAAAAACCTAAAATATAATTTCAAAAGTATCAGTCCATAGAATGTTCAGGAAATGGGGTATTCTGATTAATAGGATTTTCTGGTTAATTGAAAGTTGGATAAAAAATGTTTCAACACTTACGGATAATGTGCCTAAACTTTCAGTTTTCCTGCTTTAGTATCTAAAATAAAATGAAACTAAATGCTTCTTTTTTCTCAGTCATTATTCTTAACGTTAATCATCATTAGGCAACATAATAACATGTCTCTAGTTCTTTAAAGTTTTCAAAGAATTTGTTTCATTTCAACTCTGAGCAAGCAGTAGTGTTAGTATTATTCTTCCTATTTGACAAATGAGGAAACTGAGGGCCTGAGAACTCAAACTATTTGACTCAATGTGACAAAGCCACTAAGTCACACTTAGAAGTCTTGAGGTCAGGTCTACTGACTCTACAACCTGGTAGTCTAAAGGCCATGCTACCTCTGGGTATGCCATTGTAGACATAGGTATAGCATATTGATTTGAAATTATATAGACCTAAACGAGGAAGCCCAGATTGTGTTCATGTTTTGTAAAACTCAACATGACAGAGTGGATAGAGAACTAATGTCACAATCAGGAAGACAAGGGTCCAAGTCCCACATCTACACTATACTGGAGAGGTGACCCTTAACTCTTCACTTAACCTCTCAAGGTCCACAGGCAATCATAAAAGACTATAAAAGAAAAACAAAAGTGAAATAAGACTATAAGTTTTAAAATAGTTGTTGATTTGCACAGACAAAGGAAGTTTCCTGATCGGGAGTTTTCTATGCCAATGAAATCACAAGTTGGGACTACGAAATAATTAAATTAATAACTAATGATTCACATCTTAAAAGTGCTACGTATGGCTCCTACTCTACTATACTTGTTTAAACTTCTAAATCTATGATTTATTGAAATAAATCAATATTTATTGATTACTTACTATGGGTCAGGTACCATGTTAAAATAAAGAAGAGGCAAAAGACAATCCCTGCCCCCTCACAGAGCTTACAATCTAATGGGGGAGGGAACATGCAAACAAATATATACAAAGGGATCTACATACAAGATAAATAGGAAATAATTAACAGGGAAGGCACTAAAATTCAAAGAGGTTACGCAAGACTCCCAGTAAAAGATGGGATTTTAGTTGAGATTTAAAGGAAGCCAAAGAGGTTAGTAATCAGAGACAAGGAGGGAGAACGTTCAGGCATGAAGGACAGCCCTTGAAAATGCCCAGAAACTGAGAGATGGAGTGCTTTGTTAGTGAATCAAGAAGGAGGCCAGTGTCACTGGATTGAAGAGTACATGCTGGGGAGTAAAATATAAAAAGACTGGAAAAGTGGGAGGAGACTAGGTTATACAGGGTTTTGAACACCAAGAAGAGCATTTTCTATTTGATCCTGGGGGCAATAGGGAACCACTGGAGGTTTTTGAGTAGGAGAGTGACATGATCAGACATGAGCTTCAGGAAAATCACTTTAGTGGCTGAATAGAGGATGGATTGGAGTGGGGAGAGACTTGAAGCCAGCAGATCCACCAGCAGGCTATTGCAATAATCCGGGCTTGAGGTGATGAGGATCTGCGCTAGAGAGGTGGCAGTGTCAGAGGAGAGAAGGGGACCTATTCAGAAGATGTTGCAAAGGTGAAATCAAGAGGCCTTGGCAACAGCTTGGATAGAGTGAGAGATAGTGAGGAATCCAAGATGACCCTTAGGTTGCGAGCCTAACAGACTCAGGGGGTGGAGTTGTGCTCTACAGCAAAAGTTCTCATAAAAGAGCATAGTAAAAAGTAAAGGAGCAGGGTGAGTTTTGAGGGGAAAGATAAGGAGTTCCTATTTAGTCATATTGAGTTTAAAATGTCTACTAAACATCCAATTTGAGATGTCTGAAAGACAATGAGAGATGTAAGATTGGAGGTCAGCAGAGAATTGGGGCAAGTAGATTGGAGAATGATTAGCATAGAAATATTAATTAAATCCATAGGAGCTGATGAGATCACCAAATGAAGTAATTTAGAGGAAGAAGAGAAGAGAGCCCAGGAGAGAACACTGAAAAATACCTCCAGTTAGAGGCCATGATCTAGAAGAGACTCTGTCAATGGAGACAGAGAAGTGATAGATAGGAGGAGGACCAGGAGAAACTAGTGTCCCCAAAAACTTGAGAGAAGAGAGTATCAAGGAGGAGAGGGATCAGCAGTGTCAGAAGCTATAGAGAGGTCAAGGAGAATGAGGATTGAGAAAAGGCCATTGGATTTGGCCACTAAGAGATAGCTTTGGAAAGAGAAGTTTCAGTGGAATGAGAAAGTTGAAAGCTGGAATGTAAAGGGTTAAGAAGAGAGTGAGAGGAGAGGAAGTGGCAGCACCTCTTGTAGATAGCCTTTTCAAGGGAGTTAATCTCACATGTTGCTAGCTTTCAGTTATTGCTGAACAGTCCATCCAACCCTGAACTCTCCAAGGAAGATTGAATCAGTCAATAAGTATTTATTTATTAAGTGCATACTACATGCCAAGCAATGTACTAGAACCTGCCAATACAATCGTTTTTAATGAAATAGCTCCTACTCTCAAGGAGCTGACATTAGACAATAGATCAGTGGAGAAAATGTGTGTGGGGAGGTTCAGAATAAATACAAAATGAATAGGTATAGGGAGGTGTAGGGTGTGTGTGTGTGTGTGTGTGTGTGTGTGTTGTCCATATAGTTTACATGTATGTGTATCTGGATTATCAAAAAGCAGTTTGCAGAGGCATGAATCGATTCCTCTAGAGTCCTACCTTCTTGGAAGGAGACTTTGATTCTTGCCCGGATGAGATCAAGAGAAGGAGCACAAGGATAACCACTGAGATCTCCTCAGAAAAAGGATATCTGACTAGAATTATATCCATCTGCACCGCCCTTCTCCCCCCCTCCCCAAAATTGCTAGACTAAGGGAAATGATTTTTCTTAGTTCAAGCTGCTTTCCATGTCTCTATCCCTTGAAGAGGAAGGGGTAGCACAAGGGTAAATGTGAAGGCTTAATCACTTTCCACTAAATGCTAATTACACAAATGACCATCACAAATAGTGAATAGTGAGTGAACCTACTTATTCAAGCATCTAGCAACTAGAAATAAGAGAAGTAATACAGGAAAATATACCAAAGAAGGGAGGAAATCCCTGATCTCATCCAGAGGGAAATTCCCCAAAGTCTCTAGGGAGGTAGGCTGGAAATTAGACATGTTGAGGTGCTAGTTCCACTAATTCCAATCTTCTCCCCCTCTCTCTCCCTTCCCCACCTCTGTCTTTGTCTCTCTGTCTCTCTCTTTCTGTTTCTCTGTGTGTGTGTGTGTGTGTCTCTCTCTCTCCCTCTCTCTCTTTCTTTTTCTCTCTCTCAGCAAGAGTCTCCTCTCCCAAGTTCTCTCACCAACTCTGCCCCTCAAGGAGGCATACAGTGTTGTCATCACCAATGAGAAGGATATCATGCAAATGTTCTGGCCTTATCCCCATTGTTACACAGGTAAAGAAGATAGAGCTCTAATATATTGGGAGCTGAGGAAAGGTTTCCTGTAGAAGATGGTGCTTGAAATGTGTCTTAAAGGAAGTGAATGATTCTATGATGTCAGGATGCAGTACATGGAGTGTGGCCACAGCAAAGGTATGGAGACAATAGATGCAGCGTGTGAGGAACAATAAGAAGGCTTATTTGGTTTCTGTATTGTGACCAAAAAAATGTAACGTATAATGAGGCTGGAAAGATAAGTATGAGTCAAATTATGAAGGACTTTAAAATGTAAACCAAGGAGTTTTTATTTTATCCCAGAAGAAATAGGAAGGCACTAGTTAGTTGGTTTGGAGGGACAGGGGGTGTCTGGTCAGACTTCTGCATTAGAAAAGTCAGTTTGATATCCAGATGGGGGATGGATTGAAGCTAGAGTAGTAGACAAATTAGGATGTCATTGCAATAGGCAAGGGGGAAGTGAAGGCCTATACTAGGACAGTGGCAGTGTAAGTGGTCAGATGAAGGTCAGATTTGAAAGATGCTATGAAAATAGAAATGGCAAAATTTGGTAAGTGATTTGATATATGTTGTGAGGCAGAATGAAAAGTTAGGGATAACACCAATACTACGAACTAGGAAATATGAAAGAATGGCATTACTTTTGACATCATAGGGTAGTCCGGAAGAGGGGTGGACTTGAGGGAAAGCTAATGAAGAGAGTTGTCAGTGTTAACTTAAAGACCCAAAGGCTGCAGGGTACAGAAAGAAAATTTGTACTGTGCAGAAAGAAGATTAACACTGAGTCATGGATCTTTTTCATAGCTACAGACACATTGTCATTTACATACTTTCCCTTTAGGGAATGACAGTGAAAGCTAAGGTAACTGAGTCTTCAAGTGACCCAAATAAATGCTTTGACTTATGTAAACTAGCCCATGCCTAGGCCCTGAATTCACTCCAGAGAGGATTATAGCATAGAACCACAGAACCTCAGAGCTTAGAAGGTACACTAGGAGCCATCTAATTCAAGACAAAAAACCATGCATATCACATCACGAATTCCCCTCCTACCCCATTCCCATAGTGCCTACATTCCCTAGTAATTGTCCCATAGTTGGGACATAATAATTAAATAGATGATACCATTGCTTCTATACAGGACACATCAACCAACTGTCCTATGGATTAATTTGCCCTCCTTGTGATTCTTAGACAAAAACTCCCTTCTGGGCCCCAATCCTCCTATATCTGCTGTGTCCCCCTATTAGAATATAAGCTCCTTATAAACCCAAAACCCCAGCTTCTGGGATAGGAACCCACTCTTTGAAAATCATTGCTAGGAAAACTGGAAAAAAGTATGGCAGAAACTAGGCATAGACCCAAATCTCACACCATATACCAAAATAAAGTCAAAATGGGTTCATGACTTAGATATAAAGGCTGATACCATGAGTAAACTGGGAGAACAAGGAATAGTTTACCTATCAGATCTATGGAGAACAGAAGAGTTCATGATCAAACAGGAGATAGAGAACATTATGAAAAGCAAAATGGATAATTTTGATTACGTTAAATTGAAAAGTTTTTGCACAAACAAAGCCAATGCAACTAAGATTAGAAGGAAGGTAGAAAATTGGGAAAGAATATTTACAACCAGTCTCTCTGATAAAGGCCTCATTTCTAAAATATATAGAGAATTAAGACAAATTTGTAAGAACACAAGCCATTCCCCAATTGATAAATGGTCAAAGGATATGAACAGACAATTCTCAGATGAAGAAATTAAAGCCATCTATAGTGGTATGAAAAAAATGCTCTAAATCATTATTGATTACAGAAATGCAAATCAAAACAACTCTGAGGTACCATATCACACCTATCAGATTGGCCAACATGACAAAACAGGAAAATGATAAATGTTGGAGAGGATGTGGGAAAATTGGAACACTAATGCATTGTTGGTGGAGTTGTGAAATGATCCAACCATTTTGGAGAATAATTTGGAACTATGCCCAAAGGGCTACAAAAATGTGCATACCCTTTGATCCAGCAATAGCACTTCTAGGGCTATATCCCAAAGAGATCAAACAAATGGGAAAAGGAAGCACATGTACAAAAATATTCATAGCAGCTTTTTCTGTGGTGGCAAAGAATTGGAAATTGAGAGGATGCCCATCAATTGGGGAATGGCTGAGCAAGTTGTGGTATATGAATGTAATGGAATACTATTGTGCTATAAGAAATGATGAACAGGCTGACTTCAGAAAAACCTGAAAGACTTGTATAGTCTGATGCTGAGTGAAGTGAGCAGAACCAAAAGAATGTTGTACACAATAACAGCCACATTGTGCAATGACTAATACTGATAAACTTAACCCTTCCGAGCAATATAAGGATCTAAGACATCTCCAGAGGCCTCGGGATGGAAAATGCTGTCCACATCCGAAGAAAGAACTATGGAAGTCGAATTGCTATCACTTATTTTTACCTTCTGTTGAGTTTTGTTTCATTTTTCCAATGGTTCCTCCTATTGGTTTTAATTTTTACTTACAACTTCACTAATGTGAAAATATGTTTAATAGGAATGTAAATGTAAAACCTATATCAGATTGCGCGCCGTCTTAGGGAGGGTGGTGGGAAGGAAGGGGGAGAAAAATTTTCAACTCAAAAGCATATGGAAGTGATTGTTGATAAATCAATAAATTAGTAAAATTGGGGAAAAAAGAAAAAAAAGAATATAAGCTCCTTGAGGGTAGGAACTGTCTCACTTTTGCATTTGCATTCTCACCACTTACACACGGTAAGCAGTTAAATGCTTTTCCATTCATTCATTCAATAGGAGCCCATCTACAACACACCCTAAAAAGGGTACTGCAGCCCCAGATTGAAGAATTAAATTGAAAGAAAATACATTACCTCTTAAGGTGGCCCATTTGGGATAACTCTAATTCTGAGGAAGTTTTTCCTGATGTCAAAAATTGCCTCTTTGAAACTGCCACCAAACAGTTCTAGTTTTGTTCTCTGGGGCCAAGCAGAACTAGTTTAATCTCTCTTCCAACTGACAATCCTTCAGGTACGTGGTAGCAGTTGGATATATTTGAACCAGGACCCATTTCACTTTTTGCTTTAGAGTCTAACCATCTAATGTGTTAACAATCCCTTCCAGCTTTGTGAAATGGCATAATGGGAAAAGATAGCATTAGTAAGCTCAGAGGTAGCCACACCTTTATAATTCATCTGTCTTCAAAAAGTCTTTGCCTAGAAGAGTCATTTGGAGTTTCCTTCTGCTCCATCCCAGCCATTTAGCCTTTGGGTGTTCCTGTGTTAATGCTAGCTGTTGTCCACAGGTGGCAGTGATCCTTCACTGTTGCAAGAACAAAATCACCAGACTTTCCCCCAGGCCTCAGACTTGTGTACCTCTCCAGAGACCTGCAGGGGTCCTGCTCCAGAAAAAAAAAGATTCTGATTTTGAGCAAAGCTTGTTAGTCTGTTGTTATCTCACTTCTCCAGATTCTGCCCTTTCTTATAAGCTATTTTCCTTGTGAAATATTTTGGCCGTGAAATGTGCCTAGAGAGCATGGAACTGATTGATCAGCAAAGGAAAGAGGCCATCCGGTGGAATTATCAGCTCAGCCCGATGGTAGCAGGGCAGTGTGATAACACAGCTTAAAAGCATAAGTGAAAATGAATATCTTTTTTCCTTCAAGGCAGATACCAAAGATCTGTTCAAGTATATTTTTCAAATGGACACATTCAGGCTCAACCTTTAACAAGGCAATAGAAATCATTATGGAATAACAGAATTTCAATGTTGGAATGGACCCCAGCAACCATGAAACCCAAACCATAGCCAACAGAAATTTACACCATAATATACCTGGCAAATGGACATTTAATCTTTGCCTCAAGACCCTGAATGAGAGGAAACTCCTGACTTTCCAAGGCCACCATAACCAGTTTGGGACAGCTACGGTTGTTACGAAGTTCTTGCTGGCTTTTTTTTCCTGATTCAAGTGGATTTATGATCTGATCAATTTGTTAGGAACCCAGGGGCAGCTAAGTGGAACAGCGGATAGAGCACTGGCCTTGAAGTCAGGAGGATCTGAGTTCAAATCTGACCTCAGACCAGATACTTGACACTTACCAGCTGTGTGACCCTGGGCACATCACTTAACCCCAATTGCCTAAAAAATAAAAAGAAATATACAAAAAGAAAATTTTAAAAATTAAAAAGAAAATTTGTTAGGAACCCCTAGAGAGATTCTTCACCCAAGAATTTCATTTGTGAATACCTTAATTGGCAGGATCCTGGAGGATAATAGCCATAGACTAGAGTAAGGCTGATTCAGTTTTTATTAAAGATGCTCCCAATTCTGGCTATACAGGTAATCAAAAAAGTATTCTCCTAACCACACGGTTAGCAGACAGGAAAATTACAGAATGTCTGTGCATGCTCCACAGTCAACCAAGGTACTCCCATTCTATATAATTCTGACTCTTCCTGAAGCTGGCTCCTCAGCCTCTCCACACCAGGAGACACTATGTGAAGTGCTCTACACATATGTAAGACATCCATTAAAATATACAAAATAAATACAAGGCAGTCAGGGGGGTGAATAGCATTGGGGAGGATCAATGCAGAAGGTAGTTCTAGAGCTAAGTCTCTTCAAGAAAATAATTTTTAAAGATGGGAGTAGAAAGGGGACAAATTCTATGCATGGAAAATGATGGGCAGTGCAAAGATATGGAGATGGGAGATGGAGAGCCACATGTAAGAAGCATCAAGAAGGCCAAGTGGACTGGGCCATTAAGTAGAGAATGAAGAACCCTGAGTCTGGATTTTTTTTAAGTTTTGAGTTCCAAATTCTCTCTCTTCCTCCCTCCTTTCCCTTCCCACTCCCTGAGATATAGTAAGCAATCTGGTATAAATTATGCATATGCAATCATGTAAAACATTGCCATTTTAGTCATTTTGTACAAGAAAACTCAATCCCCCTCCAAAAGAAGAAAATAAAAAATGGTAAGCTTTGGTCTGTATTCAGATGACATCAGCTGTTTCTCTGGAGCTGGACAGCACTTTTCATCACAAGTCCTTCGGGATCATTTTGGATCATTGTATTGCTGAGAATAGCCAAGTCATTCACAGTTATCCATTGTACAGTGTCGCTGTTACCGTGTACAATGTTGTGGCTCTGCTCACTTTACTTTGTATCAGTTCATGTAAGTCTCTCCAGTTTTTTTCTGAAATTATCCTGCTCATCATTTCTTATAGCACAATACTATTCCATTACAATCATATACCATAACTTATTTAGCCATTCCCCAATTGATGGGCATCCTCTCAGTTTCCAATTCTTAGCCACCACAAAAAGAACTACTATAATTTTTTGCACAAATAGTTTCTTTTCCTTTTTTTTTCTTCTCTCTTTGGGATACAGACCTAGGTATTGCTGAATTGAAGTATATGCACAGCTTTCTAGCCCCTTGGGCACAGTTCCAAACTGCTTTCCAAAATGGTTGGATCATTTCACAACTCCACCAACAATACATTAGTTTTCCAGTTTTCCCACATCCCTGCCAACATTTATCATTTTCAGTTTTTGTCATATGGGACAGAAGAATTAGTAGTACCTCATTCTCACAATTATAACCCATACTTCCATAGGCCTTAAACTTTATAAAGCATTTGTTCTATGAGATAGATGGTGTCAGTGTTAGACTACCCATCCATGGAAAGTGTGTTGACAGATTGGCCAACATGACAAAACAGGAAAATGATAAATGTTAGAGAGGATGTGGGAAAATTGGAACACTAATGTATTGTTGGTGGAGTTGTGAAATGATCCAACCATTTTGGAGAACAATTTGGAACTATGCCCCAAGGGCTACAAAAATGTGCATACCCTTTGATCCAGCAACAGCACTTCTAGGGCTATATCCCAAAGAGATCAAACAAATGGGAAAAGGACCTACATGTACAAAAATATACATAGCAGCTCTTTTTGTGGTGCCAAAGAATTAGAAATTGAGAGGATGCCCAACAATTGGGGAATGGCTGAGCAAGTTGTGGTATATGAATGTAATGCAATACTATTGTGCTATAAGAAATGATGAACAGGCTGACTTCAGAAAAACCTGGGAAGACTTATATGGTCCAATCCTGAGTGAAGTGAGCAGAACCAAGAGGACTTTGTACACAATAGCAGCCACGTTATGCAATGACTAAGAATGTTAAACTGAACCCTTCTCAGCATTACGAGGATCTAAGACATCTCCAGAGGCCTCAGGATGGAAAATGCTGTCCACATCCAAAGAAAGAACTATGGAAGTCAAATCGCTCTCACTTATTTTTACCTTCTGTTGAGTTTTGTTTCATCTTTCTGATGGTTCCTCCTATTGGTTTTAATTTTTGCTTACAACTTCACTAATGTGAAAATATGTTTAACGGGTATGTAAATGTAAAGCCTGTGTCAGATTGTGTGACGTCTTGGGGAGGGTGGGGGGGGGAGGAAAAGGGAGAAAAATTTTCAACTCAAAAGCATATGGAAAAAAAAATTTTTTTCATTAAAAAAAAAAAAAGAAAGCCAGGAAAACAAAAAAGCTGAGAGATAAGGAGGAAGAGCAAAGTGACCCAGAGAGCACAGCAGAAGACAAGTTTCTTACAAAGCAGTTTTGGCTAAGATCTAGTTGGGCGTAAAGGCAGAGAGAAGTACTTAGTAGTATGCTAAAACTGTCACAGTGAGGAAACAATGTGTCCTTTAGCCTAGTCATTTTTACCAGATCGAATAAAACAGTACCTTCTTATGTGTCAGTTAATTAGCATTGGTTAAGCTCCTACAATAAGCCTTATAAGGTAAGATAAAGAGAAGGGGGTGAGTTCCTGGAACTACTTAACATCCTAAGCGGGTTTTTTTTGTAAAAAACTAAAAATAAAAAAAAATTAAAAAAAAAAGAAAGTGTGTTGAAATTTCAGGGCTGGTCTTGAAGTCACAAGAATTAAGTTCAAATCCTGACTCTATTACTTATTACTTCCATGACCTTGGGTAAGTCACTTAATATCTTTGATTTCCTCATTTTTAAAATTAGAGAGTCGGATAGATGACTTCTAGGATTACTTCCATCTCTAGGTCTATCATCTAACAACCTTTGAGGTCTCAGAGCTGGTAAATTTCAGTGCTAATATTAAAACCCAAGTCTCTGAACTCCATTTCTAACACTTTTCTCATTGCATGACACTTCTTCTCCCCATGGGCCCCAAAAGTCCTTAGCTATATGAATCACTGCAACATTTTCTCTTACAAACAACCACACAACTGTAAATAATGGTTAGTTGTACATGATAAAGTTACAAATGATTCTTTTTTAAAGAACCTAATATTGGACCTATCAATAGACAGTTTTCAGCAAGCTACCTTCCCTAGAGAAAAGTTAGTCCTACTGTATGTGTATCTATTAGCAATGGTATTTACTGTTTTTCCTTTTTTAAAAAAAATTTATTAATTTATTTTGATTTATCAACAATCACTTCCATATGCTTTTGAGCTGAAAACTTTTCTTCCCCTTCCTCCCCATCACCCTCCCCATGATGGCGCACAATCTAATATAGACTATACATTTACATTCCTATTAAACATATTTTCACATTAGTAAAGTTGTAAGTAAAAATTAAAACCAGTAGGAGGAACCATCAGAACGAGGAAACAAAACTCAACAGAAGAAAAAAAAATGATAGCGATTCAACTTCCATAGTTCTTTCTTTGGATGTGGATAGTATTTTCCATCACGAGGCTCTGGAGATGTCTTAGATCCTTGTATTGCTGAGAAGGGTGAAGTTTATCAATATTAGTCATTGCACAATGCGGCTGTTATTGTGTACAACATTTTTTTGGTTCTGCTCACTTCACTCAGCATCAGACTATACAAGTCTTTCCAGGTTTTTCTGAAGTCAGCCTGTTCATTATTTCTTATAGCACAATAGTATTCCATTACATTCATATACCACAACTTGCTCAGCCATTCCCCAATTGATGGGCATCCTCTCAATTTCCAATTCTTTAGCAATGGTATTTCTTGGTGATCTTTTGAAAATGCCCTCTTTTTTCACATTTTAAGAGTTAATGAGTGTAAAAGCAATCTTTTTGAGTATAGAAAAGTTTACCATTGTCCCTTTGTATTGTACATTTGTAAAGTGTCCAAGAAAACATGTTTCATTTAAATTAGCATTATTAACACTAAATAAAGACTTGAAAAAATGGGCCACCCAAATTTTAACCTCTGGTCAAATCATCCCTTTAGAAACTAGAGAAACGATTTCAAAAGTAATGGCCCCAGAGGAATTCAGAGAAACACCTAAAGACATATGTGAACCTATGAAATATAAACTCAATAGAACTAGAATAATTTACACAATTACATAAACAAAAACAGCACTAAAGGCAGCCAGACTCTTATGACTTGTAAGGATCAGTTCTCGTCCTGGAAAACAGATGATGAAACCTGTCTCCATGTTTCTGTAAAGTAGTGGGAAACTACACGTGTGAGACATGGTCTATGCCCCTGTCAGACTGTTTCCTTGTGCTTTAACTCCACCCTCTTCTTTTAAAGGGTGGGTTCCATGTGGGCTATTTTGAGAAATCATTGTCATTTTAAAACAAAAATTCATAAAATCATAGGCTGATGTTTAGAGCTGAAAGAGCTCTCAGAAACCATTTGATACAACTTTGTCATGAAAACAGGTGCCCAAGTTGCTTCAGTGACTTAAAATCACACAGAGTTTGAATTTAAATCCAGGTTTTCTGACTACCCTAACAAGTGGTCTATCCACTGTACCATGATTCTTCAAAAGTACATTATTGGGGGGCAGCTAGGTGGCACAGTAATAGAGCACGAGCCGTGAAGTCAGAAGGAGCTGAGTTCAAATCCGGCCTCAGACCAAACACTTGACACTTACTAGCTGTGTGACCCTGGGCAAGTCACTTAACCCCAATTGCCTAAAAATAAATTTAAAAAATAAATTAAAAAGTACATTATGGAACCACAAAAATGAACAAAGATTTTTTTAAATGGTTCCATTCTATAAAACTTAAAGGAAGGAGTCACAATGACAAACAGCATTAGCATTTTTTCTTCACTCTTCAAAGCAATATTCATTCCTCACCCCCTAAAGCACCCCCCCAAATAAAATAACCAGCATGTGTCCTTTTCTCCTTAGGACCAGCCAGCTCTACAGATGCAGCTGTGAACATCTGTTGCATGCATCTCAACTGAAGCATCAACAAAGTCTGGCTCCAAAGCTTCATTACAAGTGTTATGTACTTTATTTATAAAATTCCCAAATCTTGAAAGTACTCTCTGGGGTTTATGTCCTCCCTCTGCTGCATTTTAAAAAAAAGAAAAAAAGAAAAAGATTTTTTTTTTATTTGGCCATTAGAGTTGACCATTTCTGCCAAGGCCAAGGGAGCACCTGGTGCTTGACCTTCCAGATGCTCTTGAGAACTAATTAGACCTAAGCTGTTCCAAGCATTGGATGAGAGTAACAATAGTTGTGTTTTCATTTGTTGGAAACAACTGGTACCATGTTTTGGCTATAGGGAGAGATATTTGGGACTTAAGAGTGTGGGTTCCTCATCCCAGGGGAAATCTGATATAAGCCAATATGGCTCATTCCTCATCTCTGCCTCTTGGCTTTGCTACTTCCTTCAAGTCCCACCTAAAATCTCACCTTCTACAAGAAGCATTTCTCGGTCTCCCTCAATCTTTCCTGTAGGATGTCTCTGTCCCACAACTCCTTGATAGGGGCAGGCTGACAATTCTTTTGTCATAGCTAACAACAGTCAGACAAAGTGACCACTGATTAAGTCTTTTCTTTTCAAATGTTATAACACTGGTGATGATGATGGTGATGGTGATGATGATGATGATACCTAGCAAAACACTTATACAGATATTATTTCAATGCTAGTGCCTTCTCTATATTATTTCCAGCTTCTACTGTAGCTTCTTTGCATGTTGTCTTCCCCATTAGATTCATAACACCCTAAAGGCAGTGACTGTTTTTTCATTTTTTTGTTTCTCCAAAGTTTATTACAGTGCCCACCATATAGTAGGTGCTTAATAAATCCTTGTTGATGGACTCATATGGAAGCAAATTAATCCCCTTTCTTTTCTTTCCTAATCAGGCCCCTCCTCCTACCAACACCAGTCTCCCCCAAAAAAGGGGCTGTCCCAATGCTTAAAAAGTTCATCACTTCCTTTCTTTAAACATAAAGCAATTTAAGGTTAGGCAGATTTGGAGTCAGAAGACCTGGGTTAAACTCAATTCAGCAAAGGACTTATGGTAAAAAAAAAAAATACTAACCACCTCCAGAGAGAAACTGATGAATTCTGAATGCAAATTGAAGTATAATTTTCTCACTTTCTTTATCATTTTTGCCTTTTTTTTGCAACACAGCTAACATGGAAATATGTTTTGCATGATTTCACATGTATAATTGATGTCATATTGCTTGCCTTCTCAACTTGTAGGGGAAGGGTGGGAGGGAAGCAGAGAATTTGGAACTCAAAATTTAAAAGGAAAAAAATGCTTACAATAAATAAATAATAATTTTAAAAAACAAACTCAATTCAGTCTAATTCCAAAAAGAATTTAGCAAAGGTTTATTATGTACCAGCCATTGTGCTAGGGACTAATGATATAAAGACAGAGATAAAACAATAACCCTTGCTTACAAGAAGCTAACATGGGAGGGGAGTTTGGGGGGAGGAAGGAACCAAATAGCTATGTGGCTCAGTGAATATAGAGCTGGGCTTGGAGTCAGGAAGACCTGAGTTCAAATCCAGCCTCAGACATTACTAGCTATGTGACCCTGGGCAAGTCACTTAACCCTGTTTGCCTCAGTTTCTTCATTTGTAAAATGAGCTAGAGAAGGAAATGGCAAACCACTCTAGTATCTTCACTAAGAAAACCCCAAATGGGGTCAAGAGTAGGACACAACTGAAAACGACTGCACAGCAATAACAAACATACACATATGAACAGAATAGAATGGAATAGCATAGAATAGAACATAATGTAATTTGGTAGTTAAGGGAAAGCACCAATACCTGGGGAGATCAAGAAGGTCTCTGCATACGATGTGACATTTGAGCTGAGCCTTGAAGAGATCTCTGGATCCCAAGGGGCAGAAGTGAAGAGAGAGAGCATTTCAGGCATAGAGGACAGCTTGTGTGAAGGCATGGATTTGGGAGATGTGATTTCATGCATAGAGAATGTCAATTCTTGACTCTTTCACTTAGCAGCTTGGCTGTCCTGAGCCATGAGAGGCAACATTATAAAGCAGTAAGTTGGATTGGGAGGCAGAGAGCTCTGATTCAAATCTTGATTCTCCCTCTAACTACTTGTGAGACCTTTGGCAAATCAGTTATCAATTTCCTCCCCCTGAAAATGAAAAGGTTGGACTAGATGACCTTTAAGGCCCCTTTAAACTCTAATTCTATAACCCTATGAGCCTGTAGCATGTGGAGTTGACAGAATGGCTGCCCCACGTACAAAATCTCCATCCCCCAGCTCCCTGTTAGGGACAGGCTGACAACTCTTTTGTCGTAGCCAACGTAGTCAAAAAAAGTGAACACCAGTTAAGTCTTTTCTTTTCAACTGCTATGATGATGATGATGATGATGATGATGATGATGATGATGACTCCTACCATTTATTAAAACCTAGTGTGTTAAGCTTTGCAAAGCATTTTACAAATATTACCTCATTTCATCTTCACAATAACCCTGGTAGGTGTGTGTTAGTAGGATCCCTATTTTACAGATGAAGAAACTGAGGCCCAAAGAGTTTATGTGACTTGGCCAAAGTCACACAGCGAGGTGGCGCAGTAGATAGAGCACCAGCCCTGGATTCAGGAGGACCTGAGTTCAAATCCAGTCTCAGACACTTGACATTTACTAGCTGTACAACCCTGGGCAAGTCACTTAACCGCATTGCCTAGCCAAAAATAAATAAAATAAATAAAGCAAGACAAAACCAAGTCATATAGTTAGTAATAGTATGAAATAGGATGTTAATTCAGGTCTTCCTGAATGGATATCCAGGATTTTATCCATTGTGCCACCTAATTGCCAGGCTATGTATGAGACAGAAGTCACCTATTAAAGAAAACTACCTGATTTAGGTTTAGACCCTCCCAAGATCCACTCTGGTTTGGAATACAAAGGAATATGAGCCATAAAAAAGGTAAGTTAAGGAAGCAAGGTCCACTCAGCTAGCCCACATTACTGCCTTTATCATCCACATCTGTACTCAGCAAAGCTCCTTGTTTTGTTCCTTTGTAAACTCCAGAAAAACCTTAGTGTCTGCCTACAATCATAACTCACTGCTCCTCACTGGGGCTCAGTTTCCTCATCTGTAAAATGAGGGGGTAGAACTAGATGACCTCTAGGTTCACTTCCAGCTCTAACATTTTATGCCCTATGTTCTCGGATGTCTTCCAGCTATTTCATTCTATGGCTCAAAATCTCTGGATAAAGAAGTTCCTAATATTACTGTGCTCTATTCTCTGGAACTTCAGAATTTACTGCAAATGTTTCTTCTGTTATTTGCCTCTAAGCTCCCAAAGATAGACAAACTTGGCTTAAATGACAAATAAGCAGTGCCTGGATTATAATCACTGATTTCAACATCATAAGGACAAGTTCTACAGCATCCCTGGATACCTATATATCCATATTTATGTCTTTGGGCTCCATTTAAAAGCCTGTCTATACCTACTTTAGCAAATGGTACAACAGTTTTTGTGCTTTTGATGTTGATCTGTCTTAGTAGTGTCTGAAGCCAAAAGATAATGCAAGATTATGAATTTTCCCCAGAGTAACATAGAGAACATTGCAATATGACAGGAGACTTATCATATTTCCACTATGTATCCAGTAAGTAAAGAAAAGGCAAAGAGATATGAATGCAATCAGAGATATAGATCATCACAATTGCTTGCTTAAAAGTTGTGATTTTCATCATTAGTTCTCTGGCTTAATTGAGTGAAAAGTAAGCCATTTGACTTTTTTAAATAATATTTATTCCCCCCCCATTACATGTTAAAACAATTTTTAACATTTGTTTGGTTTTTTAAAGTTTTGAGTTTCAAATTCTACCCCTCCCTTCCTGTAATGATTGAGGTAAGCAATTCTTTGATCCAGCAATAACATTGCTAGGTCTATATCCCAAAGAGATTTTTAGAAAGGGGGCAGGGAAGACAGAGGATTTACTTGTATAAAAATATTTATAACTGATCTTTATGTGGTGGCTAAGAAATGGCGAATTGAGGGGATGACCATCAATTGGGGAATGACTGAACAAGTTGTGGTATATGATTGTGATGAAATATTATAGTCATAGCTATCATTTCTATAGCAAGGTTTGCAAAGTGCTTTACTTACGTTATCTCATTTGATTTTCACAACAACCCTGGGAGATTGGTACAATTATCATTCCCATTTTTTGGATGAGGAAACTGAGTCTCAGGAAGGTCAAATGACTCATCCAGGATAATTCAGCTAATAAATGAGACAGGAGTTGAACTCCGGTGTTTCAGGCTCCAGACCGAGTGTTCTAGACTCTGCTTCTCTCTAGGTAGTATGCTGTCCTAGAAAAAGCAATAGCTTTGGAATCAGGAGAATCCAGGTTCAAATTCTTGTCCCGTATGATCCTTAACAAGACATGGTTAAGTCAGCTCTCTAACACTATTACTTACATAATAATTGTCTGCATTAGTAGAAAAGAGTTTTCTCCAAAAAAAATCACAGTTCTTGGCTGAAAAATAATATGTAACTTAACTATAGCAATGAAACCCCTAATGTTCAGATTGCACATTCTGTGAAAGAGATCCTAGATTCTCAAGGGCTAACTACCCTAAATTCAAAAAGGCTTATCAGCTGATCAATCACTAGGTGATAATGTTTTGTTCTGTCTTTTCTGGCCACCACTCACAAAAAGAAAGTGGAAGAATTGCTGCCTCTGTCAATAGATGAAGGCCCAACGGAATCAAGGATCCCCTGAAGAAATGAGATAACAATGGCATCCCACTTGGTCTGAAAGATCACAAGGAAAGACTCCCTTGTCATCCTTTGATGAGGATGGATTATCTTGGCTTGTCTCTTCTTCTTCTATCCCCTACCCCCCATAAGGAAAGGCAAAGATCCTGGAAATCTATAGTTCAGTTGTTTCAGTTGTATCTGACTCCTTGTAACTCTATTTGGGGTTTTCTTGGCAAAGATAATGGAGTGGTTTGCCATTTCTTTCTCCAGCTCATTTTACAGATGAGAAAACTAAGGCAAACAGGGTTAAGTAACCTGCCCAGGGTCACACAGCTAATACGTGTCTGAGGCCAGATTTGAACTCAGGTCTTCCTGAATCTAGCCCTATCCACTGTACCATTCAAATACAAGCAAAAAGAAAGCTAGTCCCTGCCCTCAAGAAGCTTGCATTTTAAGGAAGGATGACAACAACAACAACAACAACAAAAAAAAGTAAAGCCCAAATAGTTGAAAGTAAAGCCAAGAGAGAAGTTGAGTGACGGATGGCTTGCCTGGACACTTCCTCAAAATGAAAGCACCAGGTAGAACTCACAATCAGAGGAGGGGCAAGTCACCCAGCCTACCAGTGCTACCACTTGTCTTAGGCAACTCTAAGAAGATGCCAGCTTCCCATGTTACAGGGAGTTTCTCATCTAAGAGTCCCTTATACTAATGAAATCAGCATCTGTCTCTAGCCCTACATGTATAAGACATTAAGATATACAATGCGCTCAAATCACAACCGTACCATTAGGTGAGTAGTGTCAATGTTACTCTGTCCATTTTATAGATAATAGAATTTAGAGCTGAAAGGAACCTTGGAGATCATTTTATAGACAAAAAAAAAATGAAGCTCAGAGTGCCCAAGGTTAGGTCATACCATTAAGGTCACAATTTGCATTCAAGTTTCTTCACTGAGTTCCAGACTCATCCCACCAGACCATGCTGCCTTCCTCATTTTAATTTTTTGGAGGGCAGGAACAGGGAACAGGAATGGGAAGTGTTTGTTCAGGCCTATAATTTCCTGTGTGGTTCAGGACCTCCTAATATGAAAACTGCTTCCGCTGGTGTAAATTGCCAACTTGTGTGTAACTTAGAGTCTTAGAGGACTGTTTGTGTACCTGAGATGTTAATCCCAGCTCAGACACATGAGATATATGTAATCCTGGACAAGTCACTTAACCTCTGTGACCCTCAGTTTCCTCATTTGAAGAATGAGGGGATTATATGGTTCTGAGTTGTCTTTCATCTCAAATCCATCATCCTAAGTGATTTGTCCATAATCATATAATTAGTGTGTATCAGAAGCAGGTTTTGGACCCAGATCTTCCTTACTTTAAGGAAATCCCTTTATCCACATGCTTTCTCGCTGTCTTTTAAGAACTCAGAAAGCAAACATGTATACACACACACATATGTGTGTGTGTATGTATGTATGTATGTATATACACACCAATATATGTGCACACACATATGTGTGTATGTGTGTATATGTGTGTGTGTGTATATATATATATATATATATATATATATATATATGCATGTTTATCTTAGACCTGTTATATATTTTTAATTGCTTTCTCCATGACTATCAATAAGAGAAATTTAACTGGGAGAAAATGAAAGTGAAAGCAGCACTTTTAAAAAAATATTTTATGGATACCTTTTCATTTTATGCCATCTTCATTTCCAAAAATTGCCCTCAGTAAGCCATCTCTTGTAACAAAAAGTAAGAAAAAGAAGGAAATAGTTCAGCAAAATTAACCAATACATCAACTGAGGCTGAGAATATTTACCATATTCTGCATCCATAGTCCTTCACTTTTGCAAGGAAGGAGGAGAGGGGAAGCATTATTTTTCATGTTCCAAGGGTTCACCCCCAAACCCACAACTGCAGGGTCAGTCATTAGATTCCCTTTTTCTCTAAGCAGATTTCACAGATGAGCAATGAACTTGGCCACCAGAGGCCTTCTGCCTATAATGGTGCCAAATGGAACTTTTTAGATGGGGGAGGGATACCAAAAGGGCCCTGACTACATCTGTGCTTTCTGCTCTGTTTCCAGGACAAGCTATGAGGCAGCCTCCCAAGAGCAGCAGCAGGACAACCATACCCTGGCACGTACATCTAGTATCTATTAACTATGTGAAATGGGGATTTCAGGGGACATATAACTCCTCTTCCAAATTCAGAGTTTGGTTACCCATAATCCCTTTTGGAGGGCGACCAGTGTAAATTAATATGCTAAAGAACACCCACCTGTCACAGTGTTTTCTAGTGTAACATAAGTAAGTTACCTATCAACACTGTGGCAGAGAATGGGAGGTAGGAAAAGAGAGAAAAGGGGGAGAAGGGCAGGGAGGAAGTTTGCTTCGGTACTTTTAATCCCCAAAGGCTTCAAGCCATTTCATTAAAAATTTCCTCTGTTAATTATTAATAAGCACATGGTAACAAGTGAAAATATTTAATAGCCAGTAAACTCTTAAAATAGCTGACATAATGAGGGCTGCCTAACTGAATTGAGTAAAATCCGTGCTCCAGGAATCCTCCCTCCCCTTTTAGATGGTTTGATGAGCATGGAGCCAAACCCAGTTCCATCTGCTATTTTGGCAACAGCCTGAATACCAGATCTCACCTGCCTTCACTGTACCATGCTAAGCTGAGCATGCATACAGGGACACGTGGGTGCCTATGATCTTACAAATGTAAACAACCAAGTAAAGATTTCCCTTGTTTGCTCCTATCACAGAACTGACTCCTCAGCCCAGGTCTATCATCATATTGCAGTTAGAAAACATCTTTCCCCAGCAGTTTTGCATATATTCCTCTTAGAATGATCCTGGTCAAGCCTCTATCTTGGCCCTGTAAGCAGGTAGCCACTCACTTGGTATGATTTCTGGGGTACAAGGAAGATCCTGTGTTGATCAAAATATCTTTGATTGGGTAATTAATCTCCTGCCATGAGGAAAACTACTCATCTTTATCACAAGCTTTTTCTATTGACCCATAGGAAGGAAAGGCTCTTGTTTTCTTCAATATGTGGAGAGGGGCAATGGAATCACAGAATTTGAGAACTGGAAAGGACCTCAGTGCCTATCTAGTACAACGCTCACCCAGAACTAATCTCCACTACAACATTCCCAACAACTGGCCATTCATTCTGTCTGAAGACCTACAGGGATCAGAGGATGATAAATCCAGAGCTGAAATACTCTGGAATCAGAGGCTACTTTCCCCTGAGGAATCTGAAGCCAAGGGAAGAGTAACCCATTACCTCTCAAGGCAATCCATTCCACTTTGGGACATCTCTAAATGATAGGAATGTTTTCTTTACATCATGTCTCCGTTGTCCTCTCCGAAAGTTCATTCCACCCATTGCCTCTGGTCCTGACCTCTGGATCCAAAGAGGATAACTTTAATTCTTCTTTCACATGGCAACATTTCAAATACTTGAAGATGACCCTTATATGTCTACGCCTCTCCCAACCCTAACCCTTAGGTCTTCTCTTTTCTAGGATAAATATGCCCAATTTCTTCAACTGAATTTCATCTGACACAGATGAAATCACTATCCTGATTGCCCTTCTTTGGACATCATCTAATTGATCAATGTCCTTCTTAAACCATGATCCTCAAAGTTGAACATGATATTACAGTGCTTCATATATGTTCTGATGAAGGCAGAATACAACAGGACAATCACCTCCCCATTCCTGAAAGATTTGGCTCTCTTAATGAGGTCCAAGATTGTATTAGTTTTTTTGACTGCTCCATCATACTGCTGACTCATATTGGGAAAGATGGATTTATCTTGCCAAGGACTAAAATAGAGTGAAATCAGTTTCCTTCACCCACATCAAGTTTTAAATTTCAATAATCCTAATACTGATAATAGCTGGTCTTTGTATAACACCTTAAAATTTGCAGATTGTGTACACATATACACACATAAACATGAATCTTTATATATAAATATATATCTTATATATGTAGGTATATAGAGGTTTTATATAAACATCTATACAAAATCTTTTTATAGCACCTTAAAGTTTGCAAAGATTTTATACAAATACACATTCATAAAGATAAATCTTTGTATGTAAATATGTATATCTTATACATATCTAAATATGTAGATATATGAAGATTTTATATGAAATTTTTGTATAACACTTTAAAATCTGCAGATTTTATGCAAATACACCTAAAGATTTATCTACATATAAATACGTATCTATATATGAAGATATAGAGAGGTTTTATAGCTTTACATGACACCTTAAAGTTTGTAAAGATATGTATCTACATACAAAAATAATTATCTATCTTTGTTTGTAGATATGACTAATCTTTATAAGTAGATTGCTATATATCTAATCTTTATATATACTCAAATATATTTATGTGAGATATGTATACCTAAAGATATAGATATATATCTGCATTGAAATATCTAACATACTTCTATATAAGATATATCTACATTAAAAGTTTAAAATGTGTGTATTATATATATATATATATATATACATATATACATATATATTTTTGTAAACTTTAAGGTGTTATATGAAGGTTATGTGTGTATAAAATCTCAATTGGCCCTCAAAACAATCTTATGAAATAAGTGCTATTATTATACTCATTTTGTAGGTGGGGAAATTGAAGCTGGAAGAACCTAGTTTTTCCTGACTCAAAGCTTAACGCTCTATCTGGCACAACAGCTACTTACTGTAACAAACAGAGGGATCTCAAGTAGTCTTAAGAAGGATAACTGGAATTATAAGAATGGAAGCCATTAGGTAACATGGACTTTCGATTTTGGGGATTCACACCATACATTATTATGTTTTTGGTCAAGATTGATTAAGAATGTAGTATCCCTTCTCATGACTCTGTACAGTGAAAACACATCCTGAGAAAGAATCATACCAACAATTTCTTCTTCTCAGTATATAAAGGGAATAACACATAATCTTGTTCACATTCAGTACTTATTTTGATGTATGCTTCCATTTTATGTATTGGTATACATTGGTAGGAGTTAGAAGGTTCAAAGTATAATCCTGGATGTCTTACTAATTCAGCATCCCAAACTCATGCATCTCCTCTATCTTTCTTCCTCTGTCTGTAAAATGGGTTTATATTTCTTTCACTGACCTCCTGATTGCTGTTGTACAATGGAAAGAACCTTAGCTCTGGAGTCAGACAGTCTCAGTTCAAACCCTGCCTCTGAAACATATTAGAAAGTGACTTTGGATAAGGCACCTTACCTGTCTTTGACTCAGTTACCTCAACTGTTAAATCAGAGGATAGGCCTCTGAGATCCCTTTGACCCCTAGCTCTATGAGAGGCAGGGTGGAATATAAGAAGCAACATGGTACCATAGAAAGAGTGTTGAATTTGGAGTTGAATGACCAGAGTTCAAATCCCACCTCTTTACCTGTGTGAGCCTAGGGAAAGTCAATTAACCTCCATGGGCCACTGTTCTCTCATAATGGGTTTAGACTAAATGACCTCTATAATCCCTTACAATTCCTAATAGATGATCTTCAATGTGTTATATTCCCACAGTCGTTCATTTCCACATTCAACTTTAGATAAGAGCTTTACTATTAGGTTTGCCATTATTTTCACATAGTAGATGCTAACAAATGTTTATTGAATAGAATTTAATTAAAATTACTGAGCTCTCAACCATTTTTTTCCTGCTAAGAAAACAAGATACTCAAACTTGTAAATTCAATTATTGCAGTGATATTTCTTCTACTTAGAGTCAGCAGTTTAAGTATTCTAGTACTAAGAAAGGCAGAAGCCTTCCTTATACAAGGAGGACATCTTTATGAGTAATAATTTACCCGAGTTTATAAAATCTTAAAGTCAGAAGAGGCTGTAAAGGGACTGTCCAACCTTCCACCTAATGGAGAAATTCCCCCCCTCCACAATTTCCCTAATAGGTGGTAAGGAGTGATTGCTTAAGTATTTCCAATGAGAAGGAACTCACTAACTTCTAAGAATCAGAATTATCCAGTACTTCTATAACCCTCTAATTTGGAAACCCAGCCATTTCCATTCATTTTATTCTAATTCTGCTCTTTGGAACCCTAGAAGGAGCTAGAAAGAATCTCTAAGGCTATCTAGTCTAACCCCCTCATTTTATAGTTAAAGAAATTAAGGCCCAGGAACATTAACTAACTTGCCCAAGAAATACAAGTAATAAGCCTAAGAAACAGAATGTGAACCTGAGTTATCTGACAGTGTACCATGGACATCAATTTCTACTTCACATGAAAAATATTTAAAATGTTTGAAGATATTTATCATATCCTTTGTTAGTCATCTGTCATAAGGGCAGCTAGATGTAGCAGTGGATAGAACACGATCTGGGAGTCCTAAATTCAAATCTTGCTTCAGACACTTATTAGCTGTGAGACCCTGGGCAAGTCACTTGAACTCTGTGTCCCTCAGTTTCTTCATCTGCAGAAATGACAATGATGATAACAATAATAATAGTAGCACCATTGTGAAAATCAAATGAGATAATATTCAAAAACCACTCACTAGTTTCTTCAACTGGCCTTTTTATAGTATTCATATTTTCAATATCCTTCACCACTACTCTGAACCCTTGAACAAACTTCTTAGCCTTTCAGAGTAGGAAGGATCCTTAAAAGCCATTTCATCCAAGAATCTCTCTACATCATCTGCTACCTGAGCAAAAGTCCATGTACATCAGAAGTGTCAAACACGCGGCCCATGGGCTGCATCTGGCCCACAATTCTCCTGACTGTAGCCCAAACCAGATTTAAATGTAATTGGGAAATATTTAACAAAATAAATAAAAATACAATAAAACATAGACAACATTATCTTAAAGCTAAGTCAATGTGGAGCCCACAGAAAGCATTATATATAGTTTAGTGGCCCCTGTTTCTCTTTAGAGAGTTTGACACCACTGTTCTACATAATCCCCAGAAAATAATTGGTCATCCAGTCTTTTCTCAAAGGCCTCAAATGGGGGAGCAATAGGACTCCCTGGGCAGCCCACTGCACTTTTGTAGTGTGCTATTTGTTAGGTAGCATTTCTGTACTTTATGCTGCAATCTCCACTCCAGTTTCTCCCATTCCAATTTCTCAATTGTCCTTAAAATGTGGTATCCTATAATTGTGGCAGCAAGAAATGGGAACACACACTGGATTCCCATTAATTGAGAAATAGCTGAAAATCATGGTATGTGAATGCAATGGAATATTACAGTGCTGTGAGAAATAACATATTAAGAACTCAGAGAAACATGGGAAGACTTAAATGAACTCCTACAAGACAAAGACATCAGAACCAAAACACACAATGAAGTAAACAACAACAACAACAAAAAATGCTGTAAGACAGCCAAATTCTAGTTAATTACAATAGCCAGTCCCAGAGAACAGATAATGAGACATACTTCCCTTCCTTCATCATACAGGTGGTCAGGGAGAGGGAGTTTTGGGGTGTGGAATGTGGCATATGCAGTAAGACGTAGTTGCTTTGTTAGATAGTTTATTTACCTTCTTTCTTTGTTCCAAGTAAAGGGCCAACATAACATAAAGCATATTGGACATGAGTATGATAGAAAAAAAAAAGTTCATCTATAAAACTAACAATCAAGATAAGGTGCCCAAACTGATCATAAAACTCTCCAAGTCTTTGCTTTAGAAACTATTTAATGAAAATAAAGAACCTGAATTTGATAAATAAGCCAAAATGTGTGATATATTATAACTTCCAATATGTGGCCCAGTTGAATAGGATTTGGAGTCAAAGTTCTAGGTTTGAATCCTGGCTCTGACACTTACTATCTCAGTGACCTTGGACAAGTCAACCTCTCTGGGTCCCAGTTTCCTCATTTGTAAAATAAAGGGTTTAGTCCAGTTGATCTAAAAGTGCTCTCTAGGCTCTGAATCTAGATTCCTGTGATTCTCAATAAGACCATTTGCTTCTCTTGAATCTGGTTTCAAAATCTATGGCATTCTACAGCCAGACCTATGTCACTGGGGAAAAAAAACCTTGCACTTAGAATTCAAACAGCACCAGCTGCTGCCAGCTAATGCTGAGGAGAAACTAAACACATGCTTTGGTTTCCTCTCAGCTTTGAAACCAGAGAAGCCAATGTTGAGCTGCTGTTACTAAAATCAACATTTCTATTTGTCTTCATCTTCCATTCTTGGCTTTCTCCTCACCACCCCACCCCCTACGCACCTTTTCACCTTGTACCCACAAGTGGGCCACACCTAGTGGCCACTTAGCAATGAAGATAGAGAAAAGCTACAGTTTCTCCATCTCCTGTTGTTTTTTGGCTTTTTTTTTTGTCTGCTGGAGGACAAGCGATGAATTATCTTGTTTGCTCCAGATTTGGTCGTAATCTCTTGACCATCCCTGTGCGGACATCTGTGACATTCTATGTGAATGAAACCAATTTGTTCACAAATGATGGAAACATTTCCAGCAGAGCACTCAGATACTGGTCATGCTATAAAGAAGGTATTAGCTTTGTTGACTAAATACAGCCTCTGCAAGGCAGGCCAGTGGCTGGTCCAAGCTACAAAGGCTGTGTATCCAACTGGTTTGCATATTGCCATTCCAACTCCCAACTCCTCTAATCATCAAGCCCTGCAAATATTTACCCAGTATTTTCCCTGCACTTGAAATTTATGACTTCATTTGTCTCTCTTAACTTGTTCATAAACACTAAACAGAAAACCAGTTCTCAAGATGCGGATGATAGCATCTGATTGACATGCTGAGCCTCAGTTACATATTAAAAAAGAAATGCCCTCTCTGGGCCAAGGTAATCCTGAAGATAAAAGCGAGTGACCTTCTAAACGCCCAACGGATCCATTAAATGCCTGGAAAGCTGCCTTTTTTGCACATGGAATCGGGAAATGAAATGCAATAAAAAAAGGATCCATCCCATGCCCCTAATATTCATCATCTCGCTACAGCTACACTCCCCAGTGCTTTCCCCTCTGGCCCAACTGCCAAGGAGGCGTGAGGGGTTATCCTCTCCCAAACACCGCTAACAACTCTGGTTACTCCCAAGGGGATAGGGGAAGGAGTTCTGCGTATATGGTGGAGAAGGGAGGGGGAAGGCACTGGCTCCATCTCTAGCTCATCATATGGAAAGTATATTTCTCAACACAGCTGGCAAACAAATCTCTTTGAAGGGGACAGCCAAGAGCCCTGAGATTGGCCTTCAAATAATGAGCTCAGCATCTTTTGCTATCCCCAGCCTGTAATATTCCTCCTCCCTTGTAGTTATTTATTATTATTCAATTTTTATGCAATGCCATAAAAACACATAGCCCTGCACAACATCATAGACAGTGCCAAGCCAATAATAAGAGCCCTTTCATAAGGAATAGAGAGACATTAGGAAGACAAGGCCCCAGGAAGAGAAGTAGGAGGGAGAGGTGAAAAAATCAAGGATACAGGGATGATGTGAATGATGGAAGACTAGACTTCTTTAGGGAGCATGGGGGTGCTCCACATAGGTAAAGATTCCAGTATTCTTTCAACAGGCATTAATTAAAGCTCCTACTGTGTGCACGCACTGTATTCCCTAGGCTTTGGGAATACAAAAACAAAAATAAAATTTTACCTAACTTCACGTAGCTTACATTCTACTGGAGATGCAAAGAATAAGCTGAGGTCTTCTTATCATTTTTACTTCTTAAACATCTTTTTTCTATGGCTCTTTTCTCCGTTCAAGTCATTCACATAGCCTCCCACCCTAGTACTGGTTCCCTGTTGTCTGGGCTATTGCAATAGCCTCCTAATTAGTCTCCCCATTCCATTCCATTCTCCACTCATCTCCCAAAGTGATTTCCCTAAAGGGCAGGTCTGGTAATATCACCCCATTATTAAATGAACTCCTTCTTCATTAAATGAAATACTTCATTTGGCATTTAAAGTTCTTTATAACTTAGACCCCTCCTACCTTTCTAATCTCATGTTTTACTCCTCTCCACTGATTCTAAATTCCAGTTATAACTGCTTACTTATTCCTGACACGATACTAAATTTCCCACCTCTGTGCATTTGTACTGGATGTACTCTATGCCAAGAATACTCTTCTTCCTAACCTCTGAATTCTAACTTTCATACATTTAGCTTAAACACCATTTTTTCACAAGATGCCTTTCCCAACCTCCTCTCCCACCCCTAGAAACTGAAATTACCCCCTGAAATTGCCTTTCATTGTGTGGATCTTATAGATGCATAATTACTTGTATATTGGCTTCCTCCTTTGAAAGTGAGCTCCTTAAGGGAAGGGCCCATGTTTTTAACCTTTCTTTGCATCCCCAGCGCTTAACATGATCCCTGACACTTGTTGAGCTGTCTTAGGTATGTCCAACTCTTTGTGACCCCATTTTGGGGGTTTTCTTGGCAAAGATACTGCAGTGGTTTGTCATTTTCTTCTCCAGCTCATTTTACAGACGAGGAAACTGGGGCAAACAGGGTTAAATGACTTGCCTAGGGTCACACAGTTAGTAAGAGTCTGAGGCTGGATTTGAACACATGAAGAAGAGTCTTCCTGGTACCAAGCCCAGTTCTCTACCCACTGTGTCATCTAGCTGCCCCTGACACTTAGTAAGCACTAAATAAATACTTTTTTATTGGCTGACTGATTGACAAACTGACTCACCAACTTTTCTCCAGTCCTATTTAGGGCAAAGCAGAAGGAAATAGACTCGCCCTTTCTGTAGCATATCAACAGGTTTCCTCTGGCTCCATTGGGTTTGTTTTGGAAATAATTTTGGTCACTTTCACTCTTTGCAGACCATAATTGCAAAACCATATTCCTCAGCCAGATTCAAGACAATGAAAACTATTACAAAAAAGAAATGGTAGGAAATAAATGAGTGTTTTAAAGTTGCTCATGCCCATTACCTCATCATTTGTATCCCTGGGCAGGGGAATGAACGCAAAGTGATTCTGCGTGGATTGACTCTACTGGGATCATTTCCAAAACTGGGTGGATGACTTTGGGGATGTGGTTCAACCAAGAAATGGAGAAGGCTGGGCAAAGGAGCTGGGTACATGACTATGGGAACACAGGGCATAATGCTAGAGGGCTGAATTTGGAAGCAAAAGGCTTGGTTTAATGGCCTGGGAATTCACCTGGTTTAAACCCATTGAACTATGAGTTAAATCACTAATAATTAGAAAAACGCAAATTCTGCTCCAGTGATTTGCTACCAGTGTGACCTAATGCATGGTACTTCTCTTTGGGCATTAGTGAAATGAAAAGAGTAGACTAAAAAATATCTAAAGTCCTCTCCAGTTCTAAATATATGACCTTATGGGAAGCCCCTCCTCCAACACCCTTCCCCCCATTGGAACACACACACACACACTCAGAACATACTTATAGCATCAAAAATCATCCTACAGAACAGGATCTTCTAGGTTATTGTACATGTAGGAGTAGCTTTAGGAACAAAGACACTGCCTAAGGGAGAATTATCAATTGGATCATTTAACAAACTTTTATGAGTCATCAACTCTAGACAAACAGTTGTGATCCTGAAATGAAGAGTTACCTTTTCATGGTCCCAGAAGGGAAAATTGTACTTAATATTAAATATTTTTACAAACTCAAGAAAATAGATAATGGTATATAGAATGTCCTTGAGGGTCAAGAATATGTTTTTGACTTTCTTCATATACCCAGACCTTAGTACAGTGCCTAGAACATAATAAACACTTAGTAAGTGCTTGTTGACTTTAATCATATTAGCTTTTGAGAGGTAATAAACCTTAATACATCTATAACGAAGAGAGAAATAGCCTGAAGGAATTAGCAATGAGGTCATAGAAAAAATTAAAGATGTAGCAATATTTACTCAAGGTGAAGTTTTAGGTAGTGAAGGAAATATTCACATATTCGTGTCATTGGTAATGTGCCAAGACCACACTAGAAAATTAATCTACAATATAAAACCAACAATTTTATTGTTTTGATTCCTAGCTAAAAAATTCAAATGAAAATATTGCCTGCATTAGAGGAACAATCATGACATTTCATAATGTGTGAAATGGATATATTCACCAAGGTTAAACTATAGGGAAAAATGTACCTAATCCTAAAACAAAAATAAGAACTCAAAAACCATCACTATCAATGCATTGGATATGTACAATAGCCAACAGAAAGGGAAACCATTTCATAGCAATGGTTAGGATTTGGGTTTTACTTGTTTGTTTTTGTTTTACTGGTCTTGCTGTTCTTCCAAATTTTGAGAAGCCTGTGTTACACTGTGGAGAAGTTAATAACAACCCATACACCTGCTGGGTTACTTCAAAATTCTTTGCTCATTTTCCAAGGGTTAAACAGGCTGCTTTGCAGCAAGAGTTTGTCAGTTCATAGAAGTGTGTTTTTAAAGAGCTACAACTTTCAAGTTGTTAGATCCATCTTAAACAAAGCACAGAATTGAAAACACAAGAAAAGAGGGCAATTAAATAATGAATGTGGCACAAAATCCAGGACTCAAATAATAGAGAAATAATAAAAGGTGCTTTAAACATGTTGGGTCTATTTAAGCTTCCTAAACCACTGTGAGATAGGTACTTGCAGGCATTATGAGAGGCAGCTACCAGGTGTAAGAGATAAGTGCTAGATTTAGAGTTAGGAACATGGGAGTTTGAATCCCACTTCACACAGTTACTAGTTGTGTGACCCTAATAAAGTTATTTAACCTCTATTAGCCTCAATTTCCTATTCTCTAATATGAGGATCATAAAAACCCCTATCTAGCAGGATTGTTTTGAGGATCAAATAAAATGATATAAGTAAAATGTTTTACAAGACTTACAGACATCTGTGAACATTAGTTATTGCAATGGTGTGTAAATTTACTTGGGCCAAGAAATAATTTTGATATTGTTTTATTTTTGTGACAGCATGAAAGTGTGTATGATCCTACTGACATTAGGCTGACTCAGAACATATGGTCTTCAGGAGATAAAACTAGATTGAGCTGTTTTTTCCCACCTTTTATTATTTCTCTGTTATTTGAGTCGTGGATTTTGTGCCATACACATTCATTTAATTGTCCTCTTTTCTTGTATTTTCAATTCTGTGATTTTTTTAAGATGGATCTCACAACTCAAAAGTTGTAGCTCTTTAAAAACACACTTCAATGAACTGACAAACTATTGCTGCAAATCAGCCTGCTTAATCCTTGGAAAATGAGCAGAGACTTCGAGTAAGCCAGCAGGTATATGGATTATTATTAACTTCTCCACAGTGTAACACATGCTTCTTGAATTTAGAAGAACAGCAAGAAGACCAGTATAACAAAAGGAAACAAGTAAACCCCAACTGTTAGGCATTCCGATGAAAAAGGAAAGAAAAATCTTGTCACAAGCAAGACAATATGAAACTTGAGTGCTATGCATTGGAAAAAGGATAATTTTCACATATGAAACTCACTTTTTCATTCTAGGCAATACCAAAATCATTGTCAGAAATCCTAGGAAACCTGCAGGATCTGGACTTCTTTACCAGACTACACAATTTCTAAAAAATGTTTTGGGTAGATATTTTTATTCCAGTGTATCTGAAAGTCTTGTCCCCATTAACAGTATAATAGATTGTGATAAATATATTGATATGCTAAGCAGAATTGCTCCAGAATTACAGAAATTCCCAAATGGAAACGAATGCTGCAATGCAAACTTGTACCGTGCCTCACGTGCTAAAAGGTTAAGAAATTTATTCAAAGTTATGGAAATTTCTATGGTTTAATGGCCTGGGAACTCACCTGGTTTAAACTGAACTGAAAAGAAAAATTAATTTTTTTTTTTAAGAAAGTCAATGTGGGGCAGAGAGGTGGTGCAGTGGATAGAGCACTGGCCTTGAAGTCAGGAGGACCTGAGTTCAATCCA